>NC_084750.1:20708533-20813533 GCF_033978785.1 Entelurus aequoreus | reverse complement strand
GATCCTACTTACTTTTGACCTTGATGCAATGTAATATTCACCTTTGAAATAATACAATGCGTTTATGAATCAATCTCAAGGCCCGGGGGCCATTTCAATTAGTGTGGCCCCCGGGAAAGGGTGGAAATAATATGTGTTAATAAAGTACCTTATCTTTTCTTAATAAACATATTACAAAAATAAATGTACTGTGTGCAATTACACATATTTACACTTTAATCATATCTAATAATAAAACAAAATATTATATCATTATACATTTTAAAACAATGTTTTTGTTCAAATAAAGATAAATACTTAAATATCTGTTTGACTTAAGATTTCAATCCAACAAATTGCTCATGCAAAACTTTTACAGTAACATTTTTTTTTACAGTAAAATCCACTTTGGTACCGTTATTCAACATAGAGTAATACCACACTATAAAAACACAACAACCGTAGATTTTACAGTACAAAAAACTAGCATGATTTTTTTCCGTTAAAAAAATAGTGTTACCGTTTTTCCATTCCATTTGATTTAATTCCATTTATTTATTTATTTTATATGCTGCAAAAAAAATAAAAAAACCCTGCAAATATAACGGTATTTTTTATTTTTTTTGGTGTTTGTTCGTATTGTCTGTTATGCAAATTAGACTATGACATCATCTAACCCCGCAAAGCACCACAATGGAACTTCAGTTCTTTGGGAGACACTGAACATGTACCGATTTGACCTTGATCCTACTTACTTTTGACCTTGATGCAATGTAATATTCGCCTTTAAAATAATACAATGCGTTTATGACTCAATCTCAAGGCCCGGGGGCCATTTCAATTAGTGTTGCCCCCGGGAAAGGGTGGAAATAATATGTGTTAATAAAGTACCTTATCTTTTCTTAATAAATGTATTACAAAAATAAATGTACTGTGTGCAATTACATATAATTACACTGTAATCCTTTCTAATAATACAACTAAATATTATACCATCTTTGTTCAAAAAAAGATAAATACTTAAATATATGCTTGATTTATGATTTCAATCCAACAAATTATTCATGCAAAAATGTTGCAGTAACATTTTGTACTATTTATTTTCTATATATAGTAATAATACACTATAAGTAACAACAACCGTAGATTTTACAGTACAAAAAACTAGCACACATTTTTTTTGTTAAAAAAATAGTATCGCCTTTGCATCATTAATAGCCCGTAGAAGGATTTTATTGGAGTGGAAATCACAGTTTGCCCCCAAGGCCTCCCTATGGCTTAAGGACCTCATGTTTTCCTTAGATTTAGAGACAATTAAATATAATCTAAGGGGTACACCAAAACATTTTGACTTGACCTGGGGCTGCATAATAGCATGATAGGATAAATGTGACACTCATTGTTGACAATGAACCTTTTCCACTTACCTCAACTCTTTTGTTTTGGTTGTTGTTGTTTTTATTCAGTGACACTTCTCTGTATGTTTGTGATTTTTATTTTTGTTGTTACTTTTTTGTCCCTTTTAGTCAGTTAGTGTGATTCTCTATCTGCTTGTGGTGAAGACGAAGGCAGTACTTTGCCCACTGTGACTGAAATGTAGGATGGGAGTTGGGAGGGGGTGTTATTATTTTACTTTTATAATTTTTGTATTTATTTCTTTTTTTTTTTCTTTTTTTTTGGGGGGGGGGGCGCGACAAAAAAAAAAAAAAAAAGGGTCTGTTTTCTCAGTACCTGTATTATGATTTCCCTATCAAATGAATACATTTATGTACAAAACAAAGTATGTAGATTGTACTGTTAAAAACTGGCAGCTCAGTCGCCGCAATATTGCCGTAATATATGCCTTTTTTTTCTTTATTTTTTACTGCATATAAAATAAATAAATAAATGGAATTAAATTAAATGGAATGGAAAAACGGTACCACTATTTTATTTTTATTTTTTTTAAATTTTGTTTTTAATTAATATTTATTTAGATAGATAGATAGTACTTTATTGATTCCTCCTGAAGGAATCAATAAAGTACTACAGAATGTATTTAGATAGATAGATAGTACTTTATTGATTCCTTCCGGAGGAATCAATAAAGTACTATCTATCTATCTAAATAAATATTAATTAAAAACACAATTTAAAAAAAATAAAAATAAAATAGTGGTACCATTTTTCCATTCCATTTTAATTTAATTCCATTTATTTATTTATTTTATATGCAGTAAAAAAGAAAGAAAAAAAAAGGCATATATTACGGCAATATTGCGGCGACTGAGCTGCCAGTTTTTAACAGTACAATCTAAATATTTTGTTTTGTACATAAAATACATAGACAATTATGCACATGTTTTATACACTATATTGCCAAAAGTATTTGGCCACCCTTCCAAATGATCAGAATCAGGTGTCCTAATCACTTGGCCCGGCCACAGGTGTACAAATGAAGCACTTTTGTTTCTACAAACATTTGTGAAAGAATGGGCCGCTCTCAGTGATTTCCAGCGTGGAACTGTCATAGGATGCCACCTGTGCAACAAATCCAGTCGGGAAATTTCCTCGCTCTTAAATATTCCAAAGTCAACTTTATTGTAAGAAAATGGAAGAGTTTGAGAACAACAGCAACTCAGCCACCAAGTTGTAGGCCACGTAAACTGACAGAGAGGGGTCAGTGGATGCTGAAGCGCATAGTGCAAAGAGCTCCAAACTTCATGTTACCTTCCAATTAGCCCACGTACAGTACGCAGAGAGCTTCATGGAATGGGTTTCCATGGCCGAGCAGCTGCATCTAACCCATACATCCACCAAGTCCAATGCAAAGCGTGGGACGCAGTGGTGTAAAGCACGTCACCACTGGACTCTAGAGCAGTGGAGTGATGAATCACGCTTTTCCATCTGGCAATCTGATGGACAAGTCTGGGTTTGGAGGTTGCCAGGAGAACGCTACATTTCGGACTGCATTGTGCGGAGTGTGAAATTTGGTGGAGGAGGAATTATGGTGTGGGGTTGTTTTTCAAGAGTAGTGAAAGTAACTTTGAATGCTCCAGGATACCAAAACATTTTGGACAATTCCATGCTCCCAACCTTGCGGGAACAGTTTGGAGCGGGCCCCTTCCTCTTCCAACATGACTGTGCACCAGTGCACAAAGCAAGGTCCATAAAGACATGGATGACAGAGTCTGGTGTGGACGAACTTGACTGGCCTGCACAGAGTCCTGACCTGAACCCGATAGAACACCTTTGGGATGAATTAGAACGGAGAATGAGAGCCAGGCCTTCTCGACCAACATCAGTGTGTGACCTCACCAATGCGCTTTTGGAAGAATGGTGGAAAATTCCTATAAACACACTCCGCAACCTTGTGGACAGTGATGGAACCAGATCTTTACCTATATCCATATTTAAGTGTTACTTCTTTACTTCCATAGTCATATTACAAAATAGCTAGTATTCTTCCTTCTTTCTCTCTCATAGTAATGTATGTCGGCCTTCTAGCAGTGGAATGCAGGGTGTAGAGATAACTCAGGGAGTAGTCTAAACAACGAGGGTGGGAGCGAGGGACGGAGGGAAGAACACAGGACTTCCGGGGTTTTGGAGGGGAGATCGATCTAGACTGGGCGAGGGAACGCTTCTGTATTGGATTGGGTCTCACGTTTGTCTTCAAAGCTTTGAGAATAAACCACAAAATACCAACTACTGCCTGGTGATGAATTTAAACTTCAGCTTATGTGCCATTTTTTTTTATTTTTTATTTTTTATAATGTCCTGCCCAGCTTCTCAGGCAAATCATATAGTAGATGTCCATATCGGCTGTTCAGATTTACTTTACAAAAGAGAAGTGTAGGATACTTATGTGCCATTTAAGAATTTGGGAGTGACCAGCAGCTTAAAATCCCCGGGAGGAAGAGCTGGTCAACGCAACAACAGCCTTCCCAGGAGAGTTGAAGCTGTAATAGCTGCAAAAGGTGGACCCACATCATATTGAACCCTATGGGTTAGGAATGGGATGGCACTTCAAGTTCATATGTGAGTCAAGGCAGGTGGCCAAATACTTTTGGCAATATAGTGTATGTACACATTTATATTCATACTGTATATTATTCACTGTTAAAATCGTCCCTCTGAGGGCAACCACAACTGCGACGTGATCCTCAATGCAAGCGAGTTCGACACGCCTGATGTAAACGGAGCTTTTTGTCATTGGGAACTGGCACACCGTTTTGTCGCCCGGGCCAATAACGCAATTCATAAGAATGTTGTGAGACATGTCTGACACATTGTGTAATTAAGAAGCTCCCCAACACAGGGAACAGGGTGCTTTGATTAGATTAGAGATGCTCAAATCAAAGTTGGTTTAAAAAATGATCTCTTCTGTTGCAATTATGCCGGATAATTCCGGGCTCGCCTGTAGTCATAGAGACATGCAAGTAATCCCCTCCAAACGTTGCACATAATGAACCTTAGTAGATATTATCACTCTCTCTTTCTCACTTTTATGAGAAGTCTCCAAAAAACATAATTATGGCAAATCTCAAGTACAGACAGAGAGCATACGAAAGGTATTAAGAAGTGATAAAACAAATGTAGAACAAGTTATTTTTTCAATCACATATTAACACGTGGTTCACCTCAGAAGGAACATGAACTCCATAGGGGGTTCTAGAAATGACCGGCTCTCGGGAACAATGACGAGAAATAGTCATGACTTATGGTCCAATGTAGGCGTAAGACCAGTTTTTTTCCCCTTTATCACCTCGAATTCAATGCTTGGTGTTGGATGATTATTGCATTGAGATTGGGTGCAGAATGAATCCAAACTCCACGGTGAGAGTGAAGAAATATCATTGGTCAAAAGGGTCAAGTACAATTTCATATCAATCCTGACACAGATTGCATTGCAGTAAAAGCAAAGGCAGACGTTATTATGGTGACTTTAGAAGGTAAACAGGTGGTTCTTTACTTCTTTTTGGACACGGCACATACTGTCGGTGGCGTTATGCCATAGAACAGCCTTTTATAGGCCGAGGAATGATACAATGGAATAGGACTGCAACGTATAATCGATTGATACCATTAGAGAATAGCTTCAATTTACAAAACCCAAAACCAGTGAAGTTGGTACGTTGTGTATTTCGTTAATAAAAACAGAATACAAGGATTTGTAAATCCTTTTCAACTTATATTCAATTGAATAGACTGCAAAGACAAGATATTTAACGTTCAAACTGAGAAACATATTTTTTTTTGTTGCAAATAATCGTTAACTTAGAATTTAATGGCAGCAACACATTGCAAAAAAGTTGGCAGAGGGGCATTTTTACCACTGTGTTACATGGCCTTTCCTTTTAACAACACTCAGTAAACGTTTGGGAACTGAGACCAATTTTGGAAGCTTTTCAGGTGGAATTCTTTCCCATTCTTGCTTGATGTACAGCTTAAGTTGTTCAACAGTCCGGGGTCTCCGTTGTGGTATTTTAGGCTTCATAATGCACCACACCTTTTCAATGGGAGACAGGTCTGGACTACAGGCAGGCCAGTCTAGTACCAGCACTCTTTTACTATGAAGCCACACTGTTGTAACACGTGGCTTGGCATTGTCTTGCTGTAATAAGCAGGGGCGTCCATGATAACATTGCTTGGATGGCAACATATGTTGCTCCAAAACCTGTATGTACCTTTCAGCATTAATGGTGCCTTCACAGATGTGTAAGTTACCCATACCATCACAGATGCTGGCTTTTCAACTTTGCGCCTATAACAATCCGGATGATTATTGTCCTCTTTGTTCTGGAGGACACGACGTCCACAGTTTCCAAAAACAATTTGAAATATGGACTCGTCAGAACACAGAACACTTTTCCACTTTGCATCAGTCCATTTTAGATGAGCTCGGGCCCCAGCAAAGCCTGCGGCGTTTCTGGGTGTTGTTGATAAATGTCTTCTGCTATGCATGGTAGAGTTTTAACTTGCACTTACAGATGTAGTGACAAACTGTAGTTACTGACAGTGGTTTTCTGAAGTGTTCCTGAGACCATGTGGTGATATCCTTTACATGCAGTGATTTTTCCAGATTCTCTGAACCTTTTGATGATATTACGGGCCGTAGATGGTGAAATCCCTAAATTCCTTGCAATAGCTGGTTGAGAAATGTTGTTCTTAAACTGTTCGACAATTTGCTCACGCATTTGTTGACAAAGTTTTGACCCTTGCCCCGTCCTTGATTGTGAATGACTGAGCATTTCATGGAAGCTGCTTTTATACCCAATCATGGCACCCACCTGTTCCCAATTAGCCTGTTCACCTGTAGGATGTTCCAAAAAAGTGTTTGATGAGCATTCCTCAACTTTCTTCGTCTTTTATGCCACTTGTGCCAGTTTTTTGAAACATGTTGCAGGCATCAAATTCCAAATGAGCTATTATTTGCAAAAAATAACAAGGTTTACCAGTTCGAACGTTAAATATCTTGTCTTTGCAGTCTATTCAATTGAATATAGGTTGAAAAGGATTTGCAAATCATTGTATTCTGTTTTTATTTACCATTTACACAACGTGCCAACTTCACTGGTTTTGGGTTTTGTCAAATCCAGGCCACATGGAGTGCTCCAAACCTTAAACACACTGACGTTAGTTCTGCACAACCATTCCAATAGAGAGCGGTGGTGTGTGGGTGCCGTGATCTGTGTGGTAGCGAAAAATATATGTATTTTTTACGAATGTGCACATGTTAAAATTGCCATTTCAATATTGATAATGTGCATTTATTAGAAAAAAGGCAGGTTATGTGTTATTTCAACTACCCATTGAGGCTATGAAGTGTGTTTTACCCGAATACTCGATTAATCGACAAACTAATCCATAGATTACTCGATTACTAAAATAGACCTACACTGGAACCTATTAAGTCGAATTACCTAAAGGTTGAACGATTCAAAACTCTACCAAAAGGTAGATCAAAGCTTTTATTAGAAGCCATCATCAGACGTCATCATTTGTGACTAAGGGCTATACAAGTCAACTTTGATTAATTGATTGATGATCAAACATACAAATTTGAGCTGTTTATATTTGTACATATTTACGGTAAATAATAGAGTTGACTATTCAAAGATTCAATCCGGAGACGTTTGATTTAATTATCAGCCTCACAGTTGACTATAGAACCTTCCTTTTTTAAATGTTTTATTACACCTTTATTTTACCAGTAATGATCAGTTGTGAACAGCTTCCTAATTACAATGATGAGCTGGCAAGGGGCCACAGCAAAAGCAAACAACAGTAAACAATTACGACAAAAACAACATAAATAGCTACTACTACCACTGCTACCAGTATACATGGAGATAGAAACCAGAAGGGTAAGAATTAACATGTGCAACAATCAGTTGCAATTTCTGTTTGAACAAGTGGAGTGAAGAAAGAGTTCAAAGTTGCTTGATGCAGGATAGCTAAAGGATTTTTTGGCAATGGACAGTTATGATCTCTCTGGATCTGAAGTGATAATTAATAAGGGAGAGTTGCAAGAGGTATGAGGTGTTTTTGCTAATAGGGTTATAGTCAAGCAGAAGGGGGAGGATCAACTGATCACTTTCTATATATTGGAGGGAAAAGGCACACATGAGACAAAATAGATGTCTGAATAGTGGAGAGCATCAAACATGGAGGCCATTTAATAAATTGCATCGCCATCATCAAACATAGGGAGTATGGTGGTCATCTTCACCAGAGTATGTTTGGAACCCCCATCTGTAGTCTTGAAGAAAACAGAGAGCTCCAGCCATGGACCTAATTATTTATAGGAGCTGAAAAACTCTAATCCTGAGCCGTCAGCACAGGCAATCCTAGGGGAGGTAGGGACACACACACACACTATTTTTCTGATCAAACAACAAGCATTTGGTCTTCTTTGAATTGAGACACAGTTGAGGGTCATGAAATGATTTCTCAATAGACGTGAGACTGACTTGAAGGGTGGATGATGCAGAGTGGACTGAAGGACCTAATGAGCAACTGATTAGCATAAAGTTCTATCTGGGAGGCGCCGATTGCCTTGGCCAGATTATTTATGTAGATGGTGAATATCTTAAGAGAATCTGAGTCAACGTTTTCAGAATTCACACGTTGTACGTTACTGAGATAAGTGGCAAACTCGTCGATGCAACTCTTGGACAAGCCAATGCTAAAGAGTGTATTTTAGAAGATGTCTTGATCTATTGAATTGAAAGCCTTGGCCAGATCGAAGAAGGCATGCAGCTATGTAGACATATTTATTGTCCATAAAAACGGGACAATCCGCTGAAAACTCGAAAAAAGCAATAAAATAATAATAATGATAATAATATATTTTATTAGTACAAAGCACTTCAATGAATGAAAAAAAAATCTATGTTTTTAAAAGAATGTACAAAAATATATTGTTCACAGGATATAGTGAACTGCACTAAGAGTCAGTAGTTTTGTATGTGTGTGTATATGTATACTATGTATACACGCTGTTGTGTCACATTCATAGTTACTTGTTAAATGTATGTTGTATATATATATATATATGTACATACTTATATATGTATATGTATTTATATAACATAACATTTTTATATACTATTATTATTATTAAACATACAGTAAGTAATAAGAGGGGTGGGAGTACATAAGTTTTTACTTCTTCTCACTCCTTTTCGGATATGTTTACATTAATGTTTATTTTCATTTCTTGTTTCTTTTTGCTTTTTATTATTACTATTATTATTATTATTATTATTATTGTTTTTGTTATTCATTCTTGAATGGCTTTTTTGTTGTTTTTTGCAAAATGTGTTTGTTTTTGTTTTGTCTACATATTCGAAATAAACATGAAAACAAACAAACAAACAAACAAACACTTTATATTGAGTAAACAATCTCAAAGTGCTACAGTGTATTAACAAAAAAACAAAAAAAAAACATAACAAAGAAATAAATAAAAATAAAAACTAGAACAGCCAAATAGTTATAGCTAGTATGCACATATCTAAGAAAAAGGCGTTTTAAAAAAAAGAAAAAAAAGAAGGGCTTTTAAGGCTTTTTTAAAAGCATCCACAGTCTGTGGTGCCCTCAGATGGTCAGGGAGAGCGTTCTACAGACTGGGAGCCATGAACTGTGTCTCAGCAATAGCGAAATACCTTTCTCAACCGGCACGCTGTCCCACCACATACCTGGGGCGGGCTGAAGTCCCTGGTGGGACTCGCCAGAAATCGGACTCGGTTCGGGCAAAAAGCCTTCTTCCTTCCTCCCCTTTGGCAACGGTAATATTGATCTTTTTGCAGGTTCACCTTCGGAAACCTTTTTACATCGTTTACTTCCTTGACATAGCCAAGTTTGCTCCGCCAGAGCAGAAACCGACCCCTGCGGGGCCTATCCGAGGACCTCACTGAACTGCCAAATCTTCACGTGTTTAATCGTCAATCAGATTCTTTAGCCTTTTTGTGGTAGACAAAGTTGCAAATGAGATCTGTTTATTCAGGATTCTCATAGCTATGCTCTTGCTAGCAAACATGTAACATATATGCTAGAAGACCAAAACAAAATGAAAAATCGAACGAACAAGATACAACTATGTAAATCCTAAATGGGGCGTTCACACATTGCCGGTTTGAATGGCAGTTCCTGGCCGTTTGAGAACAGTAATGTGCTGAGAATCCACTGAAAACTCAAAAAAAGCAATAAAATCATTGTTAACTCTTAAAGGCCTACTGAAATGATTTTTTTAAATTTAAACAGGAATAGCAGATCCATTCTATGTGTCATACTTGATCATTTCGCGATATTGCCATATTTTTGCTGAAAGGATTTAGTAGAGAAAATCGACGATAAAGTTTGCAACTTTTGCTCACTGATAAAAAAAGCCTTGCCTGTACCGGAAGTAGCGTGACGTCACAGGAGCTAGTATTCCTCACAATTCCCCATTGTTTACAATGGAGCGAGAGAGATTCGGACCGAGAAAGTGACGATTACCCCATTAATTTGAGCGAGGATGAAAGATTCGTAGATGAGGAACGTTACAGTGAAGGACTTGAGAGGCAGTGATGGACGTATCTTTTTTCGCTCTGACCGTAACTTAGGTACAAGCTGGCTCATTGGATTCCACACTCTCCTTTTTCTATTGTAGATCACAGATTTGTATTTTAAACCACCTCAGATACTATATCCTCTTGAAAATGAGAGTCGAGAACGCGAAATGGACATTCACAGTGACTGAACATGTAAATACACGATTAATAATATTCAGCTTTGCGAAGCTAAAAAAAATAGAAGCTAACCTAGCAACGTAGCCAACGTGATAGCATAGCAGTCTCAAATGCAGATAGAAACTAAATTTAAAAAAACCCTGACTGGATGGATAGACAGAAGATCAAAAATACTATTAAACCATGAACATGTAAATACACGATTAATAATATTCAGCTTTTTGAAGCTAAGAAAATAGAAGCTAACCTAGCTACGTAGCCAACGTGATAGCATAGCAGTCTCAAATGCAGATAGAAACTACATTTTAAAAAACCCTGACTGGATGGATAGACAGAAGATCAAAAATACTATTAAACCATGAACATGTAAATACACGATTAATAATATTCAGCTTTTCGAAGCTAAAAAAATAGAAGCTAACCAAACTACGTAGCCAACGTGATCGCATAGCAGTCTCAAATGCAGATAGAAACTAAATTAAAAAAAAACCCTGACTGGATGGATAGACAGAAGATCAAAAATACTATTAAACCATGAACATGTAAATACACGATTAATAATATTCAGCTTTTCGAAGCTAAAAAAATAGAAGCTAACCTAGCTACGTAGCCAACGTGATAGCATCAGTTTCAAATGCAGATAGAAACTAAATTAAAAAAAAAACCTGACTGGATGGATAGACAGAAGATCAAAAATACTATTAAACCATGAACATGTAAATACACGATTAATATCATTCAGCTTGGCGAAGCTAAAAAAACAGAAGCTAACTTAGATGCGGCGGCGGGCTTACTCACTGTAGTGCGTCTGCTATCCTGCTCAAAACACAACACAACCTCCTGGTGTTGGTGTTGCTGTAGGTGTTGCTCCACCGATCGCACCTACAACTTTCTTATTTGCAGTCTCCATTGTCCATTAAACAAATTGCAAAAGATTCAACAACACAGATGTCCAGAATACTGTGGAAAAAAGAAAACAGAGGTATTTGAATTGGGTCCAAACACTTCCCTTGACGTTGTGACGTCACGCGCATACGTCATCATACCGCGACGTTTTCAAGCGGAAGTTTCCTGGGAAGTTTAAAATTGCACTTTATAAGTTAGCCCGGCCGTATTGGCATGTGTTGCAATGTTAAGATTTCATCATTAATATATAAACTATCAGACTGCGTGGTCGGTAGTAGTGGCTTTCAGTAGGCCTTTAAGAACCGCCTTGAACTGCGTCTCAGCAAAAGCAAAATACCTTTCTCAACCGGCACTCTGTCCCACCACATACCTGGGGTGGCCTGAAGTCTGCTATTGGCCCTGGTGGGACTTGCCAGAAATCGGACACGGTTTTGTGGTTCCTACCTCCCCTCTGGCAACGGTAATAATGATCTTTTTGCAGGTTCACCTGCGGAAACCTTTTTACATCGTTTACTTCTTGACATAGTCAAGTTTGCTCCGCCAGATCAGCAACCGACCCCTTCCAGGCCTTTCCAAGGACCTTACTAAACTGCCAAATCGTCACGTGTTTAATCGTCAATCTGTTTCTTTAGCATTTTTGAGGTAGAAAAAGTTGCAAATGAGATCTGTTTATTCAGGATTCTCATAGCTATGCTCTTGCTAGCACACATGTAACATAGATGCGAGCAGACCAAAACAAAATGAAAAATTGAACGAATCGGAACCAACTATGTAAATTCTAAAGGAGCATTCACACTATGCCAGTTTGGATGGTAGTTCATGGCGGTTTGAGAACAGTATTGTGCTTAGAATCCACTGAAAACTCGAAAAAAGCAAAGGAATCATGGATAACTCTTGAGAACCGCCATGAACTGTGTCTCAACCGGTTTTGAACACACCGCCACATCACCCTGAAAGGTAGCGGAGTCCTCCACCCTCTACTCCGCATCAACCACAGTGCCACCGTGTAGCTCCTTGATGAGCCGCTTCCGTGTTTAACTCCGCCACTTCTGTGTAGGTACTGTGTTCATGTCATAAACAGCCGGCAAGAAAATGTGACTAGCAGTGTTATCACAGATCTCGCGGTGCAAATACGTAAGCTTGCCGTTCTTTACACGGCAAATGACATTTTGAACACGGACCATTTCAAACTGCCAAGATCGCCACGGAAAATAGACATACCGTATTTTCCGGACCATAGGGCGCACCAGATTATAAGGCGCACTGCCGATGAATGGTCTATTTTCGATCTGTTTTCATATATAAGGCGCACCGGATTATAGTGCGCATTAAAGGAGTATTTTTTTTTTCTAAATGTAAAACACTTCCTTGTGGTCTACATAACATGTGATGGTGGTTCTTTGGTCAAAAAGTTGCATAGATGATGTTTTACAGATCATCTTCAAGTCGCTTTCTGACAGTCACTTCAGGATGCGGCGTTTTGTGGGCGGTCTTATTTACGTGGCTCACCTTCGACAGCGTCTTCTCCCCGTCATCTTTGTTGTAGCGGTGTAGCGTGCAAGGACGGGAGTGGAAGAAGTGTCAAAAGATGGCGCTAACTGTTTTAATGACATTCAGACTTTACTTCAATCAATAACGGAGCAGCATCTCCTCATCTGGAAACAACAACAATGCCGGAAATGTGTCCGGTGAAAAACGTCCGACCAGAACTGTCTAATAACTAAAGTTCCTTGGGTGAATAATATCAACTAACTACACCGGTAAGTTTTAGCGCTTTCATGGCGAGTTTACTGACAGATATAAGTAGGAACTTTACACTACTTTATATTAGAAATGGCAACAGCAGAGGATGAATGTCCCATAACAAGAAGATAGAGAAAAAGACTAAGCTTATCGACGGACTACAAAGGCGGACGCGCAATTTTTCAGGATTTATGCAGGTCCCAAATACAGATCAGCAGCTACCAGAAGGTAAGAAACATTGCTTTTGCATAATATTGCGAAACAAACGCCAGATAATATGTCTTACCTTATACACACACCATAATAATACTCGTATGTTGAATGGTAATGGTAAATGGGTTATACTTGTATAGCGCTTTTCTACCTTCAAGGTACTCAAAGCGCTTTGACACTATTTCCACAATCACCCATTCACACACTGATGACGGGAGCTGCCGTACAAGCCCCGACCCATCAGGAGCAAGGGTGAAGTGTTCTGCTCAAGGACACAACGGACGTGACGAGGTTGGTAGAAGGTGGGGATTGAACCAGGAACCCTCAGGTTGCTGGCACGGCCACCCTACAACCGCGCCACGCCGTGTTGAAGACACAGTACGGTGCGGCTTCATAGCTTACCAAAGTTGTACAAAAACATTTTGATAGATTTTTTTAACGCCGTGTGTAATGTTCTATATTTTCAATGGAACATATCAAATGTTGGTGTTGTTTACTTGAGTCACATTGCAGTCTACACGTATCTCTTGTGTTTGACTGCTATCTACTGGTCACACTTACCATTTCACCACGTACCAAATAAAATAGCTTCGAGGTCGCTAAGCAAAACCAGAATTATTCCTTACATTAGGCACACCGGGTTATAAGGCGCTGTGGAAGACTTGCTCTTCAGGGTTCTTCAGACCACCAATCACGGACATGACAGCTTCATTCATAGTTCTGAACAATGATTTATTTTTCAATAAATGTTCTTTGTGTTCCTTTTCAGTCATTGCGTTACGTGTCAGTCCTCGCTCTCTCTCATGCTCGTGCTCGTTCTCCATCATCAACAACCCTTCTCCTTCCCCGGCTGCTGCTCTTTAAAGGCCTACTGAAATGAATTTTTTTTTATTTAAACGGGAATAGCAGATCCATTCTATGTGTCATACTTGATCATTTCGCGATATTGCCATATTTTTGCTGAAAGGATTTAGCAGAGAAAATCGACGATAAAGTTCGCAACTTTTGCTCGCTGATAAAAAAAGCCTTGCCTGTACCGGAAGTAGCGTGACGTCACAAGAGCTAGTATTCCTAACAATTCCCCGTTGTTTACAATGGAGCGAGAGATTCGGAGCGACAAAGCGACGATTACCCCATTAATTTGAGCGAGGATGAAAGATTCGTAGATGAAGAACGTTACAGTGAAGGACTACAGAGGCAGTGATGGACGTATCTTTTTTCGCTCTGACCGTAACTTAGGTACAAGCTGGCTCATTGGATTCCACACTCTCTCCTTTTTCTATTGTGGATCACGGATTTGTATTTTAAACCACCTCGGATACTATATCCTCTTGAAAATGAGAGTCGAGCACGCGAAATGGACATTTAAAGTGACTTTTATCTCCACGACAATACATCGGTGACACACTTAGCTACTGAGCTAATGTGATAGTATCATTCTCAAATGAAGATAGAAACAAAATAAATAAACCCCTGACTGGAAGGATAGACAGAAGATCAGCAATACTATAAAACCATGTACATGTAACTACACGGTTGAAAATTCTCAGCCTGGTAAGGCTTAACAATGCTGTTGCTAACGACGCTAAGGCTAATTTAGCAACTTAGCAACCGGACCTCACAGAACTATGATAAAAACATTAGCGCTCCACCTACGCCAGCCAGGCCTCATCTTCCCATCAACAGCCGTGCTCACCTGCGTTCCAGCGATCGACGGCGCGACGAAGAACTTCATCCGTGGGTTTGGCGGCAAGCATCGGCTAGGCGTAGTAAGTAGTCCTTGTTGTGTTGCTGTAAGTATTGTACTTAGCCGCTAATACACCGATCAATCCCACCTACAACGTTCTTCTTTGCAGCCTCCATTGTTCATTAAACAAATTGCAAAAGATTCACCAACACAGATGTCCAGAATACTGTGGAATTTTGTCGAAGAAAACAAGAGGTTTTTATATCGGGTCGATGGGGTCCAACCACTTCCGTGGATTTTGTGACGTCACGCGCATAAATCATATCCAAAGGAGTTTTTCAACCGGAAGTGTGGCGGGAATTTTAAAATTGCACTTTATAAGTTAACCCGGCCGTATTGGCATGTGTTGCAATGTTAAGATTTCATCATTGATTTATAAACTATCAGACTGCGTGGTCGGTAGTAGTGGCTTTCAGTAGGCCTTTAACAGAGTGACCGGTGATTACATAAACCGGCCCAGGTGTGCCATCTACGCACCTGTCGCTAATCTCGAAGACGGCCCAGGCACACCCCGCTTCGCTGCAGGTCCGCAGGCCACGCCCCCCCCACAGGCGCACTGTAGAGTTTTGAGAAAGAAAAAAAAAGATTTTAAGTGCGCCTTATAGTTGGTCGGAACCCCGCGGTTCTCAGAATTCATGCCAGATGAGTGACGGATGACCAGGGTTTGTCTTAGGTGTTAACACAGTCTGCCATGAACCACCTTCCCACCTGGCAATGCGTGAACGCTCCTTTAGTGGAAGACAGAACCTCGTGAACACCATGCTGTGCTATTTCCGGCATACAAAAAGCCACTTCAGCGATCCTTTCTTCCGCGCCAATCCTTCCGAGCCATTTGTTGACTCCCCCGCATGGCGTGAAGCGTCGCCCTTATTTGCCACAGCAAAATGCGGCGGGAACGTCAACATGCTTCAGCGCCACTTGTCAAAAGTCGAAGCGTGCACGCTGACGACGCTCAATTCTGCTTGGGACAACAGCGCTTATTTGCGTAATTGATTGGACCCACTGCTTATGGAGCCGGCGACGAGCAGACGAGAGGCGCAAACACCCCGATGATGACATTTGTTCTAGCGGGAGGATAGCAAGCTGTCTGACAGATTAGCGCGCCGTGATGTAAGGTGAGCAGGCCGAAAGATGAAGCGCTAACGACATGCAAATCCAAAGTGGAATATTCATGTTCCCCTATCGGGGTCCGTCTCTCTGGGATCTCTCTCGGCGAGCGCATGAAAAATTGTTCCTCAAACTTTCTCTGAACTTTCTCTACCCCCCATCGGCATTAAATATGTAACACCGTGCTGCATGAAACCAGACTGGGGATATGGTCACAGATGAATGTTTTTTTTCTTTTCCCTTTAACATTTGGATCTTGTTTAGAACTGATGAATGTTGGGCTTTTTTTGTGTGTGTGTTTTTTTTATTAAATAATGACTTTTTCGCTTTGTAGCTGCAGATGTAGCGGGTTTATGCTCCCCTTAAAAACAAGTCATCCTCAACAAAACCACAGTTTGTAATTTTGTACTGCTTATCTTATTCATGGTCGCTACAACGTGGATCAGGCCTGGGCAATTATTTTGACCCAGGGGGCCAAATTTAGAGAGAAAAAAATGTGTCTGGGGGCCCGTATACACTACTGTTCAAAAGTTTGGGGTCACCCAAACAATTTTGTGGAATAGCCTT
Source organism: Entelurus aequoreus (assembly GCF_033978785.1). Lineage (NCBI taxonomy): Eukaryota > Metazoa > Chordata > Actinopteri > Syngnathiformes > Syngnathidae > Entelurus > Entelurus aequoreus. Next base: position 20,797,057 of record NC_084750.1, on the reverse strand, counting down.
TATTTCTAAGAACAAGAATAGACTGTCGAGTTTCAGATGAAAGTTCTCTTTTTCTGGCCATTTTGAGCATTTAATTCACCCCACAAATGTGATGCTCCAGAAACTCAATCTGCTCAAAGGAAGGTCAGTTTTGTAGCTTCTGTAACGAGCTAAACTGTTTTCAGATGTGTGAACATGATTGCACAAGGGTTTTCTAATCATCAATTAGCCTTCTGAGCCAATGAGCAAACACATTGTACCATTAGAACACTGGAGTGATAGTTGCTGGAAATGGGCCTATAAACACCTATGTAGATATTGCACCAAAAACCAGACATTTGCAGCTAGAATAGTCATTTACCACATTAGCAATGTATAGAGTGTATTTCTTTAAAGTTAAGACTAGTTTAAAGTTATCTTCATTGAATTGGTACAGTGCTTTTCCTTCAAAAATAAGGACATTTCAATGTGACCCCAAACTTTTGAACGGTAGTGTATCTATTTTTAGGAACACTAATACAAAACCTCACAATAATGTCTGATTGAAAGCTAAAAACGTTATGACAGACCGCCTTAAAAAACGTAATGGAATTTTAAATTTTTCTATGAAGGATAAAACACTGAATATTGACAAAATATGAACGCCACACCCCCTTTCGATCGACACATTGTACAATCAAGTGAAACGCAACAAAAAGTGAAATATGAACGTGAAGGTTAAAAAAAAACCCTCACCTACAATCTGATATATCTGATATATCACTAAGCTTTAAAACTTTGTTGTGAAAGTTTCCTTCCGCGTCTGCAGAAACGCTTCCTGCCCACACTGCTTGGTGCCTCGTCTGAGCTGCTGTGACGTAGATTACCATAGTAACTAATTAGTGACCATAGTAACTAATTAGATGACCATAGTAACTAGTATATCATCCAAAAGCGCAGATTCCAACCATTGAAATATTTTGTATAGTTGAAGACTTAGAAAACATCACTGCACATCATAATGGCAGCTACACTTTCCATCTTAAAGATCTAAAAAAATTACTTGGGAATGTCCGGCGGGCCAGATTGAAAAGCTTAACGGGCCGCATGTGGCCCCCGGGCCTTAATTTGCCCAGGTCTGACGTGGATGGTAGTGGAGCTACTGTGAGGTTCAAGTTTTTTTTGACAACCCAATTGCTTTATATTTATACATCCACCGTCTCCTGGATCGTTGACGACTTGTCAGGACCCATTCGGTGAGTACCGTATTTTCGGACTATAAGGCGCACTTAAAATCCTCGTATTTATTTTTTTTAAATCCACAGTGCGCCTTAAAACCCGGTTCGGGTACGGCATAATTTTGGTTGTGCTTACCGACCTCGAAGCAATTTTATTTGGTACATGGTGTAATGATAAAAGTGACCAGTAGATGGCAGTCATACATAAGAGACACACCTAAAGGCCTACTGAAATGTTTTTATTTTATTTTAACGGGAATAGCAGATCCATTCTATGTGTCATACTTGATCATTTTGCGATATTGCCATATTTTTGCTGAAAGGATTTAGTATAGAACAACAACGATAAAGATCGCAACTTTTGGTATCTGACAAAAAAAAAGACTTGCCCCTACCGGAAGTAGCGTGACGTAGTCAGCTGAACATTTCCGCAAAGTTCCCTATTGTTTACAGTGATGGCGGCCAGAAGTAAGAGCGATTCGGACCGAGAAAGCGACGATTTCCCCATTAATTTGAGCGAGGATGAAAGATTTGTGGATGAGGAACGTTAGAGTGCAGTTCAAGACATATCTTTTTTCGCTCTGACCGTAACTTAGGTACAAGCTGGCTCATTGGATTCCACACTCTCTCCTTTTTCTATTGTGGATCACGGATTTGTATTTTAAACCACCTCGGATACTATATCCTCTTGAAAATGAGAGTCGAGAACGCGAAATGGACATTCACAGTGACTTTTATCTCCACGACAATACATCGGTGAAACACTTTAGCTACGAGCTAACGTGATAGCATCGTGCTTTAACTGCATATAGAAACAAAAAAAATAAACCCCTGACTGGAAGGATAGATAGAAAATCAACAATACTATTAAACACTGGACATGTAACTACACGGTTAATGCTTTCCAGTCTGGCGAAGGTTAACAATGCTGTGCTAACGACGCCATTGAAGCTAACTTAGCAACCGGACCTCACAGAGCTATGCTAAAAACATTAGCTCTCCACCTACGCCAGCCCTCATCTGCTCATCAACACCCGTGCTCACCTGCGTTCCAGCGATCGACGGTGCGACGAAGGACTTCACCCGATCACAGATGCGGTTGGCGGCCCGAAGACGTAAGAAGTCAAGGTGAGGTTGCCGGCTAGCGCGTCTGCTCTCCAACAAAGTCCTCCGGTTATGTTGCTACAGCCAGCCGCTAATACACCGATCCCACCTACAACTTTCTTCTTTGCAGCCTTCATTGTTCATTAAACAAATTGCAAAAGATTCACCAACACAGATGTCCAGAATACTGTGGAATTATGAAATGAAAACAGAGCTTTTTGTATAGGATTCTACGGGGTACCAATACTTCCGTTTAACTGACTACGTCTCGCGCATACAAAATTTAAAATTGCACTTTATAAGTTAACCCGGCCGTATTGGCATGTGTTGCAATGTTAAGATTTCATCATTGATATATAAACTATCAGACTGCGTGGTCGGTAGTAGTGGCTTTCAGTAGGCCTTTAAACTGCAATATGACGGCAGTAAACAACACCAAAACTTAAAATGTTCTATTGGAAATATAGAACGTTACACACGGCACTCAAAAGTCTCTCAAAATGTTTTTAGTACGACTTCGGTAAGATATGAAGCCGCACCGCTGGATTGTCTGGATGGATTGTCGGCGCATTAAACATACGAGTATTATTATGGTGTGTGTGTATAAGGACCGCAAAATGGCACCTATTAGCAGACATATTATCTGGCGTTTTGTTTCGCAATATTATGCAAAACCAACTTTTCTTACCTTCTGGTACCTGCTGATGTGTATTTGGGATCTGCATAAGTCCTGAAAATGTGCGCGCATCCGCCATTGTAGTCCGTGTCGATACCGTAGTCATAAGCTTCTTCTTTTTCTCTATCTTCTTGTTATGTGACATTCATCCTCCGCTGTTGCCATTTCTAATATAAAGTAGTGTAAAGTTCTTACTTATATATGTCAGTAAACTGGCTATCAAAGAGCTAAAACATACCGGTGTAGTGAGTTTACATTATTCACCCAAGGAACTTTAGTTATTAGAGCGTTCCGGTCGGGGGGAGGTACTAGGATGACAGGGGATGCAAAACAATAACAGTGCAATACTTTTTCATAACATGGTCACTACTGCCTAATTTCTCTTGTTATATTCTTATTTTACTGTTATATTTTTATTTTCATTGTTGCTTTTGATTTTTATTCTATTTTAATATGATTCTATTTTGTTTCCATTTATACCCCCATTATTTACTTTTTAAATTCGATCTCAATTTTGTACACTGCTGCTGGAATTTTAATTTTAATTTTCCTGAGGGAACTCTCCTGAAGGAATCAATAAAGTACTATCTATCTATCTATCCATCTATCAATCAATCAATCAATGTTTATTTATATAGCCCTAAATCACAAGTGTCTCAAAGGGCTGCACAAGCCACAACGACATCCTCAGTACAGAGCCCACATACGGGCAAGGAAAAACTCACCCCAGTGGGACGTCGATGTGAATGACTATGAGAAACCTTGGAGAGGACCTCTAGGGGAGACCGAAAGCAATGGATGTCGAGTGGGTCTGACATAATATTATCTATCTATCTATCTATCTATCTATCTTTATACCCAATCATGGCCCCCACCTGTTCCCAATTAGTCCGTTCACCTGTGGGATGTTCCAAATAAGTGTTTGATGAGCATTCCTCAACTTTCTCAGTCTTTTTTGCCACTTGTGCCAGCTTTTTTGAAACATGTTGCAGGCATCAAATTCCAAAATGAGCTAATATTTGCAAAAAATAACGTTTTTCAGTTCGAACATTAATTATCTTGTCTTTGCCGTCTATTCCAATGAATATAGGTTGAAAAGGATTTGCAAATCATTGTATTCTGTTTTTATTTACCATTTACACAACGTGCCAACTTCACTGGTTTTGGGTTTTGTACAATAAATACACATTGTACAAGCTTTGTACCACACTGCAACGTTTAGACAAAGTTTCTTTCGACATGTTAAAAAACATCCAAGAGCAGAGCACCAAAGTTATTCCTTATTCCTGCTGTCCATTGCAGCCGGTGAATGTCATCAATTTGCCATGCACCGGTTGCAAGTCCACATTATCAAAGTGTTTTGTTTACAATTAACTAACATCAAGAGCCTCAACGTGATCACACAGCAAATGCGTATGGAAATACCGGCAGACACACTGTTGACACTTTGTTTATAGTATCTCTAATTATGCCCCGAGAAGACAGATGGACTCTGTATTAATCATCCACGGCGAGCCAGCAGACAGGCGTATACATACAAAGGCACGGTTTTCCTACTTTGATTACTAATATAAAATGGATATGAATGTATAAAAACATCCACTGCAGAACAGGACTATTTATAATATATTTATATTCAGTGATTCTTATGGAAGGACTTACGTAAGAACTCATTTTGTCAACTTAAGTTTCACGTGGTCCCTCCTGCACACTTCCCACCACTGGTCTACATCATAAATACATAACTTAAACAACAGCTTGTTTTTATGGCTCTCTGAATGTCCCATGAAGGGCGCTATATCACTTTGGGGTCATCATCAGCATAAGAATGACATGACATCAAGTTGCGATGCTGGGATATCAACAAATACAGCAATTTGTACTTGATTGGTCTGATTCGGGGTGTTTGGTCTGTTGCCTGAATTATTGCTGCATTGTCTCTTTCTTAAAGGGGACGTATAACACAAATACAACTTTATTTACCTGTTGGTACCTGTTCTTGTGTACCATACACTACCGTTCAAAAGTTTGGGGTCACATTGAAATGTCCTTATTTTTGAAGGAAAAGCGCTGTACTTTTCAATGAAGATCACTTTAAACTAGTCTTAACAACTTAAGAAATACACTCTATACATTGCTAATGTGGTAAATGACTATTCTAGCTGCAAATGTCTGGTTTTTGGTGCAATATCTACATAGGTGTATAGAGGCCCATTTTCAGCAACTATCACTCCAGTGTTCTAATGGTACAATGTGTTTGCTCATTGGCTCAGAAGGTTAATTGATGATTAGAAAACCCTTGTGCAATCATGTTCACACATCTGAAAACAGTTTAGCTCGTTACAGAAGCTACAAAACTGACCTTCTTTTGAGCAGATTGAGTTTCTGGAGCATCACATTTGTGGGGTCAATTAAACGCTCAAAATGGCCAGAAAAAGAGAACTTTCATCTGAAACTCGACAGTCTATTCTTGTTATTAGAAATGAAGGCTATTCCACAAAATTGTTTGGGTGACCCCAAACTTTTGAACGGTAGTGTATTTTCCGGGCTATGGACCGCAACGGTATTTAAACCGCACTCACCAAATTGTAGAGGAAACATATATTTTTTAGAGATATGTAACGGTACAAACAATTTGTAAATGTTTATTTACATACCTTAGTTGTTTCCGAACAACAAAACATGAGTCATCGTCATGGACCCACTAGCTAAGGAAGATCACTCCGAAATCAGCTAAACGAACTCTATAACTCCACGGTGACGTTTTGGTGAATTTACGAAACTGAAACAATACAAAAAGAATGCCATTGTAAGTTAATACACAGACACTTACAACGTGTTAGCATATTTGCTAGTGCTAATGATGCTAGCTTGATTAAATTATTTTAGCATGTGCAGGAAAACACTTCTACAGACATCACAGGTGACGGTTTAGTAAATATGAATTGTTTTAGTTATATTGTTAAACTTACAAACAGTGGGACTGATGAATGAACAATGGTTTCGAGCAGAAATGCTATGGACGGTTATACTTCCGGTTGAAGACACAAAACCGGAAGTACAGTTTCAACCCTCAGCACCTGCAGTGAACAAACACATCCCAAGGATGGCGCCGTAGCAAAAACAATAACACCTTTTCACTGTATCTGTCGGTATAATATGAAAAACATTATGGCCGTTAGCAAGGAAAAATTCATGAATTAGCCACACCGTTTTATAAGCTGCAGGGTTCAAACCGTTGGAAAAAAGTAGCTGCTTACAGTCAGGAAAATATGTTATTTGGAATTTGCAAAAGTACCGAATAAGTGGAAAAATAGTGGCACACACTTCAAAAATGTGAAAGTAAATCAATAAAATGTTTCAAAACTATTCTCAAGGTCATACTTGGGCAGGTATGCTTTGGTAATTTGGTTCAGGTTTAGGTTCAACAAGCTTTAATTAATACGGTTTAGAGTGGCTGTAAAGATGTAATTTCTAATTATGTTGTTGCAGGCTGCTTTACAACTTACTCTCCATTTTAAGCACATGCCATATTGAGTGTTTAGTTTACCGTGATGAACTAAATTCATCTGAGGAAATAGGACAGTAGAGAAATGTCGTAAGAAAAACAGTGGTACCTCAGTCTTTGTAAAGATTCGGTTTTAGACCTAAACATACTGTATTTGTTGTGGGTTTTTGTACGACCAAACATGGCACCTAACAAGCTACTTTGTTCCTCTGTGGAATCGAGGACAAAAAGTACTATGATTGGATGTGTGGCTGGTAATCTACTTAGGCCAGGGGTCGGCAACCCAAAACGTTGAAAGAGCCATATTGGACCAAAAATACAAAAAATAAATCTGTCTGCAGCTGCAAAAAATGAAAAGCCTTCTATAAGTGACATATTGAAGGTAAAATAAAAAACAATATATTGTGTTGGTTTTGGGTAGGGCCCTTTTAGATCCCCAATAATTTAAGTGTTTTTTTTTTTTTTTTAAACAGTCATTGCTCAAAAAATAATAATTAATTAAAATCAATGTTATGATTTATTGACTTATTTAAGGCTGCAATTACTTCAAATCAAATATTCCTCTTGGAAATTTTTGGTGGGGACAATATTGCATATTTTGTGTTTTTGCCATAATAACAGAGTTTTCTTTTTTTTTTTTTTTTTTTAAAAAGGGTAGAAAACATTCTTATAAATGTGTTTTTACTTTATATTCAACAGATAGGCATGAAGTTGATCTCAAGATTTAAGCGATGAATAATAAAGAAAATATTATATGAGTTATTTTTTAAAGATTTTTATGACTGAGACCCTTTTTCGGCCAAACTTTAGCCCTAAAGGTGCACAAAATATCAATATATTGTATTGGTTTTGAGTGGTGAATGAATGAATGTTATGATTTATTGACTTATTCAAGGCTCCAATTACTTCAAATATTTCACTTTTTTTGGCGGGGGTCATAATTGCATATTTTGTGTTTTTGCCCTAAAAACTGACTAAAAAAGGGTAAAAAACATTCTTAAAAATTTGTTTTTACTTTATATTCAACAGATAGAACTTAAGTTGATCTCAAGATTTAAATGATGAATAATAACAAAAAAATATGAGTTGTTTTTAAAAAAAAAAATTTTTTATGACTGAGACCCTTCCGGGTTACCGGGGCCAAACTTTAGCCCTAAAGGTAAACAAAAATTGCAATATATTGTATTGCTTTTCAAAATGCATGCTTTAATTTTTTTCCTAAGTGGAAAAAGTTTGGACACCCCTGCGCTATATAGATTGTGCTCAATGTTTTGCCCATTTAGGAGATGCAATCCTCAACACACATGTCCAGTAATCAGCTATCAATAATACACTAAAAAATGTATTAGATCAGACCCTATGTGAATAGAACTATGTTTGTAACTTGTCTTTTTTTTACCAATCATGCTCTCAACTATCACCCGGAAGCCATTCTCCTCAGCTCTGTCACCACAACTATAATTATACTCCATAAAATGTATTTTTCATGACTATATTTAGGTATCTGGAATGAAATAATTGGGTTTACATTGTGTTCTATGTAGAAAAAAAAAAATATCGTAAATTTCGGACTATAAGACGCACCTAAAATCCTTTCATTTTCTCAAAACTCGACAGTGCACCTTATAACCCGGTGCGCCTAATGTACGGCATAATTCTGGTTGTGCTTACCGACCTAGAAGCTATTTTATTTGGTACATGGTGAAATAAATGTGACCAGTAGATGGCAGTCACACATAAGAGACTGCAATATGACTCAAGTAAACAACACCAACATCGTATATGTTCCATTGAAAATATCGAACATTACACACGGCGCTCAAAAATCTATCAAAATGTTTTAGTACGACTTTGGTAAGCTATGAAGCCGCACCGCTTGCTGGATTGTACTGTGCTTCAACATACCAGTATTATTATGGTGTGTGTATAAGGTAAGACATATCTGGTGTTTTGTTTCGCAATATTTTTTACCTTCTGGTACCTGCTGATTTGTATTTGGGATCTGCATAAATCCTGAAAAATTGCGCGCGTCCGCCTTTATAGTCTGTACCGACACCGTAGTCGATAAGCTTCTTCTTTTTCTTTATCTTTTTGTTATGGGACATTCATCCTCCGCTGTTGCCATTTCTAATATAAAGTAGTGTAAAGTTCTTACTTATATATGTTAGTAAACTCGCCATGAAAGCGCTAAAACATACCGGTGTAGTGAGTTCACATTATTCACCCAAGGAACTTTAGTTATTAGAGGGTTCCGGTCGGACGGTTTTTCACGGGACACATTTCCGGTGCTGTTGTTTCCGGATGAGGAGATGCTGCTCCGTTATTGATTGAAGTAAAGTCTGAATGTCATTAAAACAGTTAGCTCCATCTTTTGACACTTCTTCCACTCCCGTCCTTGCACCCTACACCGCTACAACAAAGATGACGGGGAGAAGCCATTCTCCCCAGCTCCGTCATCACAACTATAATCATACTTTGTACTTTTCATGAATATATTTACTTATCTGGAATGAATTCATTGGGTTTACATTGTGTGGGGGAAAAAAAGGTGTCGTTTTTCGTACTACTCGGTCTACAAACTACACTTAAAGGCCTACTGAAATGAATTTTTTTTATTTAAACGGGGATAGCAGATCCATTCTATGTGTCATACTTGATCATTTCGCGATATTGCCATATTTTTACTGAAAGGATTTAGTAGAGAACGACGACGATAAAGTTCGCAACTTTTGGTCGCTGATAAAAAAAAAGCCTTGCCTATACCGGAAGTAGCGTGACGTCACAGGAGGAAGGACTCCTCACATTTCCCCATTGTTTACACCAGCAGCGAGAGAGATTCGGACAGAGAAAGTGACGATTACCCCATTAATTTGAGCGAGGATGAAAGATTTGTGGATGAGGAAAGTGAGAGTGAAGGATTAGAGTGCAGTGCAGGACGTATCTTTTTTCGCTCTGACCGTAACTTAGGTACCAGGGTCCATTGGATTCCACACTTTCTCCTTTTTCTATTGTGGATCACGGATTTGTATTTTAAACCACCTCGGATACTATATCCTCTTGAAAATGAGAGTCGAGAACGCGAAATGGACATTCACAGTGACTTTTATCTCCACGACAATACATCGGCGAAGCTCTGAGCTAACGTGATAGCATCGGGCTCAAATGCAGATAGAAACACAACAAATAAACCCCTGACTGGAAGGATAGACAGAAGATCAACAATACTATTAAACCATGGACATGTAACTACACGGTTAATAATTTCCAGCCTGGCGAAGCTTAACAATGCTGTTGCTAACGACGCCATTGAAGCTAACTTAGCTACGGGACGGCGGCGGCGGCGGGCGTTGTAGCTTTCGACGACACTCCGGCCACCATCAGAGTCGGCAAAAAACATATATTTCCCCAAAGTTACGTACTGTACTGTAATGTTTGGAAGCCAAAGCTGTACTCACGGTAGCGCGTCTGCTATCCATCTCAAAGTCCTCCTGGTTGTGTTGCTGTAGTCCGCCGCTAATACACCGATCCCACCTACAACTTTCTTCTTTGCAGTCTCCATTGTTCATTAAACAAATTGCAAAAGATTCACCAACACAGATGTCCAGAATACTGTGGAATTTTGAGATGAAAACAGAGCGTTTTTGTATTGGATACAATGGGTCCGAATACTTCCGTATCAACCGTTGACGTCACGCACATACGTCATCATACATAGACGTTTTCAAACGGAAGTGTGGCGGGAAATTTAAAATTGCTCTTTATAAGTTAACCTGGCCGTATTGGCATGTGTTGCAAGGTTAAGATTTCATCATTGATATAGAAACTATCAGACTGCGTGGTCGGTAGTAGTGGCTTTTAGTAGGCCTTTAAAAACATTCTTTTTCCCTCTGAGTGCGCCTCCATATCGCATGGCTCCCGCCCGCCAGAGGGTGAAGCATGCATCTTCATTCAGAGGGTTTGGGACAAAGATGGAGAACAATAGGAAAAGTGGAGTGAGTCAGTGCTTGTAATGTGATTTGTCATTCCCTGCGCTCTCTCCCTGATGCGATTACGGGACGCGCCTCAGCTGAGATGGTGGCCCCAGATAGTGGCGGGGGCCGAGCACAAACCAGGAAGTGCTCGGCCCGCCTGCAATCTGTCACCCCGCAGCCGGGAAGACCGGCTTTGAGAAGGCCACAAGTGCAAGGCTGCTGCGCCAAAATGAAAAAAGTTGTGCGGTACTTTTTTGACACTGTTGTCTAAATCCTGTCTGCATCTCAGTGCTGACGTCCGTCCCTTTGTTGTGTCCTGTGGGGGACCGAGCGTCTGTTGCACGCTATTCTTTCCAAGCATTTTACAGTCGTTCCCATCTGTCACGCCACCGATGTCACATGCTGGGACACGTTTGGTTCCAGGACCACCCTGGCCCTCAATATGTTAGGACTTTAAATTAAACCGTCGTTAGCAGGATTAGGCAAGAACTGTGCAATTGATTCCTTTTTATGGATGTTCCAAGGAAAGGGAAGATCTGTTGTCTGACATTTTTAACCTCTTTTATCCAGAGATGTCCGATAATGGCTTTTTTGCCGATATCCGATATTCCGATATTGTTCAACCGATACCGATATATACAGCCGTGGAATTAACACATTATTATGCCTAATTTTGTTGTGATGCCCCGCTGGATGCATTAAACCAGGGGTCACCAACCTTTTTGAAAGCAAGAGCTACTTCTTGGGTACTGATTAATGCGAAGGGCTACCAGTTTGATACACACTTAAATAAATTGCCAGAAATAGCCAATTTGCTCAATTTCCCTTTAACTCTGTTATTATTAATAATTAATGATATTTACACTTAATTGAATGGTTTAAAAGAGGAGAAAACACGAAAAAAATGACAATTAAATTTAGAAACATAGTTTATCTTCAATTTTGACTCTTTAAAATTCAAAATTCAACCGAAAAAAAGAAGAGAAAAACTAGCTAATTCGAATCTTTTTGAAAAAATTAAAAAAAGAATTTATGGAACATCATTAGTAATTTTTCCTGATTAAGATTAATTTTAGAATTTGGATGACATGTTTTTAATAGGTTAAAATCCAATCTGCACTTTGTTAGAATATATAACAAATTGGACCAAGCTATATTTCTAACAAAGACAAATCATTATTTCTTCTAGATTTTCCAGAACAAAAATTTTAAAAGAAATTCAAAAGACTTTGAAATAAGATTTAAATTTCATTCTACAGATTTTCTAGATTTGCCAGAATAATTTTTTTGAATTTTAATCACAATAAATTTGAAGAAATATTTCACAAATATTCTTCGTCGAAAAAACAGAAGCTAAAATGAAGAATTAAGTTAAAATTTATTTATTATTCTTTACAATAAAAAACAATACATTTACTTGAACATTGATTTAAATTGTCAGGAAAGAAGAGGAAGGAATTTAAAAGGTAAAAAAGGTATATGTGTTTAAAAATCCTAAAATCATTTTTAAGGTTGTATTTTTTCTCTAAAATTGTCATTCTGAAAGTTATAAGAAGCAAAGTAAAAAAATAATGAATTTATTTAAACAAGTGAAGACCAAGCCTTTAAAATATTTTCTTGGATTTTCGCATTCTATTTGAGTTTTGTCTCTCTTAGAATTAAAAATGTCGGGCAAAGCGAGACCAGCTTGCTAGTAAATAAATAAAATTTAAAAAATAGAGGCAGCTCACTGGTAAGTGCTGCTATTTGAGCTATTTTTAGAACAGGCCAGCGGGCTACTCATCTGGTCCTTACGGGCTACCTGGTGCCCGCGGGCACCGCGTTGGTGACCCCTGCATTAAACAATGTAACAAGGTTTTTCAAAATAAATCAACTCAAGTTATGGAAAAAAAATGCCAACATGGCACTGCCATATTTATTATTGAAGTCACAAAGTGCATTATTATTTTTAACATGTCTCAAAACAGCACAGGGCCGGCCCGTGGCATAGGCCGTATAGGCAAATGCTAAGGGCGCCGTCCATCAGGGGGCGCCACGCCAGTGCCACAAATGTTGGAGAAAAAAAGAAAAAAAAAAGTTGGTACTATTATTTCTAAATACAAAAAATAATCCCACGTTAATTAAAATGCAAAGTAAAGCATATTTAATAGAAATATTATTTGTTACAACATTATGCCCCCCTCCCTTCCCGTATCATGACTCTTTTTGGACGTCACCACATCTAGAAATCAACACCAGATGTCAAAACGGCCAAAACTGTCAGGTGCCCAGGGAAGAAAAAAGAGAAAAGAAGAGGAGGAGAAACGAGAAAAAGACAGAGGTAGCAGGTAGGTAACGTTAGCCTACATTCAATTATTTGTCTGTTACAGAATGTGATAGTAACCTGGCTTTTTAGCATTAAGCTAATGTTACATGATTCGGCAATTGCTAATCAATAAATAGCTAGTTCTGTTTTAACGTTAAAGTTAAAGTTAAAGTTAAAGTACCAATGATTGTCACACACACACTAGGTGTGGTGAAATTTGTCCTCTGCATTTGACCCATCCCCTTGTTCACCCCCTGGGAGGTGAGGGGAGCAGTGGGCAGCAGCGGTGCCGCGCCCGGGAATCATTTTGGTGATTTAACCCCCAATTACAACCCTTGATGCTGAGTGCCAAACAGGGAGGTAATGGGTCCCATTTTTTTATAGTCTTTGGTATGACTCGGCCGGGGTTTGAACTCACAACCTACCGATCTCAGGGCGGACACTCTAACCACTAGGCCACTGAGTTAACGTTGGGTTAATATTGTGGAGGGGGCTAAATTGTTATGGAAAATAATAATGTAACTTTAGGTAATTACAGTACTCCCACCTTACATTCCTCAGGGACATTTGTATTAGATCTTTTAAGCAGGTGTTTTTTGTTTACATTGTTATTGCCTTCTGGTTAGCTAATGTTTGACCTGCAGGTAATAGTCACTTTTCCACCCCTTTATATATTAGGTATAGTTGTAAGCCTAGTTGTTAAAGTGCACATCATTAATGTTAATTAAGCAATATCACATGAGAGGGAATGCTGTTTTTTTTTAAAATTTGAGCACTGCTGTGATTCGGTTAAAGATAATCATAACATAACATTCTCATATAATATGTTAATTTGCTTTCTTTAAGTAAAAAAAAAGGTCAAAGAAAAAGCTATTTGGTTTCTTGTGAGTATATACACTTCACTGCCGATGTGGGGGGGGCGCCACCTAAAATCTTGCCTAGGGCGCCAGATTGGTTAGGGCCAGGCCTGAAACAGCAGCTTGGAATTTGGGACATGCTCTCGCTGAGAGAGCATGAGGAGGTTGAGGTGGGCGGGGTTGGGGGGGGTGGGGGATTTAGGGAGTAGCGGGGGGTGTCTCAAAACAGCACAGGGCCGGCCCGTGGCATAGGCCGTATAGGCAAATGCTAAGGGCGCCGTCCATCAGGGGGCGCCACGCCAGTGCCACAAATGTTGGAGAAAAAAAGAAAAAAAAAAGTTGGTACTATTATTTCTAAATACAAAAAATAATCCCACGTTAATTAAAATGCAAAGTAAAGCATATTTAATAGAAATATTATTTGTTACAACATTATGCCCCCCTCCCTTCCCGTATCATGACTCTTTTTGGACGTCACCACATCTAGAAATCAACACCAGATGTCAAAACGGCCAAAACTGTCAGGTGCCCAGGGAAGAAAAAAGAGAAAAGAAGAGGAGGAGAAACGAGAAAAAGACAGAGGTAGCAGGTAGGTAACGTTAGCCTACATTCAATTATTTGTCTGTTACAGAATGTGATAGTAACCTGGCTTTTTAGCATTAAGCTAATGTTACATGATTCGGCAATTGCTAATCAATAAATAGCTAGTTCTGTTTTAACGTTAAAGTTAAAGTTAAAGTTAAAGTACCAATGATTGTCACACACACACTAGGTGTGGTGAAATTTGTCCTCTGCATTTGACCCATCCCCTTGTTCACCCCCTGGGAGGTGAGGGGAGCAGTGGGCAGCAGCGGTGCCGCGCCCGGGAATCATTTTGGTGATTTAACCCCCAATTACAACCCTTGATGCTGAGTGCCAAACAGGGAGGTAATGGGTCCCATTTTTTTATAGTCTTTGGTATGACTCGGCCGGGGTTTGAACTCACAACCTACCGATCTCAGGGCGGACACTCTAACCACTAGGCCACTGAGTTAACGTTGGGTTAATATTGTGGAGGGGGCTAAATTGTTATGGAAAATAATAATGTAACTTTAGGTAATTACAGTACTCCCACCTTACATTCCTCAGGGACATTTGTATTAGATCTTTTAAGCAGGTGTTTTTTGTTTACATTGTTATTGCCTTCTGGTTAGCTAATGTTTGACCTGCAGGTAATAGTCACTTTTCCACCCCTTTATATATTAGGTATAGTTGTAAGCCTAGTTGTTAAAGTGCACATCATTAATGTTAATTAAGCAATATCACATGAGAGGGAATGCTGTTTTTTTTTAAAATTTGAGCACTGCTGTGATTCGGTTAAAGATAATCATAACATAACATTCTCATATAATATGTTAATTTGCTTTCTTTAAGTAAAAAAAAAGGTCAAAGAAAAAGCTATTTGGTTTCTTGTGAGTATATACACTTCACTGCCGATGTGGGGGGGGCGCCACCTAAAATCTTGCCTAGGGCGCCAGATTGGTTAGGGCCAGGCCTGAAACAGCAGCTTGGAATTTGGGACATGCTCTCGCTGAGAGAGCATGAGGAGGTTGAGGTGGGCGGGGTTGGGGGGGGTGGGGGATTTAGGGAGTAGCGGGGGGTGTATATTGTAGCGTCCCGGAAGAGTTAGTGCTGCAAGGGGTTCTGGGTATTTGTTCTGTTGTGTTTATGTTGTGTTACGGTGCGGATGTTCTCCCGAAATGTGTTTGTCATTCTTGTTTGGTGTGGGTTCACAGTGTGGCGCATATTTGTAACAGTATTAAAGTTGTTTATACGGTCACCCTCAGTGTGACCTGTATGGCTGTTGACCAAGTATGTATGTTCCTCTGTTCCTTCCTTTGCTCATTCATTCCTCCCTTCCTCTGTTGGTTTGCACCTTTATTTTGTTTATTTGTTACTCCATTTGTTCGTTCCTCTTTTTTGTTTGTTCGTTCCTTTGATCAATCTTTTTTTCCCTCCATTCGTTTGTTACGCAGTTTGTTCATCCCTTCGTTAAATCCTTGGTTCCTCCATCCGCTACTTTCTTCGTTATTTCATTCGTTTCTTCCTCTGTTCTTCGTTGATTCTTCGTTCCTTTCTCTGTAATTTGTTTGTTCCTCTGTTCCTTTATTTGTTTGTTCCTACATCCCTTCTTCCGTTGGTTTATTCCTTTGTTCCTCCCTTTATTTGTTCCTCTGTTCCTTCATTCGTCCGTTCTTTCATTCCTCTATTCCTTTGTTCCTCTGTTCGTTCCTTCCCCCGCTCCTTTATTCCTCGATTCGTTCCGTCGTCCTTTCGTTCATCTTTTTGTCCTTGGTTTGTTCTTTCCGCCACTCCTTTCTCTGTTCCTTCTTTCAGTCCTTCATTTGTTTCTTCCTCCGTTGATTCTTTTGTTCGTTCCTCCGTTTGATTGTTTGTTCCTCAGTTCCTTCCTTCACTTGTTCATTCCTCCCTTCCTCTGTTGGTTTGCTCCTTTATTTTGTTTATTTGTTACTCCATTCGTTCGTTCCTCTTTTTTTGTTTGTTCGTTCCTTTGGTCAATCTTTTTTTGCCCTCCATTCGTTTGTTACGCAGTTTGTTCCTTCCTTTGTTCATTCTTCGTTAAATCCCATCGTTCCTCCATCCGCTCATTTCTTCGTTATTTCTTTCGTTCCTTCCTCTGTTCTTCGTTGATTCTTCGTTCCTTCTTCAGTCATTTGTTTGTTCCTCTGTTCCTTCCTTTGTTTGTTCCTACATCCCACCCTTGTTCGTTCCTTTGTTCAATCTTTTTTTTCCCCTTCATTCGTTTGTTACGCAGTTTGTTCCTTCCTTTGTTCATCCCTTCGCTTCGTTATTTCATACGCTCCTTCCTCTGTTCTTCGTTGATTCTTCGTTCCTTCCTCAGTCATTTGTTTGTTCCTCTGTTCCTTCCTTTGTTTGTTCCTACATCCCTCCCTTGTTCGTTCCTTTGTCAATCTTTTTTTCCCTTCATTCGTTTGTTACGCAGTTTGTTCCTTCCTTTGTTCATCCCTTCGTTTCGTTATTTCATACGCTCCTTCCTCTGTTCTTCGTTGATTCTTCGTTCCTTCTTCAGTCATTTGTTTGTTCCTCTGTTCCTTCCTTTGTTTGTTCCTCTGTTCCTTCCTTTGTTTGTTCCTACATCCCTCCCTTGTTCGTTCCTTTGTCAATCTTTTTTTCCCCTCCATTCGTTTGTTACGCAGTTTGTTCCTTCCTTTGTTCATTCTTCGTTAAATCCCATGGTTCCTCCATCCGCTCATTTCTTCGTTATTTATTTCGTTCCTTCCTCTGTTCTTCGTTGATTCTTCGTTCCTTCTTCAGTCATTTGTTTGTTCCTCTGTTCCTTCCTTCGTTTGTTCCTACATCCCACTCTTGTTCGTTCCTTTGTTCAATCTTTTTTTTCCCTTCATTCGTTTGTTACGCAGTTTGTTCCTTCCTTTGTTCATCCCTTCGCTTCGTTATTTCATACGCTCCTTCCTCTGTTCTTCGTTGATTCTTCGTTCCTTCCTCAGTCATTTGTTTGTTCCTCTGTTCCTTCCTTTGTTTGTTCCTACATCCCTCCCTTGTTCGTTCCTTTGGTCAATCTTTTTTTGCCCTCCATTCGTTTGTTACGCAGTTTGTTCCTTCCTTTGTTCATTCTTCGTTAAATCCCATCGTTCCTCCATCCGCTCATTTCTTCGTTATTTCTTTCGTTCCTTCCTCTGTTCTTCGTTGATTCTTCGTTCCTTCTTCAGTCATTTGTGTGTTCCTCTGTTCCTTCCTTCGTTTGTTCCTACATCCCTCCCTTGTTCGTTCCTTTGGTCAATCTTTTTTTTCCCTTCATTCGTTTGTTACGCAGTTTGTTCCTTCCTTTGTTCATCCCTTCGCTTCGTTATTTCATACGCTCCTTCCTCTGTTCTTCGTTGATTCTTCGTTCCTTCCTCAGTCATTTGTTTGTTCCTCTGTTCCTTCCTTTGTTTGTTCCTACATCCCTCCCTTGTTCGTTCCTTTGGTCAATCTTTTTTTGCCCTCCATTCGTTTGTTACGCAGTTTGTTCCTTCCTTTGTTCATTCTTCGTTAAATCCCATCGTTCCTCCATCCGCTCATTTCTTCGTTATTTCTTTCGTTCCTTCCTCTGTTCTTCGTTGATTCTTCGTTCCTTCTTCAGTCATTTGTGTGTTCCTCTGTTCCTTCCTTCGTTTGTTCCTACATCCCTCCCTTGTTCGTTCCTTTGGTCAATCTTTTTTTTCCCTTCATTCGTTTGTTACGCAGTTTGTTCCTTCCTTTGTTCATCCCTTCGCTTCGTTATTTCATACGCTCCTTCCTCTGTTCTTCGTTGATTCTTCGTTCCTTCCTCAGTCATTTGTTTGTTCCTCTGTTCCTTCCTTTGTTTGTTCCTACATCCCTCCCTTGTTCGTTCCTTTGGTCAATCTTTTTTTGCCCTCCATTCGTTTGTTACGCAGTTTGTTCCTTCCTTTGTTCATTCTTCGTTAAATCCCATCGTTCCTCCATCCGCTCATTTCTTCGTTATTTCTTTCGTTCCTTCCTCTGTTCTTCGTTGATTCTTCGTTCCTTCTTCAGTCATTTGTGTGTTCCTCTGTTCCTTCCTTCGTTTGTTCCTACATCCCTCCCTTGTTCGTTCCTTTGGTCAATCTTTTTTTTCCCTTCATTCGTTTGTTACGCAGTTTGTTCCTTCCTTTGTTCATCCCTTCGCTTCGTTATTTCATACGCTCCTTCCTCTGTTCTTCGTTGATTCTTCGTTCCTTCCTCAGTCATTTGTTTGTTCCTCTGTTCCTTCCTTTGTTTGTTCCTACATCCCTCCCTTGTTCGTTCCTTTGTCAATCTTTTTTTCCCCTCCATTCGTTTGTTACGCAGTTTGTTCCTTCCTCTGTTCATCTCTTCGTTAAATCCTTGGTTCTACCATCCGCTCCTTTTTTTGTTATTTTATTCGTTTAGTTTGTTTCTACGCAGATCCCGTCGTTCGTTTCGTCGTTTGTTACTTTGTTCGTTCCTTCATCATTGGTTTGTTCCTTCCTTTGTGTCTCCGTCCGTTTTTTCCCTGTTCATACCTCAGTTTGTACGTTCATTCAGTAAAGCATTAAAATATATATTTCTTATATCTTAAAATTATTTTTTTCAAACAGAATCTGCTGGCCACTTCTGTCAAAAAAGATGGTGTGATAGCAACATGCTCCTGCAAGCTCACATACGCCATCCCAATTATTACATGTCCTATTATCCAGAATAATGATGTCACATGTACATTAAATACATTACACAGGCTGTTGATTCTACCGTGTAGAAAGTCCTGGTGCAAGAACATTTATGGGAATGTTATATTGGTGACATTGTTGACAAATAGAAATGTTGCTGACTGCTTGCGCTCTAAATCAGACAGGAAATACTTACTTATGCACTAAAGGAGAAAAATACTTAACGCTGCCTCGTCTGGTTTCTGTGATGTATTCATTAGGTGCACTCAACACAGAAATCGGTACGTTTCCAAGAGCAGCTTCCTTTACTGTACAGTGAGGCAAAATGGTATTTTGTGCAAGTGCAAGTTTTCCCACTTGAAAAGACTGAGGTCTGTAATTTTCAACATAGGTATACTTAAATGTGGAAAAAAAATCAAGGAAATCACATTAAATGATTTTTAAAGAATGTATTTTTTAAAATCTCGCTTAAAATGAGTATTTGGCACCTACCACAAAGCACACAATCTGGCTCTCTTAGACCTGTTAGTTCTTTAGGAAGCTCTTCTATGTTTCCAGGTTTTAATTGCACCTGTTTGAAATGGTTATCTGTAGAAAAGACACACACCTTCAAACAGTCAGACTCCAGCCTCTGCCGTGTCCGTAACAAGAGAGCTGACCAAGGACACCAGGGACACAATTGTAGACGTGCACAAGGCTGGGATCAGCCAATCTACAATAGGCGAGCAGCATGGTGAGAAGACATCAACTGTTGGAGCAATTGTTAGAAGATGGAATAAACACAACACCTGGGCCTCCATGCAAGATCTCACGTTGTGGGGCACTAATGATTTTGAGAAGAATCAGCCCAGAACTACATCGGGGGAACTGGTCTATGACTTAAAAAAAACTGAGACCACCTTAACAAAGGTTACTATTAGTAACACACAACATTGTAATGGATTCAAATCCTATAGCACCCAAAATGTCCCCTTGCTTAAGCCAGCACATGTCCAAGCCCGTCGAAAGTTTACTAGTGACCACCTGGATGATCCAGAAGAGGAATGTCATGTGGTCCATCCATTCATCCATTTTCCTCCGTTTATTCGAAGTCGGGTCACGGGGGCAGCAGCCTAAGCAGAGAAGCCCAGACTTCCCTCTCCCCAGCCACACACCGGCAGATCCCGAGGCGTTCCCAGGCCAGCCGGTAGACATAGTCTTCTCAACGTGTCCTGGGTCTTCCCCGTTGCCTCCTACCGGTCGGACTTGCCCTAAACACCTCCGGGTGGCACCCTGACCAGATGCCGGAACCACCTTATCTGGCTCCTCTCAATGTGGAGGAGCATCGGCTTTACTTAAAGCTCCTCCCGGATGACAGACCTTCTCACCCTATCTCTAAGGGAGAGACCCGCCACCCGGCGGACTAAACTCATTTTGGCCGCATGTACCCGTGATCATAACCCAAAACTCATGACCATAGGTGAGGATGGGAACGTAGATCGACCGGTAAATTGAGAGCTTTGCCTTCCGGCTCAGCTCCTTCAACGGATTGAGACCAAAATTGAACTTTTTGGTATAAACTAAGCTTGCCGTGTTTGGAAGGGGAAGAATGCCGAGTTGCGTCCTAAGAACACCATACCCACTGTGAAGCGTGGGGGTGGAAACATTACGTTTTAGAGCTGATTTTCTACAAAGGGGACAGGATGACTGATCCGTATTAAGGAAAGGATAAATGGAGTCATGTATCGTGAGGTTTCGGGCACTAATCTCCTTCCATCAGTGAGCGCATTGAAGATAAAACGTGGTTGGTCCTTCCAGCATGACAATGATCCCAAATGCAACACCCAGTTCACTGCTCCCTTCGCCTCCCAAGGGGTGGAACACGGGGATGGGTCAAATGCAGAGGGTAATTTCAGCACACCTAGTGTGTGTGTGACTTTCAGTGGTACCTTAACTTTAAATGCAACGCCCAGGCAATGCAGGAGTGGCTCCGTACGAAGCATGTCAAGGTCCTGGAGTGGCATAGCCCATCTCCAGACCTCAACCCAATGAAGAAATCTGTGGAGGGAGTTGAAAGTCCTTGTTGGCCAGCTACAGCCCCAAAACATCATAGATCTAGAGAAGATCTGCATGGAAGAATGGACCAAAATACCAGTTACAGTGTGTGCAAACCTGGTGAAGACCTACGGGAAACGTTTGACCTCTGTCATCACCAACCAAGGAGAGTTGAACTTTTGTTATTGACCAAATATGTTTTACCTGCACCACTATACGAATACATGTTTTAAGAAAATCATACAATGTGTTTATCGTGGATTTTTTTTCACGTTCTGACCCTTACCTTCTCAGTGGCCTTGAGATCGGTAAGTCGTGAGTTCAAACCCCGGACGAGTCATACCAAAGACTATAAAAATGGGACCCATAACCTCCCTGCTTGGCACTCAGCATCAAGGGTTGGAATTTGGGGTTAAAAATCACCAAAATGATTCACTGCTCCCCTCACCTCCAAAGGGGTGGAACAAGGGGATGGGTCAAATGCAGAGGGTAATTTCACTACACCTAGTGGCTGTGTGACTATCAGTGGTACTTTAACTGTAAATGCAATGCCCAGTGGCTCCGTACGAAGCATGTCAAGGTCCTGGAGTGGCATAGCCCGTCTCCAGACCTCAACCCAATAAAGATATCTGTGGAGGGAGTTGAAAGTCCTTGTTGGCCAACTACAGCCCCAAAACATCATAGATCTAGAAGATCTGCATGGAAGAATGGGCCAAAGTACCAGGTACAGTGTGTGCAAACCTGGTGGAGACCTACAGGAAACGTTTGACCAGTAACTTTTCGAAAGAATGAATTGAACTTTTGTTATTGACCAAATATGTATTTCCTGCACCATTATACGAATACATGTTTTAAGAAAATCATACAATGTATTTATCGTGGATTTTTTTCACATTCTGACTCTGACTGATCTATTACAGTTGAAGTCTACCTATGATGAAAATTGAAGACTTCCCTAATCTTTTTATGAGGGAAAACTTGCACAATCAGGGGTTGCACTGCAAATAGTCAGTGTTCAAAAACAAGAAAAAGAATTACAAAAATGAGGGGTATTTTATTTGAACTAAGCAAAATTATCTGCCAATAGAAGAAGAACATTTGGCTTGTCAAGACTTTCCAAAACAAGTAAAATTAGCTAACCTCAAAGAACCCAAAAATACCTTAAAATAAGTATATTCTCACTAATAACAAGTGTACTTTTCTTGGTAGAAAAAATGTTCAATATGTTGAAAAATATTCTTAAATGAAGTAAATGCTAGTGCCATCATCTTGACATAATGATATGCGCTCGGCATCATGATTTTTTTCTCATGCTTGAAGTAAGAAATGATTACTTTCAAAAAGCAGTTTTATACTTGTGAGTGTTACTATAATAATAATACATTTTATTTAGTATAGCGCTTTTCAGAGCACTCAAAAACGCTGTGTTGATGACACAGCTTTGCAACAGTTGATAGTCTAGTTTCAAGCATGTTTTACTCAATATAGACTTAGACTTCCTTTTTATTGTCATTCAAATTTGAACTTTACAGTACAGATAAGAACAACATTTCGTTGCATTAGCTCATGGTAGTGCAGGATAAAAAAGCAATAAGGTGCAGATATAAATAAATAGATTACTGTAAAAATATATTGCACTTTTGCATATGCATCCACGTTTATGGATGTATGTTATATTGTCTTTATATTCCAGCCAGTTAATCCATTTTGGGGGGGGAATTGAGGAGATAATTATGATGCTTTTGTAGTAGAATTTCTGACCTTTGACCTATATTTCATGTCTGTCAAGAATGTACGCTCATTTAATTTCTCTTCTATTCTGTGCCATTGAATGAACCGGGTGTGGGACAAAAGTGAATATTAAGTCGTGCCAACCTGTCTACAGAATGTTTTGATTGTTTAAGTATGATTAAGGAATCCAAGGATGTTGCAAAAACAAACATGACGCACGAGAAAAAAACAGTGACGCACAAGAGACAGATAAAAATGGCAGGAGATTGCATTTTGTGAGTCCTCCGGAGGACGGTTGTGTGTTAGCATGGACAGCTCAATCTGACTTGATAATGGGTAAATAAACTTTTTGTACTAAATTCACTTTTGTTGCTGTTTAAGCTCTGGACAATCCACTACACTTTCAAGAGTCTTACGGCCTGAGGGAAGAAGCTGTTAAATCCCGGTTCTGCTTCGGAGGCTGCGGAGCCTCTTTCTAGAGTCCAGCAGTGAAAACAGTCCTTGGTGGGGGTGAGAGGAGTCTCTGCGGATTTTCTGAGCCCTGGTCAGGCAGCGGCTGCTATAGGTCATCAAATCTCAGCAACAAGCTGTAATATCTTACTGAGATCATTTAGGACCAAAACACTTAAAACAAGTAAAACACTCTAACATAAAATCTGCTTAGTGAGAAGAATTATCTTATCAGACAGAAAATAAACAAATATCACCCTTATTTGAGATATTTCATCTTACTTAGATTTCAGTTTTTGCAGTGTGCCAAATACTTTTTTTGTCCTACTATATACACTACCGTTCAAAAGTTTGGGGTCACATTGAAATGTCCTTATTTTTGAAGGAAAAGCACTGTACTTTTCAATGAAGATAACTTTAAACTAGTCTTAACTTTAAAGAAATACACTCTATACATTGCTAATGTGGTAAATGACTATTCTAGCTGCAAATGTCTGTTTTTTGGTGCAATATCTACATGGGTGTATAGAGGCCCATTTCCAGCAACTATCACTCCAGTGTTCTAATGGTACAATGTGTTTGCTCATTGGCTCAGAAGGCTAATTGATGATTAGAAAACCCTTGTGCAATCATGTTCACACATCTGAAAACAGTTTAGCTCGTTACAGAAGCTACAAAACTGACCTTCCTTTGAGCAGATTGAGTTTCTGGAGCATCACATTTGTGGGGTCAATTAAACGCTCAAAATGGCCAGAAAAAGAGAACTTTCATCTGAAACTCGACAGTCTATTCTTGTTCTTAGAAATGAAGGCTATGCCACAAAATTGTTTGGGTGACCCCAAACTTTTGAACGGTAGTGTATAATCAGAAAATGCACAAATATGGAGATTTTTACTTCTGAACATGTTTAAAAAAACCCAGATTGTAATCATAGAGAAAATACAATTATAACACAGTTTAATGAAGAAATATTACCCTACCCTGACCCCTGGACTTGTACATATTACACCACTAAGATACAGTAATGAAAAAGCACAAACCAGGCCGGCACGGAGCCAGAAAGCTCCCCCACTCATGAAAACACATCCTCCCCGATTTATCCTATTTTACTCTGTCAATCTTCTCTTTTGCTTCCAATCTCCCTCCACCCCCGACAATCGCTCACCATCTCTCTTTTCTTCCTCCATTTCATCTGTAAATCCCCGTTATTGCCAATCCCATCGTTTTGTTGTCCCTCTCACGCGCTCATCACCCCCACCCCCGACCCCCTGTTTTTTTTTTTTTCCTCCCTCGCCGGCTGGTGGCTTAAGGCCTAGCTGGCAGCTGAAGGCACTGTAGTATGGATGGGAGGAGAAAGGGGGCGCTGGTTAAGGCTGGCATGGCGTTCCCACTTGGCATGGGTAAACTGGGAAGGCAGCATATACACTCTGTGCCAGGGTCCGGGTGGCTTTGCTCGGGTGCGCGCGGTTGACCCCCATATGTTCAGTTCGGGGGGGTAAACTGATCCCATCTCAAGTGTTAACGGTAGGGTATAGAAACTCCTGCCACTCATGCACACATGCCCTCGTTTTCTATCTCTCACACACTCATCACACGCTTACAGTCCACTCGCACATGACCACCCCCCCTGACACAAATCCACATGCCATCTTCAAATGTCCCACTACCCTTTTATAGCCGCTTTCTCGCATGCCGCTGAACAGCACGCACATACCAGTATATGCTGCATTTCCCCCCATTGCTTCATCACAAGTTAATCCCTATTCATCCCACCATCATAACAACACGCCATACCATGAAAAACCCTTTCAGGGCACTTTATCTGCACTGCAAAAACTGGAATCTAAGTAAGATTAAATATCTCAAATAAGGGTGATATTTGCTTATTTTCTGTCTAATAATATCATTCTTCTCATTAAGCAGATGTTATGTTATAGAGTCTTTTACTTGTTTTAAAGGCCTACTGAAATGATTTTTTTTTATTTAAACGGGGATAGCAGATCCATTCTATGTGTCATACTTGATCATTTCGCGATATTGCCATATTTTTGCTGAAAGGATTTAGTAGAGAACATCGACGATAAAGTTCGCAACTTTTGGTCGCTGATAAAAAAAAAAGCCTTGCCTGTACCGGAAGTAGCGTGACGTCACAGGTTGAAAGGCTCCTCACATTTCCTCATTGTTTACACCAGCAGCGAGAGCGATTCGGACCGAGAAAGCGACGATTACCCCATTGATTTGAGCCAGGATGAAAGATTCGTGGATGAGGCACGTGAGAGTGAAGGACTAGAGTGCAGTGCAGGACGCATCTTTTTTCGCTCTGACCGTAACTTAGGTACAAGCTGGCTCATTGAATTCCTTTTTCTATTGTGGATCACGACTTTGTATTTTAAACCACCTCGGATACTATATCCTCTTGAAAATGAGAGTCGAGAACGCGAAATGGACATTCACAGTGACTTTTATCTCCACGACAATACATCGGCGAAGCACTTTAGCTACGGAGCTAACGTGATAGCATCGGGCTTAACTGCGTATAGAAACAAAATAAATAAACCCCTGACTGGAAGGATAGACAGAAAATCAACAATACTATTAAACCATGGACATGTAACTACACGGTTAATGCTTTCCAGCCTGGTGAAGCTTAACAATGCTGTTGCTAACGACGCCATTGAAGCTAACTTAGCAACTGGACCTCACAGAGCTATGCTAAAAACATTAGCTATCCACCTACGCCAGCCAGCCCTCATCTGCTCATCAACACCCGTGCTCACCTGCGTTCCAGCGATTAACGGTGCGACGAAGGACTTCACCCGATCATCAATGCGGTCGGCGGCTAGCGTCGGCTAGCGCGTCTGCTATCCAAGTCAAAGTCCTCCTGGTTGTGTTGCTGCAGCCAGCCGCTAATACACCGATCCCACCTACAACTTTCTTCTTTGCAGTCTTCATTGTTCATTAAACAAATTGCAAAAGATTCACCAACACAGATGTCCAGAATACTGTGGAATTTTGCGATGAAAACAGAGCTTTTTGTATTGGATACAATGGTGTCCGAATACTTCCGTTTCAACCATTGACGTCACGCGCATACGTCATCATACATAGACGTTTTCAACCGGAAGTTTAGCGGGAAATTTAAAATTGCACTTTATAAGTTAACCCGGCCGTATTGGCATGTGTTGCAATGTGAAGATTTCATCATTGATATATAAACTATCAGACTGCGTGGTCGGTAGTAGTGGCTTTCAGTAGGCCTTTAAGGGTTTTGGTCCTAAATGATCTCAGTAAGATATTACAGCTTGTTGCTGAGATTTGGTGACCTATATTGAGTAAAACATGCTTGAAACTAGAATATCAACTGTTGCAAAGCTGTGTCATCAACACTCACAAGTATAAAACTACTTTTTTAAAGTAATCATTTCTTATTTCCAGCATGAAAAAAAACATCATGACTTTGACACAATTGTGTCTCATAATTAAAACAGATGACAGCCAAATTGACTTTGCTGTTTTATTTTCAATGAAACAATAGACAATTTGTACTCATATAGTAGTACAGTTGGCACAGTACAGTAAACTGTTAATATTTAAACATTAGACATGTGACATTTCAAACAATTTTTAACAGAAATAGTTCATGCACATTCATATAAATTCCTCAAAATTACAATTAAAAATGTTTTGGCCGGGGGCCGGGCTGTATATATGCGCACTAATTGACTGAAAGAGCACGCACTTGGCACGATGATGTCATGTTATCGATGGAAAAATGCATCTTTAGACCATATGATTTGCCTGAGCGGCTAGGAGACCCCGAGAGTAACGAGCGCTTGCCTTGTTGCCTTTCCATTAAGAACAATAAATTAGTTTTTAGTATAAGTTTGCTGGTTTCAAGAAATGTAATGCCGAGCGCATATCATTATGTCAAGATAATGGCACTAGCATTTACTTCATTTAAGAATCATTTACAAAATGATTGGAAACTCAAGACAGCCATGACATTATGTTCTTTACAAGTGTATGTAAACCTTTGATCGCGACTGTATTTCTGGTTACAGGACCCACCACTTTCTACAGAGTGGTCAGCCACATTTCACTTCATTTTATCCCCTTCCCCCCCGTCTTTGTTATCAGTTCAACCTTGGCATCCTAAGGTCTGCGTGCGATCTGATGGGTCAAGTCAATTTTATTTCTGTAGTGCCGATTCACAACAGAAAATATCTCAAGGCACTTTACACTCCTCAGGCATTAAAGAGAAACCGGTGGAGCCTCACACGAGCAAGCAGTTGGGCGACGGAGGCGAGGAAAAACCCAGTGTGAACATGTGTGTTGTTAAATTGTGCCAATGTTTGAGTTTTGAGTTTGAGTTTATTTGGAACATGCAAGCATACAACATGATACATCCCAATTTCCATTTTTTATCTTTTCAACATGTTCGAAAAGGAGTAGGAAGAAGCAGAGCTTATCTAATACCACACCTTTTTCTTTTACATAACAGTTGCTAAAACTTTTGTTTACTTCCTGTTCTCAATTTATTCACAATATACTCCATAAGTAATCACAATAAAAATTAATAAATAACACTCGGTTTATCATGGTTCTTCTTCTTTGTACTTTGTAAACACTTTAAGATTGAAGAGTTTCTTGAAGTGGATCATATTAGTGCATTGTATGATTGCTTTGCTTAGTCCATTCCATAATTTAATTCCTCATACTGATATGCTAAAGGTTAGAGATGTCCGATAACATCGGACTGCCAATATTATCGGCCGATAAATGCTTTAAAATGTAATATCGGAAATTTTCGGTATCGGTTTCAAAAAGTAACATTTTTGACTTTTTAAAACGTCGCTGTACGGAGTGGTACACGGACGTAGGGAGAAGTACAGAGCGCCAATAAACCTTAAAGGCACTGCCTTTGTGTGCCGGCCCAGTATCTATAACAGGGGTCACCAACCTTTTTGAAACCAAGAGCTACTTCTTGGGTACTGATTAATGCGAAGGGCTACCAGTTTGATACGCACTTAAATAAATTGCCAGAAATAGCCAATTTGTTTAATGTACCTTTAACTCTATGTTATTATTAATAATTAATGATATTTACACTTAATTGAACGGTTTAAAAGAGGAGAAAACACACAAAAAATTACAATTAGATTTTGAAACATAGTTTATCTTCAATTTCGACTCTTTAAAATTCAACCGGAAAAAAGAAGAGAAAAACTAGCTAATTTGAATCTTTTTGAAAAAATTTAAAAAAGAATTTATGGAACATCATTAGTAATTTTTCCTGATTAAGACTAATTTTAGAATTTTGATGACATGTTTTAAATAGGTTCAAATCCAATCTGCACTTTGTTAGAATATATAACAAATTGGACCAAGCTATATTTCTAACAAAGACTAATCATTATTTCTTCTAGATTTTCCAGAACAAAAAATTTAAAAGAAATTCAAAAGACTTTGAAATAATATTTAAATTTGATTCTACAGATTTTCTAGATTTGCCAGAGTAATTTTTTTGAATTTTAATCATAATAAGTTTGAAGAAATATTTCACAAATATTCTTCGTCGAAAAAACAGAAGCTAAAATGAAGAATTAACTTAACATTTATTTATTATTCTTTACAATAAAAAAAATAAAATACTTGAACATTGATTTAAATTGTCAGGAAAGAAGAGGAAAGAATTTAAAATGTAAAAAGGTATATGTGTTTAAAAATCCTAAAATCATTTTTAAGGTTGTATTTTTTCTCTAAAATTGTCTTTCTGAAAGTTATAAGAAGCAAAGTAAAAAAAAAAAAGAATTTATTTAAACAAGTGAAGACCAAGTCTTTAATAATAATAATAATAATAATACCTGGGATTTATATAGCGCTTTTCTAAGTACCCAAAGTCGCTTTACATGTTAAAAACCCATCATTAATCTTTAAAATATTTTCTTGGATTTTCAAATTCTATTTGAGTTTTGTCTCTCTTAGAATTAAAAATGTCGGGCAAAGCGAGACCAGCTTGCTAGTAAATAAATAACATTTAAAAAATAGAGGCAGCTCACTGGTAAGTGCTGCTATTTGAGCTATTTTTAGAACAGGCCAGCGGGCTACTCATCTGGTCCTTACGGGCTACCTGGTGCCCGCGGGCACCGCGTTGGTGACCCCTGATCTATAATATCTACGGCTTTTCACACACACAAGTGAATGCAACGCATACTTGGTCAACAGCCATACAGGTCACACTGAGGGTGTCCGTATAAACAACTTTAACACTGTTACAAATATGCGCCACACTGTGAACCCACACCAAACAAGAATGACAAACACATTTCGGGAGAACATCCGCACCGTAACACAACATAAACACAACAGAACAAATACCCAGAACCCCTTGCAGCACTAACTCTTCCAGGATGCTACAATATACACCCCCGCCACCCCCTACCCCCCCACCTCAACCCCGCCCACCTCAACCTCCTCATGCTCTCCCTGAGAGAGCATGTCCCAAATTCTTTGAGGCATGTTAAAAAAAATAATGCACTTTGTGACTTCAATAATAAATATGGCAGTGCCATGTTGGCATTTTTTTCCATAACTTGAGTTGACTTATTTTGGAAAGCCTTGTTACATTGTTTAATGCATCCAGCGGGGCATCACAACATAATTAGGCATACTAATGTGTTAATTCCACGACTGTATATATCGATATCGTTTGATATCGGAATCGGTAATTAAGAGTTGGACAATATCGGAATATCGGATATCGGCAAAAAAGCCATTATCGGACATCTCTACTAAAGGTTTTTTTTCTCTAAGATTATATTTATCTTCTTTTTTTTTTAGAAGAATTGTTGTATATTATTGGGTAGCAGGTTATAGTTTGCTTTGTGTATCATTTTAGCCGTTTGCAAATTTACTACGTCGTGGAATTTCAGTATTTTTGATTCAATAAATAAGGGGTGTGTACCTAATGATGCACTGCAAAAACTGAAATCTAAGTAAGATGAAATATCTCAAATAAGGGTGATATTTGCTTATTTTCTGTCTGATAAGATAATTCTTCTCACTAAGCAGATTTTATGTTAGAGTGTTTTACTTCCTTCTATCCAGGAGATCGCAAAAAGCCGCTGCCTGACCAATTCAAATTTGAATGACAATAAAAAGGAAGTCTAGGTCTAAGTCTAAGTTTACTTGTTTTAAGGGTTTTGGTCCTAAATGATCTCAGTAAGATATTACAGCTTGTTGCTGAGATTTGATGACCTATATTGAGTAAAAACATGCTTGAAACTAGAATATCAACTGTTGCAAAGCTGTGTCATCAACACTCACAAGTATAAAACTACTTTTTTAAAGTAATCATTTCTTACTTCAAGCATGAAAAAAAAAATCATGATGCCAAGCGCATATCATTATGTCAAGATAATGGCACTAGCATTTACTTCATTTAAGAATATTTTTCAACATATTGAGCAAAAAGGTCTCTCTTTTTTTTTCTACCAAGAAAAGTGCACTTGTTATTAGTGAGAATATACTTATTTTAAGGTATTTTTGGGTTCATTGAAGCTAATTTTAATTGTTTTGGAAAGTCTTGACAAGCCATATTTTCTTGTTCCATTGGCAGATAATTTTGCTTAGTTCAAATAAAATACCCCTCACTTTTTGTAATTTTTTTTTCTTGTTTTTGAACACTGACTTTTTGCATTGCACATACTGATATACTGAAGGTCTTAAGTGTTGGACGTGCATACAAATGTTTTAAATACATTTTTTTCTCTAAGATTATATTTCTCCTCTTTTTTGGTAAGAATTGTTGCATATTCTTGGGTAGCAGGTTATAGTTTGCTTTGTGTATCATTCTAGCTGTTTGCAAATTCACTATGTCGTGGAATTTCAGTATTTTTGATTCAATAAATAAGGGGTGTGTACCTAATGATGCACTGCAAAAACTGAAATCTAAGTAAGATGAAATATCTCAAATAAGGGTGATATTTGCTTATTTTCTGTCTGATAAGATAATTCTTCTCACTAAGCAGATTTTATGTTAGAGTGTTTTACTTGTTTTAAGGGTTTTGGTCCTAAATGATCTCAGTAAGATATTACAGCTTGTTGCTGAGATTTGATGACCTATATTGAGTAAAACATGCTTGAAACTAGAATATCAACTGTTGCAAAGCTGTGTCATCAACACTCACAAGTATAAAACTACTTTTTTAAAGTAATAATTTCTTACTTCAAGCATGAAAAAAAATCATGATGCCGAGCGCATATCATTATGTCAAGATAATGGCACTAGCATTTACTTCATTTAAGAATATTTTTCAACATATTGAGCAAAAAAGGTCTCTTTTTTTTTCTACCAAGAAAAGTGCACTTGTTATTAGTGAGAATATACTTATTTTAAGGTATCTTTTATTAATGTCTGTAATGATAATAACAATGAGGGTTTTTTTAATCACTGCTATTTTGAAATTGTTACTAATATTGATACTGTTGTTGATAATATTCATTTTTGTTTCACTACTTTTAGATTGTTCTGTGTCATGTTTGTGTGTCCTCAATTGCTCTCAATTGCTCGGTTTATTGCTATTCTGAATGTTGCCGGGTCGGGTTTGGTTTTGGAATTGGATTGCATTGTTATGGTATTGTTGTGTATTATTTTGTTGGATTGATTAATAAATTCATTTATAAAAATAAATAAATAAAATTTAAAAAAGGAATATTTTTCAACATATTGAGCAAAAAAGGTCTCTTTTTTTTTTCTACCAAGAAAAGTGCACTTATTAGTGAGAATATACTTATTTTAAGGTATTTTTTATTAATGTATGTAATGATAATATCAATGAGGGTTTTTTTAATCACTGTTATTTTGAAATTGTTACTAATATTGATACTGTTGTTGATAATATTCATTTTTGTTTCACTACTTTTAGATTGTTCTGTGTCATGTTTGTGTGTCCTCAATTGCTCTCAATTGCTCGGTTTATTGCTATTCTGAATGTAGCCGGGTCGGGTTTGGTTTTGGAATTGGATTGCATTGTTATGGTATTGTTGTGTATTATTTTGTTGGATAGATTAATAAATTCATTTATAAAAATAAATAAATAAATGAATAAAATTTAAAAAAAGAATATTTTTCAACATATTGAGCAAAAAAGGTCTCTTTTTTTTCTACCAAGAAAAGTGCACTTATTAGTGAGAATATACTTATTTTAAGGTATTTTTTATTAATGTCTGTAATGATAATATCAATGAGGGTTTTTTTAATCACTGCTATTTTGAAATTGTTACTAATATTGATACTGTTGTTGATAATATTCATTTTTGTTTCACTACTTTTAGATTGTTCTGTGTCATGTTTGTATGTCCTCAATTGCTCTCAATTGCTCTGTTTATTGCTATTCTGAATGTTGCCGGGTCGGGTTTGGTTTTGGAATTGGATTGCATTGTTATGGTATTGTTGTGTATTATTTTGTTGGATTGATTTATACATTCATTTATAAAAATAAATAAATAAATAAATACAATTTAAAAAAAGAATATTTCTCAACATATTGAGCAAAAAAGGTCTAATTTTTTTTTCTACCAAGAAAAGTGCACTTATTAGTGAGAATATACTTATTTTAAGGTATTTTTTTATTAATGTCTGTAATGATAATATCAATGAGGTTTTTTTTAATCACTGCTATTTTGAAATTGTTACTAATATTGATACTGTTGTTGATAATATTCATTTTTGTTTCACTACTTTTAGATTGTTCTGTGTCATGTTTGTATGTCCTCAATTGCTCTGTTTATTGCTATTCTGAATGTTGTCGGGTCGGGTTTGGTTTTGGAATTGGATTGCATTGTTATGGTATTGTTGTGTATTATTTTGTTGGATTGATTAATAAATTCATTTATTAAAATAAATAAATAAAATAAAATAAAATAAAATAAAATAAAATAAAATAAAATAAAATAAAATAAAATAAAATAAAATAAAATAAAATAAAATAAAATAAAATTTAAAAAAAATATTTTTGAACATATTGAGCAAAAAGGTCTCTTTTTTTTCTACCAAGAAAAGTGCACTTGTTATTAGTGAGAATATACTTATTTTAAGGTATTTTTGGGTTCATTGAGGTTACTAATTTTACTTGTTTTGGAAAGTCTTGACAAGCCAAACTTTCTTGTTCTATTGGCAGATAATTTTGCTTGGTTCAAATAAAATACCCCTCATTTTTGTATTTTTTTTTCTTCTTGTTTTTGAACACCGACTTTTTGCAGTGTGTGGCACGCGAGTGCACGTGTTCTCTTGCAAAGATCTAATCCCTCGCAGGCCAGTGACGGGGAGGCAGGTGAAAATGGACGAACGGATGAATAATGCATCCACTTCAACGCCATGTTTAATCCTCACACCTCCCCTGTGAGCTGACCTCAGGAGGTAAAGGCACGCATACCAGCCGGGGCTGAACATATAGGGTATGGTATGCACTGAGGCGTTTGTGCGTTTGCGCTTTAACTTCAACTCAAAGAAACATTCGGTTTTCGCTCCGGCAGTTTTGCTCGGGAAGCCAAAAGCGTGCACATGCTTATTCACAGTCTCTTTGTTTAGCGAACATGAGTTTCATATTCCAGACAGTAAGCGCTTCGCTCTGCAGTGGAGAGATAACGCCTCGGCCAAACACTATAATCAACATGCCAGAGAGGTCACTGGCTCACCTAGAAAAACAGCTGCAGAAAAAATGTTTATCTCTCCCTATCAGCATGTCAGCCACCCTCACCTCCACCTCCCGCCTCCCACCTCGCCTTCAACCACTTTCCCCTCAAAGATTGTTGCCCTTGCCTCCTTCACCTCTGCAAGATGCGCGGGGAGGCTTTGCTACAGCGTGGCTGTTCCATCAAAAAGTGTGTCAGGACGAATGGTGGAAGGGGAAAAAAAAACAACAACAACGATCTAATCCTGCAACAATAGAAAAACAAAAGCGGTGGGAGGAATACCATTCTGCACCTGTCGTTCCCAGTCTTGGCAGGGTAATAGCAGGCATTCCGGTGCTGGGATAAGCTGCGATAACAAATAGCTCAATCTGCCACACGCCTTCATCTGCGGTTTTATCTCGCTCGCAAACAGAAAAGCCGTGGAATTATGATTAATGGCGGAGTGTATCTGCTCAGGTGTTATGGTTTGAATATACTCAAAATCGCCAAAATTATTTGGTCACCTGCCTTGACTCATATATGAAGTTAAAGTGCCATCCCATTCCTAACCCATAGTTCAATATGATGTCGGTCCACCTTTTGCAGCTATTACAGCTTCAACTCTTCTGGGTGTCAATACGTGGACCTTGGGTTGTTTTGTTTTCCCGGAACGCAAAGGAAAGTTGGCGCGGGCAAGGCGTGAAGGTGAGTACATGATTTATTTTTAACTCTAAACTACAAAAAAAAAGGTGCAAACAAAAAGCGCACAATGGCGGCGAACAAACTTGGCTAATAAAAACAAAACTAGAGAGACTATGCACAAGAAAACGAAAACAGCACTTACTGTTAGGGATGATACTCGAAACCGGTTTTTCCCGGTTGTTCGATAAGAAAAGAACCGAGTCCTCGGACTCGAATCCCTTTAAGAGAACCGGTACCCGTTATCGAGACCACTATAGTAAAGAAAATAGTTGGTTCTTTATTCGAATCCCTGGGAACGAATCCCGTCCCGACCAGAAATGCTCCGTGTGACATCACAAGAAATGGCGTCACGTAGCTCAGTCATTAGGCGCAGATAGCGAAAGCAGGAAAAAAATGGACGGGAAAAAGCGCTCAAAGGTGTAATAAAGTTCAAAACAAAAAGGTATAATCCAATGAATAACTTTACTGAGGGATTTGAGCAGGGTACAAACACATGAACACTTTTACGACCAACCGGAAACATAGCAACCAGGCTAGCAACGCACCTCCTTTACGGCAGCTGGCGCAACGTTCTTATAGCAACCGCAGCACATACATATATACACAACATTTATCTCCCTTTTTTAACTTTTGTTTTTCTTTCCTTGAAAACAAAACAAAATCACACTGTATATGTGTTGTCTGTCTAATTATAAATAATGCAGACAAGTCGTGTTGGCTGAGTTCTTGACGTTTACTTTCACGGGTGACGACATGCAACACTTTTCGGGGCTACCGCGCATGCTCGTCACTCCCGTTGCATGCTGGGTAGTGTAGTTGTTATATTCCCTAGCTCATAACATCTTCCCCCCTATAAAGAAATAATGTTAACTCAATAAATTGTATTTCTTTTTTTAGCTTTAACTTTTCATTTTTTAGCATTGTAGCCACATTTGCAAACAACTTTTCTCTTCATAGAATTTTCTTTCAATAAAGAAATAAAGTGCAAAAATGTCAAAGCATCATAACAAACAGTTATGTCAAATAGCAGCAGAAGTGCACTTTTTGGAGAGCTGTATTATTTTCAGTTTTGTGCCCAAGGGACTGATTTTATTTAACACTATATTATTATTTATACACCTATAGTGATCACAGAGACAGGTTGTTTTCGTGTTACTGTATATATTTGTTTTTATGAAAAATCCCACTTAATATACTTTGGGTAACAACAGTCAATATTTATTTATTTTATTTTTTTAGGGGGGTAACAGTCAATATTTATTTATTTTTTAGATTAAATTGTTTTCTAATATAATAAAAGTGAGCTTTTGTTAAACCAAATATTGTGTGTTTTTTTTCCATATACAACAACCTATCTGGACTCGATAAGAGAATCGATAAGGAATCGGTTCGATAAGAGGACTCGATAACAGGCTCGAACTCGATAATTTCTTATCAAACATCATCCCTACTTACTGTGGCGTGAAACAGCATGAAAACTATGGCATGGAGCTATGGCTTGGAATGAAAGGTAGCAGAGGCAGAAAGGATAATGTCACCAGGACGATCAACAGAAACAGACAGGCTTAAATAGCAGTGACATGATTGGTGACAGGTGTGTGAGTTTAAATGAATCAGGTGCGTGACATGAGGACAGGTGAAAACTAATGGTTGCTATGGTGACAAAACAAGAGTGAAAAAAGCAGGAACTAAGTGTCCAAAAACCAAACAGCACATGACTTGAACAAAACATGATCAAAAGACATGACACTGGGAAGGCTGTCCACAAGGTTGCGGAGTGTGTTTATAGGAATTTTCCACCATTCTTCCAAAAGCGCATTGGTGAGGTCACATCACTTTTAAACTCAATTTTAAACCAACTTTGATTTGAGCATCTCTAATCTAATCAAAGCACCCTGTTCCCTGTGTTGGGGAGCTTCTTAATTACACAATGTGTCAGACATGTCTCACAACATTCTTATGAATGGCGTTATTGGCCCGGGCGACAAAACGGTGTGCCAGTTCCCAATGACAAAAAGCTCCGTTTACATCAGGCGTGTCGAACTCGCTTGCATTGAGGGTCACGTCGCAGTTGTGGTTGCCCTCAGAGGGACGATTTTAATATACAGTATGAATATAAATGTGTATATACACTATATTGCCAAAAGTATTTGGCCACCTGCCTTGACTCACATATGAACTTGAAGTGCCATCCCATTCCTAACCCACAGGGTTCA
This sequence comes from Entelurus aequoreus, assembly GCF_033978785.1. Taxonomy (NCBI): domain Eukaryota; kingdom Metazoa; phylum Chordata; class Actinopteri; order Syngnathiformes; family Syngnathidae; genus Entelurus; species Entelurus aequoreus. The sequence goes on along the minus strand of NC_084750.1, from coordinate 20,760,426 downwards.
ACATGATGTGGGTCCACCTTTTGCAGCTATTACAGCTTCAACTCTTCTGGGAAGGCTGTCCACAAGGTTGCGGAGTGTGTTCATAGGAATTTTCCACCATTCTTCCAAAAGCGCATGATGTTGGTGGAGAAGGCCTGGCTCTCAGTCTCCGTTCTAATTCATCCCAAAAGGTGTTCTATCGGGTTCAGGTCAGGACTCTGTGCAGGCCAGTCAAGTTCATCCACACCAGACTCTGTCATCCACGTCTTTATGGACCTTGCTTTGTGCATCGTATTGCCAAAAGTATTTGGCCACCTATCTTGACTCACATATGAACTTGAAGTGCCACCCCATTCTTAACCTAATAGGGTTCAATATGATGTCGGTCCACCTTTTGCAGCTATTACAGCTTCAACTCTTCTGGGAAGGCTGTCCACAAGGTTGCGGAGTGTGTTTATAGGAATTTTCCACCATTCTTCCAAAAGCGCATGATGTTGGTGGAGAAGGCCTGGCTCTCCGTCTCCGTTCTAATTCATCCCAAAAGGTGTTCTATCGGGTTCAGGTCAGGACTCTGTGCAGGCCAGTCAAGTTCATCCACACCAGACTCTGTCATCCATGTCTTTATGGACCCCGCTTTGTGCACCGGTGCGCAGTCATGTTGGAAGAGGAAGGGGCCTGCTCCAAACTGTTCCCACAAGGTTGTGTCAAGACTTGGTCCTTGGGGTTTGTTTTTCCGGAAGGCAACGGAAAGTTGGCGAGGGCAAGACGTGAATGTGAGTACATGATTTGATTCAACACTATCAAAAAAAGAACAAACGAAAGGCGCGCACAATGGCGGAGGTACAAAACTAGGCTAATGAAAACAAAAGACTTGCACAAAGGCAAAAAACTATAAACATGAAACAAAAACTTACTTAGCATGGGACTGTGAACATGGCATGAAGCAGAGTGATGATAACGTGTGATGTCGCCAGGCAGACTAACTGAAAACAATGGACTTAAATAATACAGACATGATTGACAACAGGTGTGTGAGACCGAACGTGAAAACAGGTGCAACTAATCTGTCGTCATGGTGACAAAACAAGAGTGCACAAATAGTCCAAAAACATTTTTTTACAGGCATGATGGCGTGTCATCATCCTGTCATGACAATGCTGGTTTTACGAGCAGAGGAGCATGTTCGGCAGCGCACGATCACAGAGTACTTACAAGCAGACACAGTGTGTAGACAGAAAAGGGAGAATGGACGCATTTTGGCTTAAAAACTAATGTTAAAGGTGAAGTTATAACACTGAAACGCCCTCAGGAAGAGGTGCTTTAAGATATGGCTAGCTAGCTAGCGGCTAATGTCCATCCGCAATCGGCAGTGTTTTAGCTACTTCTAAATCACTAATCCTCGTCTCCATGGCGACATATAAAGTAAGTTTAAGTTAACATCCTTCACTACACACCGTAGGAGGATACAATAGCTCACCGGCGTCACAATATAAACAAATGCCATGGGTGGATCTACACCTGACATCCACTGTAATGATACCAAGTACGGAAGCGTATTTAGTTGTTACTACTATGATTACATCGATATTTTTCATCGTCACAAAATATTTTTTATTTAACATTCATATTATGTTAATAAACTCAGGAAATACGTCCCTGGACACATGAGGACTTTGAATATGACCAATGTATGATCCTGTAACTACTTGGTATCGGATCGATACCTACATTTGTGGTATCATCCAAAACTAATGTAAAGTATCCAAACAACAGAAAAATAAGTGATTATTACATTTGAACAGAAGTGTAGATAGAACATGTTAAAAACAGAAAATAACCAGATATTAACAGTAAATGAACATGTAGATTAATAATACATTTTTACAGCTTGTTCTTTACAATTTTGACAAAATAATAGAATGAGAACTGACACATTATGTTCACTATTTTATTTAAGGACACAATTGTTCTTCGATTGCAATAAGAAACATATGTTTAATGTACCCAAAGATTTTTTGTCCAAATAAAGCCAATAATGCCATTTTTTTGTAGTCCCCTTTATGTAGAAAAGTATTGAAATATTTTGGTATCAGTACCGGCACCAAAATATCGGTATCGAGTAGGGCTGCAACAACTAATCTATTAAATCGATTAAAATCTATTGAATCGATTAAAATCGATTATTAAAATAGTTGCCGATTAATTTAGTCATCGATTTGTTGGATCTGTGCTATGCGCATGCGCGTTGTTTTTAAATAATTTATTTTATTTATTTATTGTAATAAACCTTTGTTTATAAACTGCACCATTTACAAACAGCTGAGAAACAATAATCAAAATAAGTATGGTGCCAGTATGCTGTTTTTTTCCAATAAAATACTGGATAGGATAGAAATGTAGTTTGTCTCTTTTATCCGATTATTAATCGATTAATCGACGTAATAATCGACAGATTAATCGATTATCAAATTAATCGTTAGTTGCAGCCCTCGTATCGAGACAACCCTACTCCACACATTGACTTTGACCAACAGACTTAAGACAAGAAGTTGTCTTTAGGACACAGCAGCTTTTTCCCCAAGAGGGCACCTTCGATTCAGCTGTCCCTCAACGGAGAAGGCTCCGCCCCTATCACTGCTGTGCCAATCAGGAGGCGCCGTCGGGTTCTCTGTGATTGGCCGAGGGCCAATTCTCAGCAAGCGGCTCATTTTGTTTAAGTGTTTGGATCAGATAAATTGGATCATTTCATAAGCAGGAGCGAGATAAGACTGCCCTTCACCTCAGAAACCTTAGTAAACAAAGTACTTTTAACACAAGTTTCATTTAAGGCACAATTGTATACAAAACTTACCATAGGGGGGGTCCATGAACACGTTGAAGACCCCTGTTCTATTGTTTTGTATTTGATCAAATATTTGCTATCTAGAAGTTAGGTTTTCCTTGGAAACATGTTTAAATTGTTGTGTTTTTTGGAGGCAAAGCACATATTTATTTGATTTCTATTCATTTTAATGGGGAACCCTTAATTGGAATATTTTGAGTTCTGAAATCAGTCACCAATTAAGAAGAAAAATGTTATTTTAGCAATGTTTAAAGACATTTACAAAATAATAACTGTTATTGTTTCTTCTGTCTATGTTGTCAGTATAAAACAAGAGTAAACTTTTTTTTTTTACATTGCCTCTTAGAGTGGTCTTAGGCCATATTGTATATTGCATATTGTGTATATTGTGTTGTTTCTGTATATTGTGTGGTTTCTTTTTTAAAAAAATGCAAAGCACCTCAAGGAAGCAACCTAAATTTCGTTGGACCTGTACCTGTACATGCAGGGCCGGCCCGTGGCATAGGCCGTATAGGCAAATGCTAAAGGCGCCGTCCATTAGGGGGCGCCACGCCAGTGCCACAAATGTTGGAGAAAGAAAAAAAAAAAAAAAAAAAAAAAAAAAAAAAAAGTTGGTACTATTAATTCTAAATACAAAAAATTATCCCACATTAATTAAAATGCAAAGTAAAGCCTATTTAATAGAAATATTATTTGTTATAATATTACGCCCCCCCCCCCCCCTCCCTTCCCGTATCATGACTCTTTTTGGACGTCACCTCATCAAAAAAACAACACAAGATGTCAAAACGGCCAAAACTGTCAGGTGCCCAGGGAAGAAAAAATAGAAAAGAAGAGGAGGAGAAACGAGAAAAAGACAGAGGTAGCAGGTAGGTAACGTTAGCCTACATGAAATGATTTGTCTGTTACAGAATGTGATAGTAAATTGGCTTTTTAGCATTAAGCTAATGTTACATGATTCGGCAATTGCTAATCAATAAATAGCTAGTTTTGTTTTAACGTCGGGTTAACATTGTGGAGGGGGCTAAATTGTTATGGAAAATAATAATGTAACATTAGGTAATTACAGTACTCCCACCTTACATTCCTCAGGGACATTTGTATTAGATCTTTTAAGCAGGTGTTTTTTGTTTACATTGTTATTGCCTTCTGGTTAGCTAATGTTTGCCCTGCAGGTAATAGTCACTTTTCCACCCCTTTATATATTAGGTATAGTTGTAAGTCTAGTTGTTAAAGTGCACATCATTAATGTTAATTAAGCAATATTACATGAGAGGGAATGCTGTTTTTTAATTTGAGCACTGCTGTGATTCGGTTAAAGATAATCATAACATAACATTCTCATATAATATTTTATACTGTTACTTTGCATTCTGCTATTCAGCATTTCACTGTAATGATGACAATAAATTGATTGTTAGATATTAATTTTTTATTTTTTGTATTCATATTTTTTTTATCTTGTTAACTATTCTGATGGTTAGTTTGCTTTCTTTAAGTTAAAAAAAAGGTCAAAGACAAAGCTATTCGGTTTTTTGTGAGTATATACACTTCACTGCCGATGTGGGGGGGGGGGCGCCACCTAAAATCTTGCCTAGGGCGCCAGATTGGTTAGGGCCGGGCCTGTGTACATGCACAATGACAAATAAAGATCATTTATTCATTCATTCATTCATTCATTCGAACATGCAGTGCTGCCTCATTATGAACAGAAGTGGGCAGAGTAGCAACAAAATGGTACTCAAATAAGAGCACCGTTACTTTAGAGCAGTGCTTGCAGATGCGACAGCATGAATATTTTACAGTCATTTATGACGTTATAACAGGGTTAATGTTAGCATAATGTAGCACAGCTAAAACAGAAAAAAACAAATCCGCAATCTAGTGTTTACTGTAGTTGGAAGTTGAATTCTTGTAGGCTGAAATGTAACGTTTCTACTAGGGTTGTCCCGATACCAATATTTTGGTACCGGTACCGGTATCAAAATATCATTCGATACTTTTCTAAATAAAGGGGATCACAAAAAATGACAAAATTGGCTATATTTTAACAAAAAAATCGTAGGGTACATTAAACATATGTTTATTATTGCAATTTTGTCCTTAAATAAAATAGTGAACATACAAGACAACTTGTCTTTTAGTAGTAAGTAAACAAACAAAGACTCCTAATTTAGTCTGCTGACATATGCAGTAACATATTGTGTCATTTATCTACCTATTATTTTGTCAACATTATTAAGGACAAGTGGTAGAAAATGAATTATTGTTAATTTACTGTTAATATCTGCTTACTTTCTCTTTTAACATGTTCTATCTACACTTCTGTTCAAATGTAATAACCACTTCTTCTTCTGTTGTTTGGATGCTTTACATTAGTTTTGGATGATACCACAAATTTGGGTATCGGTCCGATACCAAGTAGTTACAGGATCATACAATGGTCATAATTTGAGTACTCATGTGTCCAGGGACATATTTCCTGAGTTTATAAACATAGTATCAATGTAAAAAAAACAAACGATTTTGTGATGTTAAAAAAATAGACGCAGTAGAATCGACTAGATACGCTCCTGTACTTGGTATCATTACAGTGGATGTTAGGTGTAGATCCGCCCATGGTGTTTGTTTACATTGTGACGCCGGTGAGCTACGGTGTGTAGTGAAGCATGTTTAGCTATTCCTCGTCTTACAGTGATAATGGTACTTGTAAGAAACTCACTTTATTTGTCGCCATGGAGACGAGGATTAGTGATTTAGAAGTAGCTAAAACACTGCAGACTGGGGCGGGACGTTAGCCGCAAGCTAGCTAGCCATGTCTTAAAGCACCTCTTTCTGAGGCCGTTTCAGTTTTATAGCTACATCTTTATCGTTAGTTTTTAAGCCAAAATGCGTCCGTTCTCCTTTGTCTGTCTACACCAGGGGTCACCAACCTTTTTGAAACCAAGAGCTACTTCTTGGGTGCTGATTAATGCGAAGGGCTACCAGTTTGATACACACTTAAATAAATTGCCAGAAATAGCCAATTTGCTCAATTTACCTTTAACTCTATGTTATTATTAATAATTAATGATATTTACACTTAATTGAACGGTTTAAAAGAGGAGAAAACACAAAAAAAATTACAATTAAATTTTGAAACATAGTTTATCTCCAATTTAGACTCTTTAAAATTCAAAATTCAACCGAAAAAAAGAAGAGAAAAACTAGCTAATTCGAATCTTTTTCAAAAAAATTAAAAAATAATTTATGGAACATCATTAGTAATTTTTCCTGATTAAGATTAATTTTAGAATTTTGATGACATGTTTTAAATAGGTTAAAATCCAATCTGCACTTTGTTGGAATATATAACAAATTGGACCAAGCTATATTTCTAACAAAGAAAAATCATTATTTCTTCTATATTTTCCAGAACAAAAATTTTAAAAGAAATTCAAAAGACTTTGAAATAAGATTTAAATTTGATTCTACGGATTTTCTAGATTTGCCAGAATAATTTTTTTGAATTTTAATCATAATAAGTTTGAAGAAATATTTCACAAATATTCTTCGTCGAAAAAACAGAAGCTAAAATGAAGAATTAAATTAAAATGTATTTATTATTCTTTACAATAAAAAAAATAAATGTACTTGAACATTGATTTAAATTGTCAGGAAAGAAGAGGAAGGAATTTAAAAGGTAAAAAGGTATATTTGTTTAAAAATCCTAAAATCATTTTTAAGGTTGTATTTCTCTAAAATTGTCTTTCTGAAAGTTATAAGAAGCAAAGTAAAAAAATTAATGAATTTATTTAAACAAGTGAAGACCAAGTCTTTAAAATATTTTCTTGGATTTTCAAATTCTATTTGAGTTTTGTCTCTCTTAGAATTAAAAATGTTGAGCAAAGCGAGACTAGCTTGCTAGTAAATAAATACAATTTAAAAAATAGAGGCAGCTCACTGGTAAGTGCTGCTATTTGAGCTATTTTTAGAACAGGCCAGCGGGCTACTCATCTGGTCCTTACGGGCTACCTGGTGTCCGCGGGCACCGCGTTGGTGACCCCTGGTCTACACACTGTGTCTGCTTGTAAGTACTCTGTGATTGTGCGCTGCCGAACATGCTCATCTGCTCGTAAAACCAACAAAGTCACGACGTGGGACCGGTACTTTTTAAAGGCCATATAGTACCGAATATGATTCATTAGTATCGTGGTACTATACTAGTACTGGTACACCGTACAACCCTAGTTTCTACTGACACAGATAATATAGCTGTGTTTTTCCCCCTTAGTTTGTAAGTAAACATTAAAGAATTGCGCTGCCTCGTCTGACGTCCTGTCACTTTTTACAGTCTGCTGTCATGCGACTGCCAGGCTCCGTTTGAGTTCGAGTCAAACGTCACTCGTGTTTATGTTGGATTGGTGAAACAGAGTCATGTGACCGTGCCCGCTGGAAGAAGTCTCCCTAATGAGCAAAGTGAATATGTCTTGACAAGCGGTAATCGATAGATTATAATTCATATAATGATGATGTGTCTATGAATGTTGTCATGCATTCAGGTCATTGGCATCTCAGGGCATTCAATCCATCGCAACTGGACTATTTTAGGAGACGTTTCGCCGCTCATCCAAGTAGGCTTAACCAGTTCATGCTCATAGACTAAGATTGGTCAGATCAAGGACTAGATCTGACCAATCTAAGCAGATCTAACGTCTTCTAAGGCAAAACAAACAGTCCAGTTGCGATCGATTGAACGCCCTGAGATAATGATGATGTATATACAGTCGTGGGCAAAAGTTTACATACACTTGTAAAGAACATAATGTCATAATGTCTCCTCCAAACATATTGCTGGGTGTTGTGGCCAAACAGCTCAATTTTTGTTTCACATGGACAAAGATAAGACCTTCTGGAGGAAAGTTATGTGGTCAGATGAAACAAAAAGTGCGCTGTTTGGCCACAATACCCAGCAATATGATTGGAAAAGGTGAGGCGTTTAATTCCAGGAACACCACTACTACCGTTAAAGGCCTACTGAAAGCCACTACTACCGACCACGCAGTCTGATAGTTTATATATCAATGATGAAATCTTAACATTGCAACACATGCCAATACGGCCGGGTTAGATTAGTAAAGTGCACTTTTGAATTTCCCGCGAAATATCCTGCGGAAAACGTCTCGGTATGATGACGTTTGCGCGTGACGTCACGGATTGTAGCGGACAAATTGGGACAGCATTGTGGCCAGCTATTAAGTTGTCTGTTTTCATCGCAAAATTCCACAGTATTCTGGACATCTGTGTTGGGGAATCTTTTGCAATTTGTTTAATGAACAATGGAGATAGCAAAAAGAAAGCTGTAGGTGGGAAGCGGTGTATTAGCGGCCGGCTGCAGCAACACAAACACGTAGCGGCTACGACGTAGCCGGTGTTTCATTGTTTACATTCCCGAACGATGACAGTCAAGCTTTACCATTGGCCTGTGGAGAACTGGGACAACAGAGACTCTTACCAGGAGGACTTTGAGTTGGATACGCGGTACCGTGAGTACGCAGCTGCGGCTTACAAACATTTGATCGCTTGCCCGTACGTGCGTGCCGCTATGTGCATGTCACGTACGTAACTTTGGGGAAATATATGTACTGTATGAACTTTTGGGAGGTGATCGGTACTTTGGGCTGTGGGATTGAGTGCGTTGTGTGGGTTATATGGACGGGAGGGGGGAGGTGTTTGTTATGCGGGATTAATTTGTGGCATATTAAACATGAGTCTGATTGTGTTGTGGCTAATAGAGTATATATATATGTCTTGTGTTTATTTACTGTTTTAGTCATTCCCAGCTGAATATCAGGTCCCACCCGCCTCTCACAGCATCTTCCTTATCTGAATCGCTTCCACTGCCCTCTAGTCCTTCACTCTCACTTTCCTCATCCACGAATCTTTCATTCTCGCTCAAATTAATGGGGAAATCGTCGCTTTCTCGGTCCGAATCGCTCTCGCTGCTTGTGGCCATGATTGTAAACAATGTGCAGATGTGAGGAGCTCCACAACCTGTGACGTCACGCTACTTCCGGTACAGGCAAGGCTTTTTTATCAGCGACCAAAAGTTGCGAACTTTATCGTCGATGTTCTATACTAAATCCTTTCAGCAAAAATATGGCAATATCGCGAAATGATCAAGTATGACACATAGAATGGATCTGCTATCCCCGTTTAAATAAGAAAATCTCATTTCAGTAGGCCTTTAATCATGGTGGTGGTAGTATTATGCTCTGGGCCTGTTTTGCTGCCAATGGAAGTGGTGCTTTACAGAAAGTAAATGGGACAATGAAAAAGGAGGATTACCTCCAAATTCTTCAGGACAACCTAAAATCATCAGCCCGGAGGTTGGGTCTTGGGCGAAGTTGGGTGTTCCAACAGGACAATGACCCCAAACACACTTCAAAAGTGGTAAAGGAATGTCTAAATCCGGCTAGAATGAAGGCTTTAGAATGGCCTTCCCAAAGTCCTGACTTGGACAATGCTGAAGAAACAAGTCCTGTCATGTTTTATGGTCTGGATTATGTTTTGTTATTTTTTGCTATTTTTGGACTCCTTAGTTTCTGTTTTTGTGCACTCTTGTTTGTTTTGTCACCATGCCGACCCATTAGTTTCACCTGTCCTCATGTGACTCACGCACCTGTTTCAATCATGTCATTATTATTTAAGCCTGTAGTTGCCAGGTAGTCGCCCTGGCGACATTACCATTACGGATACTGCTACTCTGTTTTCGCTGTGCCCATGCCATAGTCCTTGATGTCATAGTTCATGCTGCTATTTTCATGACACAGTAAGTGTTTTTTTGTTTCATGTCCATAGTCTGCCTAAGTGCTAGTTTTTGTTTCCTGTGCCAAGTTTTGTGCCTCCGCTGTGAGCGCCTTTTGTTTGTAGTTATAGAAAGATTAAATTATGTTTTTACCTGCAAGCCTTGTCCGGTCAAGACCATTTGCATCCCGGGAAAACAATCCTCGCAGCAAGCTGCAAAGTAATCCACGCTCTGACAAGTCCATGTCAGAAAAGCAACACATTTAGCTGAACTGCACCAATTTTGTCAAGAGGAGTGCTCAAAAATTAAACCAGAAGTTTGTGGATGGCTACCAAAAGCGCCTTATTGCAGTGAAACTTGCCAAGGGACATGTAAGCAAATATTAACATTGCTGTATGTATACTTTTGACCCAGCACATTTGCTCACATTTTCAGTAGACCCATAATAAATTCATAAAAGAACCAAACTTCATGAATGTTTTTTGTGACCAACAAGTATGTGCTCCAATCACTCTATCACAAAAAAACAACAGTTGTAGAAATGATTGGAAACTCAAGACAGCCATGACTTTATGTTCTTTACAAGTGTATGTCAACTTTTGACCACGACTGCAAATGTATCGATCCCAATGAAACAAAGTAAAAAAAGTGTTTGTTCCTCATAAAAATACTCAAGTAAAAGTAAGTTGCATTACAACTACTATGACAAGTATAATTGTTTAAAAATGTCTTATTTTTAGGTATACTTCCTGCTGTGACAAAGGCTGTTCAAAATACAACCATATGGGTAAATAGTAGCAAAATCCCTCAAAGGAGGCTCTTTTAAATCCATCCTTACTGTTCTCGTCTCATTTCAGACACTAGCCTGGGAGTCTTTAATAGCCTTACATCCAAACGCACCCTAATGAGGCAAGGAGGAAGTGGAAGGGAAAGTGTGAGCCAATTTCATACTTGGAGGGAAAGGTCAAGGTTTAAGGAACTTCATTTGGTCACAAGACCCAGTGTGTCACTTAAAGAAGGTAATAAAGTATTTATTTTAAAAACCTTTTTTTCTTATTCCATTTTTGGAGACATATGCAATTGTACCACTGATGAAACACATTGCATCATGCTGAGATGTGTTTCTAATATTATGATACTGTCATTTAGCTGACTAAAATGCATATACGGATCATGAATCATGTTTGTTAGTGTTGGGGTGCCCACTTACTCAGCGTTGCTAAGCAACCTTATGTATAAGTTTATGTGTACCACTGAGGGCTAATGTGCTAATGTGGTAAATGACTATTCCAGCTGCAAATGTCTGGTTTTTGGTGCAATATCTACATAGGTGTATAGAGGCCCATTTCCAGCAACTATCACTCCGGTGTTCTAATGGTACAATGTGTTTGCTCATTGGCTCAGAAGGCTAATTGATGATTAGAAAACCCTTGTGCAATCATGTTCACACATCTGAAAACAGTTTAGCTCGTTACAGAAGCTACAAAACTGACCTTCCTTTGAGCAGATTGAGTTTCTGGAGCATCACATTTGTGGGGTCAATTAAACGCTCAAAATGGCCAGAAAAAGAGAACTTGCATCTGAAACTCGACAGTCTATTCTTGTTCTTAGAAATGAAGGCTATTCCACAAAATTGTTTGGGTGACCCCAAACTTTTGAACGGTAGTGTATATATTTTTATTTTTTTTTTATTTTTTATTTTTACATTTTATGAGCTTTTTGTCAAAATCCTATTTTTTGGGGCAAAAATATAAAATATACAGTATTTTTCCCAAAAATATTTTCAAAGTGGAATATTTGACGTGAAGTAATTGGATCCCTAAATAGGTCAATAATTAATAGCAAAATTGATTTTTTAATTCCAGTAAAATTCTTGGGGATCCAAAAGTGCCCCATTCAAAAAGGTCATGCTTTTTTTTGTTTTGCTTTTTTTATTATTTTTTTTAATCTCTATATCAGCTTCAGATAAAATATAATGTAATTAGTTTAGTATATTCATAATAACAATCAATATAATAATTAGTATTAGTATATAATTAGCATGTATTTTTTTGAAATAATTTTCACATTTTTCATGTTTTTTTATTTGTATTTATGTCCTTTTTGTCCTAAAATCAGTCAATAATTCATAGCAACATTGATTTTGATTCTTTTTTTTTTTTTTTAAATAAATTATTTTAAAAAAAGTGTTATTAGATTCAACAATGCAACTTTTTCTGATTGCATTTCACCTATTTGCTATTTTATTTAAATAATGTTTTAGTATTTTTAGAATGATGTGCTGCGGGCCGGTAAAACATTAGCTGCTGGCCGCAAATGGCCCCCGGGCCACACTTTGGACACCACTGGTGTAGGGTATCTGAGTCTGAAAATGACATAATTACTGTGATAACGAACCCTGGCCGCAGTTCTGTTAGGTACTCATCTTTGGCAGACATGTTTGTATGTCAGAAACTGACATTTGGGCTTTATGTTTTATTGTTTTGTTTTTTATGTTTTATTGTTTTGTATTGTGTTTTTATATGTGTAATGGATCTTAAGGTCTGCAATAAAGATTGATGATGATGATGAATCAATAAATAAATAAAACAACCAATATGGTTTTGGTTTACCTATTTGACATTCAAGTTGTACTGTACGAGCACATTTGCCTTTAAACCGTGCATATGCAGTCTCCGTAATCTCCCAAAATTTTGCAAAGCAGCATTATAAATGTGGTCACTGTTAACAAATGTCTAAATAATACACATAAGCCCTACCAAAACAACAATTCTGCAAACTATAAACCCAAATGATAAAGTTTTCTATACAATTCAGTGTTTCCCATAAACTGCCAAGATACCTGTGGCGGTGGGGGCGTGGCTATGGGCGTGGCTATGGGCGTGGTCACAATGACATCGAGTAATTTGCATAATTTACTACAATGATTTGATTTTCTCTGAAAAGGCTCACAAAATGTATACTTACTAATTAATAATAACAGTTTTGTTTTAAACGTCCATCCATTTTACAATATAATTACAACACTTTATGTACATATTTATATACAGATTTGAACAATAAGTTATTCACTGAAATATATTTATTAATTGTGGTTCTTACAAAAAATATATCTTATAAAATATAAAAGCTAAAATGTCTCAAAGCTCTGCCCCTTTAATTAGTGCATACTAAATAATTTAACTTTAGCCTACTACTACAACCATATTATTTACCAGCAACATAAAGTGAAACAGAGGCAGAGGTGTCCTGCCACAGTCAGTAACAAATAAACAGAAAACAGTAGTGGTGGTAGATAGACACAGAGCTTCATCAAACATCTGATCCACTGAACAAAGAGTTCCAAAAATCTTGAACTTTAGACTGCCATCAGTTTTACTCCCTACACTTAACCATGTGTTTCCTACTGCCTGCAGACTTTGCACCCTTTGTTATATACACATGTTGTGTTTCTAATATAAATACATTTAATAAAGTCAAATACAAATAAGGCAACAAGAGAAGTATCCTACACTTCTCTTTTGTAAAGTGATGATGTCATGATGATGTCATGGTGACCACGCCCATAGCCACGCCCCACCGCCACAGGTATCTTGGCAGTTTATTGGAAACACTGTATATAATCCATTGAAAATATAGAACATTACACACGACGCTCAAAAATCCATCAACATGTTTTTTAATACGACTTTGGTAAGCTATGAAGCCGCACCGCTTGATGGATTGTACTGTGCTTCAACATATAAGTATTATTATGGTGTGTGTTTAAGGTAAGACATATTATCTGGCGTTTTGTTTTGCAATATTATGCCAAAGCAACTTTTCTTACCTTCTGGTACTTGCTGATCTGTATTTGGGATCTGCATAAGTCCTGGAAATTTGCGCGCCTCCGCCTTTGTTGTCCTTGACGACTGTCAGAAAGCGGCTTAAAGATGATCTGTAAAACATAATATATGCATTTTAATTAACAGTACATGTTGTCGCCTATAAAACAAAGCTGACACTAAGCTTTGTCCTTAAATGTATGTATGTTAAGCATCCATCTATCCATCCATTTTCTACCGATTGTCCCGTTCAAGTGCAGTTATTTATCTACAGATTATTCAAAAACTAATTGATATTATGGGAATTGATTGTCAGACTCATTTTGCAAAGCAAAAATACATTAAAAAAAAGTTTTCTAGTGAAATTTCAGTCGTCTGGATGCTAGGGGTCAGTATAAATGTGGTTGAAAATGATAAATAAGTGCGAACTGGAATGAAATGTACACATGTTCTACTGTTGTAAGTTGGTCCGTATAGAGCAGGGATGTCCAAACTGCAACCCGGGGTGCCATTTGCGGCCCGCAGCTAATTGTTTACCGGCCCGCCACACATTCTGGTAATGCTATTGCAAAAAATAAAAATGAATATTAAAAAAGTGGAATGAGGTGAAATCAAACGAGAAAAAGTTGCAATGTTGACACAAAAGCTGCCATGCAGGCTGTTTTTTTTTTTCTTTTGTCTTTCTTTCTTTTTCTTTTTTTGCCACCGCTCAAAAAAAAAAAATTATGACAAAAAAATCCATGTTATAATTAATTATTTTCAAAGCTCCAACTAGTTCAAATTTTTCACTTTAAAGTGTTTTATGTGGTAAATATTGCATATATTGTGTAGTTGCCATATAAAAACAAAGTTTTCTTTGACAAAAGAGCATAAAACAAACAAAATAATAGTTCAAACGTAAAATCGACAGATATATCTGAAGTTGATCTCGTAACTTAAGTGATGAAAGTAAATAAATAATAATGATAAATGGGTTATACTTGTATAGCGATTTTCTACCTTCAAGGTACTCAAAGCGCTTTGACAGTATTTCCACATTCACCCATTCACACACACATTCACACACTGATGGCGGGAGCTGCCATGCAAGGCGCTAACCAGCAGCCATCAGGAGCAAGGGTGAAGTGTCTTGCCCAAGGACACAACGGACGTGACTAGGATGGTAGAAGGTGGGGATTGAACCCCAGTAACCAGCAACCCTCCGATTGCTGACACGGCCACTCTACCAACTTCGCCACGCCGTCAAAAAAAAAACTAATAAAAATGTATCACTTTATGAGTGGGGCACCTTTTGGATCCCAAATATATTTAGTGGTATTTTATTTATCTTTTCACTGTGATGACTCAAAAATATTAAATACCGTAATTTCCGGACTATAAGCCGCACCTGACTATAAGCCGCACCAGCTAAATTTAGGGGAAAATACAGATGGCTCCATATATAAGCCGCACCCGACTATAAGCCGCAGGGTTTTGATGTGTAATTAGCGTAGTATATAGGGGTTCCTGCTACCACGGAGGGGATTGTCGGGACAGAGATGACTGTTTGGGAACGCAAAGCGTCCCATTTATTAACAATAAATCTTTCAATCATTCAATCAAACTTTCACATCTTTGACATGGCGAACAGCATTCGTGCAGAGTACAAATAATACAACGGTGCAAAGTAATACAAAGTGCTCGCCTGTACGTTATCAAAATAACCAGCCTACCGGTATATGAAAAGTCAGTCTTTAATCATTGTGTCATCGTCTTCCTCCTGCGTACTAAAACCACCGAAATCCTCTTCGTCTGTGTCGGAGAAGAACAGGCCGCAAATAAGCCGCACCCTTGTATAAGCCGCAGGGACCAGAACGAGGGGGAAAAGTAGCGGCTTATAGTCCGGAAATTACGGTAATTAAAATCAATGGTGTCCTGCATTATTTATATTTTAGGGCTCTAATTACTTAATACTGCATATTTCAGTTTTACTATAAAAAACAAAGTTGTTTTTGACAGAAAAGCCATAAAACTTTTTTTTTTTTCTAAATTGATATAGAGATTTACTGTAAGCGTTAAATAGAAAATAATCATACAAATTAGACTTATTTTTAACATTTTAATAACTGAGACCCTTTATGGTCCCCGGGACCCCTAAAGGTAAAATAAATACAAAAAATCCATATATTTTATTATGGTTTGAAATGAAAAATCTCAAAATGGCCCCCACATGCTTTAATCTTTCCGTTTGCGGCCCTCAGTGGAAAAAGTTTGGACACCCCTGGTATAGAGTGAGCTGTGCAACGGAGCAGTGATCTACATGGACACTGAGCATTTGTCATCCATCAACTAGAGAGGACGGCCTCCTGTCATCACCTCACGGGGGCTGTCAATTTCATTATTTCTCTCTCTCTGGCCGTCTCCTGCGCTTCCTGCCTGTCTTTCATCTCATCTTGGGTCTGGCACTGACCTAAATATCTCCTGCGGCATGTGATGAGTTTACGTAATGGGGAAGAGAGAGAGGTCACTGAGGGGTGTAGACAATCACAAACACACACAATTCGTATATCCCATCATTCCCACACACACACACACACTTCAGAGTGGTGCGGACATGTTTGAGGAGGAGGTGGAAGTAATCTCCCATGAATATTCCATCCCAGCAGTAGCAAGCCGTTTTAATTATCAGCCCCTCCCAGGCCCTGGGTGAGGTCTACCCCGGGTAAATTAGCCTCAGCAAACACCCTGTCTGCAACTCAGCCATATTCAATATTATGTCAAACAGAGCTCAGCAGTCACCAGGAACACACACGAGGCAGACACTGTAGGGCAGGGGTCACCAACGCGGTGCCCGCGGGCACCAGGTAGCCCGTAGGGACCAGATGAGTAGCCCGCTGGCCTGTTCTAAAAATAGCTCAAATAGCAGCACTTACCAGTGAGCTGCCTCTATTTTTTAAATTGTATTTATTCACTATCAAGCTAGTCTCGCTTTGCTCGACATTTTTAATTCTAAGAGAGACAAAACTCAAATAGAATTTGAAAATCCCAGAAAATATTTTAAAGACTTGGTCTTCACTTGTTTAAATAAATTCATAATTTTTTTTACTTTGCTTCTTATAACTTTCAAAAAGACAATTTTAGAGAAAAAATACAACCTTAAAAATGATTTTAGGATTTTTAAACACATATACCTTTTTACCTTTTAAATTCCTTCCTCTTCTTTCCTGACAATTTAAATCAATGTTCAAGTAAATTTATTTTTTATTATTATTATTATTTATTATTATATTTTTTGTCCTTATATTGTTTTTTTTGTTAAGTTAAGCAAGCAGGTAATATTCTGCGATTAATCATGATTATTCCAAAGTGTGATTAATCTGATTTGAAAAATGTATCATTTAACAGCACTAGCATGTACCCATGTAGTCAATACAAGACAAAAAATATGTAGTTTAAAAAGATATTAGAAACTAAAATTAAAAACATTGATACCGTTGATACAAAACTCAGTATTAATAGCTTTGTAAAAAAAAAAAAAATCTCTTGCTATAGGGCTTGGAGTAAAATTACATTTGATTGTGCAGGTGTACCTAATATTGTGCTCCAGTGAGTGTGTAATTGCGGTAGTGTTGCCATGGCAGCACGACTAATCTTGTTTTAGATCCTGCAGCCTAGATCTAAATCATTATTATAACAATTGTATATCAATCCATATAGAATCATGTAATCTCCAGTCATAATGTAATTATCTTGTGCCACAGCTTGAATGATTGAATGTGTTGGCTTTTTTCCCCCCAAGACCATTAAAGGTATTTTCAGAAAGGTGTTTTTCATTCCAACTGTGTCTATGAACAAATAGAAAGAGTCAGTGCAGTGTAGGATTTCTGTGTGAATCCGGCTAATTAATTAGAACAAAATTGCAATTTGTTCAAGGAAAATATTTGTCATATTTATATATTTTTTAATGCGAGTTTAATTTGTTCTGTAAGTCCAAAAATGTTTATCTCGAATCAATGTTTATTAATTAAAATTATTTAAATTTCCATGAATCCGTTGTGGGCCACAAGAAACACCACCAGTTTAACATGTCAAATGCTTTTTAATACGAAAAATGTACTTCAAAATGTACTTCTATGTACAAACCCCAAAACCAGTGAAGTTGTCACGTTGTGTAAATGGTAAATAAAAACAGAATACAATGATTTGCAAATCCTTTTCAACTTATATTCAATTGAATAGACTGCAAAGACAAGATACTTAACGTTCGAACTGGTAAACTTTGTTATTTTTTGCAAATATTAGCTCATTTGGAGTTTGATGCATGCAACATGTTTCAAAAAAGCTGGCACAAGTGGCAACAAAGACTGAGAAAGTTGAGGAACGCTCATCAAACACTTATTTGGAACATCCCAATTTGGGTGATTGGGTATAAAAGCAGCTTCCATGAAATGCTCAGTCATTCACAAACAAGGATGGGGCGAGGGTCACCACTTTGTCAACAAATGCGTGAGCAAATTGTCCAACAGTTTAAGAACAACATTTCTCAACCAGCTATTGCAAAGAATTTAGGGATTTCGCCATTGTCGCTACATCTGTAAGTGCAAGTGAAAACTCTACAAAGCAAAGCGAAAGCCGTTTATCAACAACACCCAGAAAAGCTGCCGGCTTCGCTGGGCCCGAGCTCTTCTAAGATGGACTGATACAAAATGGAAAAGTGTTCTGTGGTTTGACGAGTCCACATTTCAAATTGTTTTTTGAATCCGTGGACAATTATTTGCAAAAAAAAAACAGGTTTCTCAATTCGAACATCAATATATATATATATATATATATATATATATATATATATATATATATATATATATATATATATATATATATATATATATATATATATATATATATATATATATATATATATATATATATATATATATATAAGTTGAAAAGCATTTGCAAATCATTGTATTCTGTTTTTATTTACAAATTACGCAAAGGGCCAACTTCACTGGTTTTGGACATGTACTTGATATTGTATGAAAAGCAATATCTGTCAAACACATCATCAGCAGCTTCTCCATATTTCTTATAATCGATTTATGTTTGGATATTATTCTAACACCCTTGGCTGGCATCAACGACTCCTTCTGCTTTATTATGGTGCAGCTTCTCAAGTTGGCCACACACACACACACCCACACCCACACACACCCACACACACATCAGTTTTTCCATGATGTTTTTCTTTAAATTAATGAATATCATCCCTTTCTTCTTATCGTCACAATCACAAAGTCTGTTTAGCTATCAATATAATGATTTGCTAGCTAAAGCTAGTCAAGTGAATTAATTAACTCATATCATGTTTTGCTTATGGTGAAGGTTTATATCCAACTTGGAGAAGGCAAACCACCAAGTTTAATTAAATAGTGGTATTTCAGTTTGAGCACCTAATAAGATAAGGTCCCTTAGTTTGATATTCGCAGGTGGATCGGATCACTTCTCGTAGGAAAAGAGGCTCTAATTGGGACTTCGGAACGCAACAGTGATAGCCCTATCCTTGAGAAAAGACTACCCGTCTAGCTCAAAGCCAACATTTAAATTGTGACTTAAATTAGTTGACACTTTCACACAAACATCTCCTTACATGGTCAGGTTGTGTTCTTCTGAATTAACACACACCCAGACGCGGGAAGACGCCGTGGCGTGGTTGGGAGTGTGGCCGTGTCAGCAACCTGAGGGTTCCTGGTTCGATCCCCACCTTCTACCAACTGCGTCACGTCCGTTGTGTCCTTGAGCAAGACACGTCACCCTTGCTCCTGATGGGTCGTGGTTAGGGCCTTGCATGGCAGCTCCCGACATCAGTGTGTGAATGTGTGTGTGAATGGGTAAATGTGGAAATAGTGTCAAAGCGCTTTGAGTACCTTGAAGGTAGAAACGCGCTATACAAGTATACCCCATTTACCATTTATTTAAGACGGGATATAAGCCTGTGGTTCGGCCTCACCAGGTTAGGAGCGCCTAATTTTTTTTAATTGACCTCCTCCAGGGCTGCAGACCTGTTTAATGAGGCTCGCTTGTAACAAAGCAACTTTTTATTCAGCAGAGCGTCTCCGACGTCTCTTTTGATCCGGCCCGGGAGGGGGTGACAAGACCAGATATACACTTCACTAGCAACTTAGAAACCCGTTGTCGGGCATATTTTTTATGGTTTTCTAATGGCAATCAATGCACTAAATAGTGGTAGAAAGGCTCATAACTCAAATTCTTGTTAATTTTGTTTTTTCAAATGCCAAGAGACAGCTCGTATCTCAGAAATTGTGGAAGGTTGGGCATAAGCATGTGAATAAAATCCATTTATCTAATATTTTGTAGGCTTCTTTCCTGATTGTTGTAGCCTCATATGTCTGAATTCGGCAAAAGTTGAGATGTTTTGAGGCTTAATTTTTTTTAATAACACTGGATCAACTTGTAATGTTATGAATTTGTTATGTTTCTTGCAATCATAACCTTAAAAATCACAGGATTTCAACTGAAAACCCCCCACAAAATTGATGTTTTGCTCGTTTTATACTACATAGACTTAAAAGTAGACACTAGATAGCAGCAGAAGCACATACTCAGAGCTCATTGTCGAATTTACTATAATGTTTAATTAACTATAACTAATAATTCATTATAGTTACAGAAAAATAACAAAAACACGAAAGGCTTCTTTATATTCGTCCAGAAGTTGCAGACATTCTCTGTGTATGTTTTACACTTGAAAAAGTGTTTATTCATCTCAAACATTCATTTATTGTTCCAACATATTTACGTTCGTACCTTTGTGAACTGTGCGATCTATGGCTGTCATTTGTGTTGGTAAATGAGACAATGAGAGATTATCATCACACTTCAACATCTCTACCATGCAAATTCTGCCTATTTGCTAGGTCAGCATTGTTAATGAAAATCTGGTATTAATCGCCTTACTCTGGATGAATAAACGATAGATAAATAAATAAATAAATGTAAACGAGGGAAGTAAATGTGTTTTTACTACATTACCCAGAGGACTTAGCACTGTACACAGGAAGCGGAAGTAGGTTAAATGTATGCGGGAGCATGACGGTTGTGTCATTTGCAAAATAAAGTAATTTCTGCTTCACAAAAAAACACACAGTAGTTTTGATTAGACAGTTGACGTGCACGTTTGAGCCACTTAAAGGCAAATTTGATTGGCAAACATGACTAATTGGCCAAAATGCATTGGACAAAGTTGCGAGGCTGTGCATCATTTACTGGGATTGGTCGACTTTGCGACATCCTGGAGGGACTGTGAAAACGTGTCTCTGACTGCCTTCAAGGTAGAAGAGCAGTGGGTTACAGTTGAGCTGGGTTGCCGGAATCCAAGCCCGTA
Source organism: Entelurus aequoreus (assembly GCF_033978785.1). Taxonomy (NCBI): domain Eukaryota; kingdom Metazoa; phylum Chordata; class Actinopteri; order Syngnathiformes; family Syngnathidae; genus Entelurus; species Entelurus aequoreus. The sequence goes on along the minus strand of NC_084750.1, from coordinate 20,739,613 downwards.
CCATCTATCTATTTTCTACCGCTTATCCTATTCAGGGTCACGGGTGAGCTGGAGCCTATCGCCGCTGGTCGCCAGCCAATCACAGGGCACATTCAAGCCCACTCTCACGGGAATTTACCAGGATTCTGTACAAAGGGAGCCAAGTGTGACAAGACCCATATTTTGAGCCGGTCCCATTTAAAGGAGACAACAAGACCACAACAGGCTAACAGACCATATATATTTATTCTATGACTACATTTTGCACAATTACTAATTGTATGAAATACAAATTGCTCGTCGGCCCGAGGGGTTTACCTCAATCCTCAGGAGATTTTAAAATCTCCTGAGGATTGAGGTAAACCCCTCATGAAACAGGCCTGTAGAGATGAAATAGTCTTGTGATTTTTTTCCCACACATACATATTACGCTCTACCACGGTATCGAGCACTATTTTTTGGATAATCTAATTAAGACATATATATATATATATATATATATATATATATATATATATATATATATATATATATATATATATATATATATATATATATATATATATATATATATATATATATATATATATATATATATGTATGAAATACTTCACTTTCAGTGAATTCTAGCTATATGTATATATATATATATATATATATATATATATATATATATATATATATATATATATATATATATATATATATATATATATGTATATATATATATGTATGAAATACTTCACTTTCAGTGAATTCTAGCTATATATATATATATATATATATATATATATATATTTATATATATATATATATATATATATATATGTATGAAATACTTGACTTTCAGTGAATTCTAGCTATATATATATATATATATATATATATATATATATATATATATATATATATATATATATATATATATATATATATATATATATATATATATATATATATATATATATATATATATACATTTATTTATTTATTTTATTTACATAGAAAACAAAAAAATACTTGAATTTCAATGTTCCGGTGGGTATCCATTAGATACCTGTTTAACTTCTCCGTTCATGATGAGTATATCATTTCGGCCACCGTGTTCAATGGAGAAGTCTGTTCTAAAAGCCCTAGATGTTATGACGTCATTGGGCAGGCAAGCTGTTTATATTGTGGGAAAGCGGACGTAAGAACAGGCTGTCCCCGCTCAGTCTCAAGTCCGCATTGAGCTGGAGGGGGCGTGGCCTCCAGCTCCGGCTGAATACCGGGAGTTTGTCGGGAGAGGCGCTGAATACCGGGATTCTCCCGCTAAAAACGGGAGGGTTGGCAAGTATGCTCATTATGATGTGCAGTGATGTTTTTCGTAAGTCTTGAACTATACAAAGTATTTCAATGGTTGGAATATGCGCTTTTGCATGATATACTACATACTATGGTAATCTAATTAGTTACTATGGTAATGTAATTAGTTACTATTGTAATGTAAGTCACAGCAGCTCAGACGAGGCACCAAGCAGTGTGGGTGGGGAGTGTTTCCACAGAGTGTTTCCAGAGCAGCCAGCCTGAAATGCGAGTGTCAGGGACAGACGCGGAAGGACATTTCTACAACAAAGTTCTAAAATTTTGTAATATATCAGATATATCAGATTATAGGTGAGATTTTTTTTTTTACCCTTTGCGTTAATATTTTGCTGGTTGTTGCATTTTTGTTGCGTTTCGCTTGATTGTAAAATGTGTCAATCAAGTGTGACGTTCATATGTTGTCAATATTCAGTGTTTTATCCTTCATAGTTAATATTGTAAATCCCACATTCTTTATTTTCATGTACAAGCCCTCTGAGAGCAGCCAGAACTGCAACGTGGCCCTCAATGAAAACCAATTCGACACCCCTGCTGTACATTCATCAGAATAACCGTTTGCAATCGGGTCAAGCAAGACTCGGGAGCTCCGGCATTGAACGCTTGAATCTGCTGCGACCCTTTCTTCCTTTGGCCTATTGGACGAGTGCAAACAGGCATCCCGCAAACACAACCTCCACTCTTTCTCCGTTCTATGTTGCACGTGCTCTCCCTGGAGTGATTATGTCCGCCTACCCCTGAGTGGTGCGACTACATTTAGACCTACTAATGAGCTGCTCCTTGGTTTTTCCTCCAACTCTGCCGCACTTCTAATCACAAGGACATCCACGGTGTGATCTGCAGAGACCCGCCTGCTTGGCAGTCGATTACCATAATCAGGACTCATAAGACAGGTATTTAATTAGCCACCCTGAAGAACAGGGGCCTGGAGAACGTCCACAATGGGCTCGGTGGTAACTTTTTTACGGGGGAAGCTCGTTCATTACCACACAGACTTTGTGAAGAGTGCGTAGAGGTGAAAACTGTTACTTCTTTCCGTTTTATAGTTTGAATACATTTTTTACCCAACCACAGGTCGTAGTCCAGCTGGAAATTAAAGAGCAAACCTGAGGATGAAAGGAACCGTTTGACTGTATTCGTTGGAATTTGACTATGATGGTATCTTGCATGAACTACATGCAAACCCTACAATATTTATTTAGAAAAGTATCAAAAGGTATCGAAAAGTATCGAAAATACATTTTGGTAGAGGTACCGGTACCAAAATATTGGTATCGAGACAACCCTAATATGACTATAAGCAGAGGTGGGTAGAGTAGCCAGAAATTGTACTCAAGTAAGAGTACTGTTACTTTAGAGTTTTATTACTCAAGTAAAAGTAAGGAGTAGTCACCCAAATATTTACTTGAGTAAAAGTAAAAAGTATGTTGTGAAAAAACTACTCAAGTACTGAGTAACTGATGAGTAACCTGTTCGTTTAATGATGACGGCAACAAATAATGCACACAAACATAAAAATAGCAATGAACAAATTCAGAGCCAGGACTATCTCTTAAGCAACTAAAACAATAATATACACTACCGTTCAAAAGTTTGGGGTCACCCAAACAATTTTGTGGAATAGCCTTCATTTCTAAGAACAAGAATAGACTGTCGAGTTTCAGATGAAAGTTCTCTTTTTCTGGCCATTTTGAGCGTTTAATTGACCCCACAAATGTGATGCTCCAGAAACTCAATCTGCTCAAAGGAAGGTCAGTTTTGTACCTTCTGTAACGAGCTAAACTGTTTTCAGATGTGTGAACATGATTGCACAAAGGTTTTCTAACCATCAATTAGCCTTCTGAGCCAATGACAAACACATTGTACCATTAGAACACTGGAGTTATAGTTGCTGGAAATGGGCCTCTATACACCTATGTAGATATTGCACCAAAAACCAGACATTTGCAGCTAGAATAGTCATTTACCACATTAGCAATGTATAGAGTGTATTTCTTTAAAGTTAAGACGAGTTTAAAGTTATCTTCATTGAAAAGTACAGTGCTTTTCCTTCAAAAATAAGGACATTTCAATGTGACCCCAAACTTTTGAACGGTAGTGTATATTAAATAATACAGTAATACATTAAAATAAAAAAATTAAGGTAAATTGAGCCACAATAACTTAACAGCACCATAGGCTCAGTAGGCAGAGATTACAAAGGAAAATAACAAGTTAGCCTTTTTGCAAACCATAAACTGATAGGTGTGGGCTGCACTTGGGAACACACTGTGCACTTCTGATTGGTGTTTGTATGCATGCGTGAGTGTGTGTGCGACTGTGTGTGTGTGTGTGTGTGTGTGTCTCTGTCTGTCTGTCTATGAGGCTGTACTGCGTTAATAAATGTCCCCACACAGGGAAGCTAACATCAGCCTACGGTGACAGACAAAATATCTACTAACGTTTACTTACTGCGATGTGCTTCATCAAATTTGAAGTTGAGTTCATGTAAGCTGAAATGTCCACTTGTTTGGGGAGACACATATGACAACGCATTACATGACTGTTTTTAGGTTGTCTGAAGCGTGATCATCGGTTTTATGTGAGGCCAGGGGTGTTTGCGTTCGTTGTTGTCTCTGCCATTGTTGTTGTTGTTTGCCGCTGAAACTTTATGTGCAGTTAATCATGGCTCTGTTTGATTGGTGAAACGGAGTCCAACGTCACCAGTGACTGCATTTGATTGGTGAAACGCAGGCATGAGATAGATCCTACTTTGACGGTCTGTCTGACAAACCAGAACAAACTAAGCGTGCATTAACAGACTGATAAAAATCAGTAGCGAGTAGTGAGCTGAATGTAGATAAATGGAGCGGAGTAAAAGTAGCGTTTCTTCTCTATAAATATACTCAAGTAAAAGTAAAAGTATGTTGCATTAAAACTACTCTTAGAAGTACAATTTATCCCAAAAGTTACTCAAGTAGATGTAACGGAGTAAATGTACCCACCTCTGACTATAAGGCTAAAATGCATTTTTGGACAAATGCTACCACAATAGTAAATAGCTGTACGGTGTGTTTTTTCCGCACATTGCTGTGTGTACCCCAGTAGAATATTTTTTGTTGCTGTGGTGTATTAAGAAGGTGTAACTATTCTCACTTACTGCAAGCAATTGGAAACAACAACACACAATCACATTTTTTTTTTTTTTTTTACACATGAGAAAAGAGCTTCAATCGGAGCTGTTTATTGCACCATTAATAAAACAACGCGAGGAAACATTTCTCCGCACGGTGGCGTTTTTTTCGTTTCCCCGGCTAGGATCTTGAAAGTGCACTGCAAAAACTGGAATCTAAGTAAGATTGAATATCTCAAATAAGGGTGATATTTGCTTATTTTTTGTCTGATAAGATCATTCTTCTCACTAAGCAGATTTTATGTTAGAGTGTTTTACTTGTTTTAAGGGTTTTGGTCCTAAATGATCTCAGTAAGATATTACAGCTTGTTGCTGAGATTTGATGACCTATAATGAGTAAAACATGCTTGAAACTAGAATATCAACTGTTGCAAAGCTGTGTCATCAACACTCACAAGTATAAAACTACTTTTTTAAAGTAATCATTTCTTATTTCAAGCATGATATAAAAAATCATGACTTTGACACAATTGTGTCTCATACAGTAATTAAAACAGATGACAGCCAAATGGACTTTGCTGTTTTATTTTCAATGAAACAATAGAAAATACGTACTCATATAGTAGTACAGTTGGCACAGTACAGGAAACTGACAGTTAATATTCAAACATTTAACATGTGACATTTCTAACAATTTTGAACAGAAATAGTTCATGCACTTTCAGATAAATTCTTCCAAATTACAATTAAAAAAAATTGGGCCAGGGGCCGGGCTGTAAATATATATACACTACCGTTCAAAAGTTTGGGGTCACATTGAAATGTCCTTATTTTTGAAGGAAAAGCACTGTACTTTTCAATGAAGATAACTTTAAACTAGTCTTAACTTTAAAGAAATACACTCTATACATTGCTAATGTGGTAAATGACTATTCTAGCTGCAAATGTCTGGTTTTTGGTGCAATATCTACATAGGTGTATTTCCAGCAACTATCACTCCAGTGTTCTAATGGTACAGTGTGTTTGCTCATTGGCTCAGAAGGCTAATTGATGATTAGAAAACCCTTGTGCAATCATGTTCACACATCTGAAAACAGTTTAGCTCGTTACAGAAGCTACAAAACTGACCTTCCTTTGAGCAGATTGAGTTTCTGGAGCATCACATTTGTGGGGTCAATTAAACGCTCAAAATGGCCAGAAAAAGAGAACTTTCATCTGAAACTCGACAGTCTATTCTTGTTCTTAGAAATCAAGGCTAGTCCACAAAATTGTTTGGGTGACCCCAAACTTTTGAACAGTAGTGTATATATATATATATATATATATATATATATATATATATATATATATATATATATATATATATATATATATATATATATATATATTCCTTGCGCAGTAATGACTGAAAGAGCACGCACTTGGCGCGATGATGTCATGTTATCGATGGAAAAATGCATTTTTAGACAATATGATTTGCCTGAGCGGCTAGGAGACCCCGAGAGTAACAAGCGGTTGCCTTGTTGCCTTTCCATTAAGAACAATAAACTAGTTTTTAGTATAAGTTTGCTGTTTTCAAGAAATGTAATGCCGAGCGCATATCATGCATGTACTTAATTTAAGAATATTTTTCAACATATTGAGAAAAAAAAGGTCTCATATTAGTTTTTTCTACCAAGAAAAGTGCACTTGTTATTAGTCAGAATATACTTATTTTAAAGGTATTTTTTAGTTCATTGAGGATAGCTAATTTTACTTGTTTTGGAAAGTCTTGACAAGCCAAATTTTCTTGTTCTATTGGCAGATAATTTTGCTTAATTCAAGTAAAATACCCCTAATTTTTTAATTTTTTTTCCTTGTTTTTGAACACTGACTTTTTGCAGTCTGGATTTGAGTTCACGCCACTTCGAGCGCCACACGGGTCGGCACGCGGACCCGAGAGAACCCCTAGAGTGGGCTGGATTGTCTCCGGGTTTGTTTGCGTGGGTAAGCGTGTGTGTGTGTGTGTGTGTGTGTGTATGTGTGTGTGTGTGTGTGTGTGACTAAAGCATCTGCTCATAATGGGCCCTCAGCCCGTTCCATGCACAGCACGTGAGAGTGCACGCATGCATTCATGTCAACCATAAATCCCATTTGTGGCATGTGTGCGCACAGTATATGGCCTGAATATTGCAGCGGGAAAAAAGATTTCACGAGTGTGACACTCATCCATCCCATGTGTTACGGTGTGCCGTTAGCCCACTTCTGTTAGCGAGGAGGCAGATTGATGCGTTTCCACTGCGCATAATTCCACTGTCACTTTCGCCCGAAAAGACAATGTGTCATGCGCCTTCTCACATTCGTCTCTTTGTGAAGACCCTCCGTTAAATATAGCAACCAAGCGATTGCAGCCACTGAAACACGTGCATACATTTCCACAAGCTATGTGGCCTGCCGTGCCTTTTGATACCCTGCTGATGGGGGTTTTTTTTGGGCTGCATTAAAGTCTTAAAAAAATAAAATAAACACTTAATACTCTCATTGAGTCGTGACATGGTAATCTATGCAGAACTGAAAAGGCTTGGAAATGAGGTCAATGTTTATGACGTGAAGCAAAACATTTTTTTTTCTCTCGATATCTTATGAATGTTTAAAAGATAACATTATTGAGAGGTGTTTTTTGGACCTCTAGTGCATTTTAAAGACGCATTTCCAAGATAAAATAAGTGGTGCTACATACAAACCCCAAAACCAGTGACGTTGGCACGTTGTGTAAATGGTAAATACAAACAGAATACAATGATTTGCAAATCCTTTTCAACCTATATTCAATTGAATAGACTGCAAAGACAAGATATTTAACATTCAAACTGGTAAACCTTGTTATTCTTTGCAAATATTAGCTCATTTGGAATGTGTTGCCTGCAACATGTTTTTAAAAAAAGCTGGCACCAGTGGCAAAAAAGACTGAGAAAGTTGAGGAATGCCTCATCAAACACTTATTTGGAACATCCCACGAGTGAACAGGCTAATTGGGAACAGGTGGGTGCCATGATTGGGTATAAAAGCAGCTTCCATGAAATGCTCAGTCATTCACAAACAAGGACGGGGCGAGGGTCACCACTTTGTCAACAAATGGGTGAGCAAATTGCCCAACAGTTTTAGAACAACATTTCTCAACCAGCTATTGCAAGGAATTTAGGGATTTCACCATCTACGGTCCATAATATCATCAAAGGGTTCAGAGAATCTGGAGAAATCACTGCATATAACCGATGATATTATGGACCTTCGACCCCTCAGGCGGTACCGCATCAAAAAGCGACATCAGTGTGTAAAGGATATCACCACATGGGCTCCGGAACACTTCAGAAAACCACTGTCAGTAACTACAGTTTGTCGCTACATCCGTAAGTGCAATTTAAAACTGTACTATGCAAAGCCAAAGCCATTTATCAACAACACCCAGAAATGCTTCGCCGGGACCGAGCTCATCTAAGATGGACTGATGCAAAGTGGAAAAGTGTGCTGTGGTCTGACGAGTCCACATTTCAAATTGTTTTCGGAAACTGTGGACGTCGTGTCCTCGGGACCAAAAGTTAAATAACCATCCGGATTGTTATAGGCGCAAAGTTGAAAAGCCAGCATCTGTGATGGTATGGGGGTGTATTAGTGCTCAAGGCATGGGTAACTTACACATATGTGAAGGCACCATTAATGCTGAAAGGTACATACAGGTTTTGGAGCAACATACTGTATGTTGCCATCCAAGCAACATTATCATGGACGCCCCTGCTTATTTCAGCTTATTTCACTAAATCTTAGTGATGTATCAGATTTTAGGTGGGGCTTTTTTTACCCTTCACGTTCATATTTCGCTGTGTTTGTTGCATTTTTGTTGCGTTTCGCATGATTGTAAAATATGTTGATCGAAAGGGGGTGTGACGTTCATATGTTGTCAATATTCAGTGTTTTATCGTTCATAGTTAATATTATAAAATCCCACATTCTTTATTTTCATGTACATTGTCGGTGTCTCATTCAGTAAAAAATGTTTTTAAAAATTCCATTCCGTTTTTTAAGGTGGTCTGACATAATGTTTTTAGCATTCAATCAGACATTATTGTGAGGTTTTGTATTAGTGTTCCTAAAAATCAGGTATACCGGCCCCCAGAGACATTTTTTTTCTCCAAATTTTGCCCCCCCCCCCCCCCCCGAGTCAACATAATTGCCCAGGCCTGGCGTAACGTGTGTGTGTGTTCTGGTAGCATCTTCTTCCAGAATCATGTTATTTTCATGCAAAATGTGTCTGCCAGATGCATGGTTGCAGGTTGTAACAATACATCTAAAGAAGGGGTCTGCCTGCATGCACTTCCAAATTAATGGAATATGAAAAAGGTATGGACCTCTCCAGTCGAATTGACTCGTACAAAATGAGAAAAGAACATTTCATTGATTATGAATTTGAGGAAGAATTGTTCTGGTCCAAATTTGTAAGGAAACTGACGCCAAATGCGATACCGAAAATCAGGAGCACCGTCGAGAGAAGATAGATTCAGATTTTAGGTGGGGGTTTTTTTACCCTTCGCGTTCATATCTCGCTGTGTTTGTTGCATTTTTGTTGTGTTTCGATTGATTGTAAAATATGTCCATCGAGAAGGGGTGTGACGTTCATATGTTGTCAATATTCAGTGTTTTATCCTTAATAGTTAATATTGTAAATCCCACATTATTTATTTCCATGTACATTCTGGGTGTCTCATTTAGTATAAAATGAGACACTAAGTTTAAAGTTTAGTGATTTATCAGATATATCAGATTGTAGGTGGGGTTTTTTTTTACTCTTTGCATTCATATTTCGCTGTTTGTTGCATTTTTATTGCGTTTCGCTTGATTGTAAAATATGTCGATCAAGAGGGGGTGTGACGTTCATATGTTGTCAATATTCAGTGTTTCATAGTTAATATTGTAAATCCCACATTATTTATTTTTTCATTCAGTAAAAAATGTGGTGGTCTGACACAATGTTTTTAGCATTCAATCAGACATTATTGTGAGATTTCGTATTAGTGTTCCTAAAAATCAGGTATACCGGCCCCCAGACACATTTTTTTTCTCTAAATTTGGCCCCCTGGGTCAAAATAATTACCCAGGCTTGCGCTACACAGCGTATGCTTATGTAACTGATACATCCCTCATGTTCTGGAAGGTTCCTAGGGACCAGGAGCCCTGTTATGCTTGTTTTCAACATTTACCCAAATAAGTGCCTGTGGTTTGAACTGCCTTCTGTTTTGCTATTTGTTTGGTTGAGATTTTAGCTGACATTCTTTTGGTAATGTGGATGTTGTTAGAATAATCATGTATATATATATTATCACACAACTTTAGTATGCTTAAAGTTTGCTGCTTTAGCTATTAGCTATTGTGCTCAAGTTAGACTTTTCTATTTGTGCAAGGACAAAAACTTCTTGTCCGAGGGGCGGCCTCAGCCGAAGATGTTATCTTTGTTTTAGCCCGCTAACCACCAAGGACTTCAAGGACCTCAAGGAAGATAAGATGACAACACGCAGACGACGCGGAGACAAGGCGAAATCACAAGGCCCCCAGCACATTCCGTCACGTATTGTGCGTCCTGGACCTGCTTTGCATAATATACGCGACCACTCCTTTTAGAGGCGGCCTTAGTGATGTTGACTGTGGAACTCCTGAATAAATAGAGGGCAAGGGAGCTGAACCTTAGAGCGTAGGGCGAGACTGTGACTAAGTGTGCAGCTCCATGCGTTCTCCTCATGAGCTAAATTGAACTCTGTCTTTGCATGGTTCCTTGCTTCTTGTCTGTTTAATAAATGTCATCAGTGTTTGAACCTGACAGATGTATAGCCATGCACTGCAAAAACTGAAATCTAAGTAAGATTGAATATCTCAAATAAGGGTGACATTTACTTATTTTCTGTCTGATAAGATAATTCTTCTCACTAAGCAGATTTTATGTTAGAGTCTTTTACTGTTTTAAGGGTTTTGGTCCTAAATGATCTCAGTAAGATATAACAGCTTGTTGCTGAGATTTTATGACCTATATTGAGTAAAACATGCTTGAAACTATTTTTGTCCAAATGTCCAAAACACACCCAGCAATGGTGCACAGGAAGGCGGGGAAGAAGAGGGGAAAAAGCGGCCAAAATGGTCAAAAGTCCCAATTTTGTCCAAATACCTCCCCGGGTTCGAGTCCCACGAGTCCCGCCGCCGGGCGCACAAGTCCCGGGATGCAAAAAATGTCCAAAACGCACCCAGCAAAGTCCCACGGGAAGTGGGGGAGAAAAGTGAGAAAAGTCGGCAAAAGTCCCCAAAAATGATCAAAATACCTACCCAGGTTCGAGTCCCACAAGTCCCGCCGCCGGCCGCGCAAGTCCCGGGATGCCCAAAATTTCCATAAGACACCCAGCCGAGTCTCACGGGGAGGGGGGATAAAAGTTGGAAAAGTCGGCAAAAGTCCCAAAAATGTTCTAAATACCTACCCAGGTTCGAGTGCCACAAGTCTGAAGACTTGTGGCACTCGATTTTTGAACATTTTACCGACTTTTCTCACTTTTCTTCCCGCCTTCCCGTGGGACTTTGCTGGGCGCGTTTTGGACATTTTGGGCATCCCGGCCGGCGGTGGGACTTGTGGGAATCGAACCTGGGTAGGTATTTTGAACATTTTTGGGGCTTTTGCCGACTTTTCCAACTTTTATCCCCAGCTAATTTTACTTGTTTTGGAAAGACTTGACAAGCCAAATTTTCTTGTTCTATTGGCAGATAATTTTGCTTAGTTTAAATAAAATACCCCTAATTTTAGTTTTTTTTTTCTTGGTAAGGTTTTATTATTATTATTATTATTATTATTATTCCGCAGCTTTGCGCACTACTTTGCCCCCCTTAACATGCTTCAAAACTCACCAAATTTTACACACACATAGAAAAACGATGACACAACACTTTAGTCAAAAAAACCAAAACCCCAAAAATCAAAACTGCTCTCTAGCGCCCCATAGGGAAAAAACAAAAACAAACTGCCTGTAACTCCCACTAGGAAGGTCGTAGAGACATGGAACAAAAACCTCTATGTAGGTCTCACTTAGAGCTAGATTTCATAATTTGACATCCTTCAGCAAAAATCAACAGGAAGTTGGCAATCCCTCCTTCAAAACAAAAGTTTAATTTTTCTTGTTTTTGAACACTGACTTTTTGCAGTGTGTGTATACCAATACAAGCAGCAGTCACCATAGCAACACAAATGCATCAATGCTGCCCCCTTTTACCTGCTGGTTGTAAAGGACAGTTGGTACCCATGAAGGTGTGCAAATGAGGATGTTTGCATTGTTATGCATTCATAACAATTGCAACAAAAGCAATACAGTGCACGGAAGAGGGAATGAGAAGTCATGGTAGGTGGGAGCCAAAAGAGGGATTGGAGCTCGAAGACAAGATTTTTGGATAATCCCAGATAATCCCTGGAGGGGGAAAAAAAAAAAAATCTTGGTCAGGAAAAAACCCTGACATATGGTGTTAGATGTAAAAGCATGTGAAAGGCAACTTCACAGCCGCGGTTCAGACTGGGTAAAGTTTTTTTTTTCCAAGGAATGTAACGCTGACTTATTTAAGTTGTCAAAGTCGGGAGCAGGAATATTAAAACATGTCCTTCCTGGGCGAATAACTTTCAAATGAATTATAGATGGATGAATCTTTAATGGGAGGAAGTTATGAAAATGTAGGGGTAATTGACTTCATTGATCAGTGGTCCCACTGGTAAACGAGGTGGCAGTGAAGGAACATCTAAAGAGCTCCCCCCCCTCCGGAATTTCATTTAGAGAAATAAAGGACGCACTTTCATCTGTCAGCGGGTTGAAAGACGCGGCCACGGGATGGAGGGACCGGACCTGAGAGAGATGATACTTTAAAGAAGCTGGAAGATTGCACGTAGGTTCTTCTTTAAAAGAATGTGGGTGTTAAGTGTGAGCACAACAACCGCCTCATTATTTGTTTCCAATGAAGACCGCAACTCTTCTACGGCCTTCCTCCGCCCACTCGTGTTCCACAGTCATTAGCTCCGAGCACTGTATCAGGTTTGTTTCTCTTACGCCTTCCATATTTCTCTCTCCCACGCCCCCAGCTCAGAGAACACCCGTCCGCCGGTCAATCCCGCAAGAAAACCGGGGCCAATTCCTGCCTGAGATTAGCATGAACCGGGTCTCATTAGTGCCTCATTATCGGCATCTCATACAGGGGAGTCCAAACTTATTCCGCTGAAGGGTCGCACACTCAAAAATCAAAGGATGCTGCAGAAAATGTTGAAAGTTAAAGGCCTACTGAAATTAATTGTTTTTATTTAAACGGGGATAGCAGATCCATCTATGTGTCATACTTGATCATTTCGCGATATTGCCATATTTTTGCTGAAAGGATTTAGTAGAGAACAACGACGATAAAGTTCGCAACTTTTGGTCGTTGATAAAAAAAAAGCCTTGCCTGTACCGGAAGTAGCGTGACGTCACAGGAGGAAGGATTACTCACAATTCCCCGTTGTTTACAATGGAGCGAGAGAGATTCGGACCGAGAAAGCGACGATTACCCCATTAATTCGAGCGAGGATGAAATATTCGTGGATGAGGAACGTTAAAGTGAAGGACTAGAGAGGCAGTGCAGGGTGTATCTTTTTTCACTCTGACCGTAACTTAGGTACAAGGTCTCATTGGATTCCACACACTCTCCTTTTTCTATTGTGGATCACGGATTTGTATTTTAAACCACCTCGGATACTATATCCTCTTGAAAATGAGAGTCGAGAACGCGAAATGGACATTCACAGTGACTTTCATCTCCACGACAATACATCAGCGAAGCACTTTACCTGCTGAGCTAACGTGATAGCATCTGGCTCCAATGCAGATAGAAACAAAATAAATAAATCCCTGACTGGAAGGATAGACAGAAGATCAACAATACTATTAAACCATGGACATGTAACTACACGGTTAATAATTCTCAGCCTGGCAAAGCTTAACAATGCTGTTGCTAACGACGCTGAAGCTAACTTTGCAACTTAGCAACCGGACCTCACAGAGCTATGATAAAAACATTAGCGCTCCACCTACGCCAGCCAGCCCTCATCTGCTCATCAACACCCGTGCTCACCTGCGTTCCAGCGATCGACGGCTCGACGAAGGACTTCACCCGATCATAGATGCGGTGGCGGCTAGCATCGGCTAGCGCGTCTGCTATCCAAGTAAGTACTCCTTGATGTGTTGCTACAGCCAGCCGCTAATACACCGATCCCACCAACAACTTTCTTCTTTGCAATCTCCATTGTTCATTAAACAAATTGCAAAAGATTCACCAACACAGATGTCCAGAATACTGTGGAATTGTTGGATGAAAACAGAGCAGTTTGTATGGTGACACATTGGGTCCGAATACTTCCGTTGCCGTCGTGACGTCACGCGTATACGTCATATCCAAAGGAGTTTTTCAACCGGAAAGTTTAGCGGGAAATTTAAAATTGCACTTTATAAGTTAACCCGGCCGTATTGGCATGTGTTGCAATGTTAAGATTTCATCATTGATATATAAACTATCAGACTGCGTGGTCGGTAGTAGTGGCTTTCAGTAGGCCTTTAAAGTTAAAGTACCAATGATTGTCACACACACACTAGGTGTGGCCAAATTAGTCTCTGCATTTGACTCATCACCCTTGATCACCCCCTGGGAGGTGAGGGGAGCAGTGAGCAGCAGCGGTGGCCGCGCCCCGGAATATTTTTTGTTGATTTAACCCCCAATTCCAACCCTTGATGCTGAGTGTCAAGCAGGGAGGTAAAGTTAAGTTAAAGTACCAATGATTGTCACACACACACAAGGTGTGGCGAAATTAGTCTCTGCATTTGACTCATCACCCTTGATCATCCCCTTGGAGGTGAGGGGAGCAGTGAGCAGCAGCGGTGGCCGCGCCCGGGAATCATTTTTGGTGATTTAACCCCCAATTCCAACCCTTGATGCTGAGTGCCAAGCAGGGAGGTAAAGTTAAGTTAAAGTACCAATGATTGTCACACACACACCAGGTGTGGTGAAATTTTTCCCCTGCATTTGACACATCCCCATGTTCACCCCCTGGGAGGTGAGGGGAGCAGTGAGCAGCAGCGGTGGCCGCGCCCGGGAATAATTTTTGGTGATTTAACCCCCAGTTCCAACCCTTGATGCTGAGTGCCAAGCAGGTTCCCATTTTTTATAGTCTTTGGGGTTTGAACTCACGACCAACCGATCTCAGGGAGGACACTCTGGTCCACTTGGGAGTAGATTTTTCTCCATGTGGGCCCCGGTCTTAAATGAGTTTGACACCCCTGCTGTAGTTCAAGACTTACAGTCATTTAAAAACAGCACTGCACATCATAATGGCGGTGACAGTTTTGATGTTAAAGGTCTAAAAATGGGCCACATGTGGCCCGCGGGCCGTATTTTGCCTAGGTCTGATCCAGTAGCTGCCAGCAAAGGATTTTTCGCTTCTTTTGTTACGAAAGGTAAAAGGGGTGGATGTAAATGGGTCTGTATAAGCATGTGCTCCGTGCAGCTTGTTATCCTCAGCTGTATATTTTATTGAATATGCGGTAAGCTTTAAAAAAAGGTAGCGGGGAGAGCGCCTCTGGGAGAAATGTATACATTATTAAAAACTATTAGCCAGGCAGGAGGGAAGCATGCAGAGTCTGGGATACCAGGCGGTATTTATTTGACTATTCAAAATGTGGCCGGAAACAAGAAACACCACACACAGAGTACACTATATTGCCAAAAGTATTCGGCCACCTGCCTTGACTCACATATGAACTTGAAGTGCCATCCCATTCCTAACCCATAGGGTTCAATATGATGTGGGTCCACCTTTTGCAGCTATTACAGCTTCAACTCTTCTGGGAAGGCTGTCCACAAGGTTGCGGGGTGTGTTTATAGGAATTTCCCACCATTCTTCCAAAAGCACATTGGTGAGGTCACACACTGATGTTGGTCGAGAAGGCCTGGCTCTCAGTCTCCGTTCTAATTAATCCCAAGAGTTGTTTCTATCGGGTTCAGGTCAGGACTCTGTGCAGGCCAGTCAAGTTCACCCACACCAGACTCTGTCATCCATGTCTTTATAGACCTTGCTTTGTGCACAGTCATGATGGAAGAGGAAGGGGTCCGCTCCAAACTGTTCCCACAAGTTTGGGAGCATGGAATTGGTTCAAAATGTTTTGGTATCCTGGAACATTCAAATTTCCTTTCACTGGAACTAAAGAGCCAAGCCCAAATCCTTAAAAACAACCCCACTGTCACGGTGCGGCCTCGAACCCTCAATTCTCCCGCAGCAAGATCCTCCAACACTCTGTCCGGCAGCATGCCAGGACTCGCCCCCGCACACGCCCCGAATGCTTCACGCCCACGCTTCGCCGCAGTTGCAGACTGTCAGCAATCAGCGCACCTGGCAGCAATCAGGAGGACAGCATAAAGACCAGTCGCTCCTTGGAACCTACGCCGGAACGTCGTTAACTCGCAGTAATAAGCATTACGTCTCTGGCTTCCCTCTCGTTGTTCTCGCTCTTGTTCTCCGTGTCCCTTTTTGTCTTGTTGACTCATGTCCCTTGTCTCCCTCGCAGTGCCCGCCTCGACCTCCATCCGGATTTTGGACTCCCTCCCTCGATCTTAAACCCTTGCCTGGACACGGACCTTGTCGCTTCTCTCCTGCCCGGACTTCCTTTGTGCCTCGCCCTCCTGGACTGACGAAGATTTCATCCATCACACACGTACAACGTCCTCTTGTATTATTTACATGGTTAATTTCACACTTAGTCCTGCAACCAACACATAGAGTAGCATACACCTACCACACATTCATCAAAGGTTACAATAAACCCGGTAACCTGAGGCTTCTTCGTGGTGTCGTCTCCTTCCACCCCTCACGTACATAACACCCACACCATAATTCATCCTCCACCAAATTCCACACTCGGCACAATGCAGTCCGAAATGTAGCGTTCTCCTGGCAACATCCAAACCCAGACTGGTCCATCAGATTGCCAGATGGAAAAGTGTGATTCATCACTCCAGAGAAGGCGTCTCCACTGCTCTATAGTCCAGTGGCGACGTGTTTTACACCACTGCATCCCACGCTCTGCATTGGACTTGGTGATGTATGTTTGTAGAAACATGCCTAAGTGCTTGATTTTATACATGTCAGGTTCAAACACTGATGACATCTATTAAACAAGACAAGAGGCAAAGAATCAAACAGAGACAGAATTCAATTTGGACTCAATATATTGAGGAGAGTCCCCTTACAGCAGGGGTGTCCAAACTTTTTCCACTGAGGGCCGCACACGGAAAAATGAAAGCATGTGGGGGCCATTTTGATATTTTTCATTTTCAAACCATAACAAAATATATGGATTTTTTTATTTATTTTGCCTTTAGGGGTCCCGGGCACCATAAAGGGTCTCAGTCATTAAAATGTTAAAAATAAGTCAGATTATTCTTTTTTTTAAATGAATGGCTACTACACAATATATGCAATATTTACCACATAAAACATTTGAAAGTGAAATATTTGAAGTAATTGGAGCCCTGAAAATAATTCATTATAACATGGATTCTTTGTCACTATTAATTTTTTTTGAGCAATGGCAAAAACAGAAAAATAAAGAAAGACAAAAGAAGAAAAAACAGCCTGCATGGCAGCTTTTGTGTCAACATTGCAACTTTTTCTCGTTAGATTTCACCTCATTCCACTTTTTTTAATGTTCTTTTTTATTTTTACAATAGTATTTCCAGAATGTGTGGCGGGCCGGTAAACAATTAGCTGCGGGCCGCAAATAGCCCCCGGGCCGTACTTTTGGACACCCCTGTCTTACAGTGTCTCAGCACGCTCTGCCAAAAGATTGCACTCCTCCTTTATTTGACTTTCTCCCCCCACCTGACCACAGCTGCTTCCAAAGGGAAGTGGGTCGTAAACAGCGTTGCCTTTGGTTACCGAACAGTTCAAAAGGAGAGGTCGTAAAATAGTTCAAAAAGAGTTCCAATGTAGCTCATGGAGTCCTTTCTTGCTGTATGTCAACTCTCTTGACTTATGCCCAAACGCAGATGAGGAATAATCTCCCTTTTATTTATTATTATTTTTACTTTTTTTTATTTGTCCCTTTCTCTCTCTTTCAGCCATTTTAATTAACAGTACACGTTGTCGCCTATAAAACAAAGCTGACACTAAGCTTTGTCCTTAAATGTATGTATGTTAAGCATCCATCTATCCATCCATTTTCTACCGATTGTCCCTTTCGGGGTCGCGGGGGGTGCTGGAGCCTATCTCAGCTGCATTCGGGCGGAAGGCGGGGTACACCCTGGACAAGTCTCCACCTCATCGCAGGGCCAACACAGATAGACATACAACATTCACAAACGCACTAACCCTTCTGCCACCGTGCTGCCCCACTTGTTATATGTTTGTGCCATATGTCCCTTGTTGGTTTGACCTGAGTGGGGTGGTAGGGTCGGTGGGTGGTTTGGGTTTTAAGGGAAAGGGTGTGAATAATTTACTGACTTTAAAATTGTACTGTTTCGACTTGCACTTTTTTTCTGTCTATTTGAAAATGCCAATAAAAAGAGTTGGATTAAAAAGAGCTCCATAAAATAGTTCAAAAAGTGTTCGTAAAATACTTCAAAAAGAGTTCGTCTGGAAATTGGGCAGATCCTGCCATCTCTCCGCTTTGAAGTCACAGTGGAGTTTTACGAGCATTCTTCTTGGTAGGTTTCAAAGACAGCTACCTGTCCTTTTGCCTGGATCTCATTTCAACACCAAGCTTTTTGGGATAACTTACAAACAATTATTCTAACAATACACGTGTGGCCGGGGCCAAGTGATGAGGACACCTGGTTCCGATCATTCGGACGGGTGGCCAAATACTTTTGGCAATATAGTCCATCTCCAGATCCTCCCAATTATCCTGGAGCTGTTGACAAGTGTGCAACATCCTCCCTAATCATGCGTGATTCCTCGTCATCTGGGATCCCACAGCAATCAGCCGGTCTTGTTTACACTAAATGAACACCAGGTCTCGGAGGTATTCGCTACCTGACATCGCTGACCAACCGTCACGCTCGCGGTCATTGTCGTCCTCAGTTAACGTGGAGCCGTCGCGGGGATTGAAATCACGCATTTAACCTCGGAAAAACAAAAAGATTAGTCGGAGAAACCCACAAGAATTAACCTTATTTAGCTGCGAACCGCGAGAGGCACGACAGATATTCATTGTTCAAATGGATTAGGAATTTCAATTTAACATGTTGGGGGTTTTTTTTGTAGCTTTTTGGAGATAAAACAGAGGTGCAGACTCTTGCTTCACACGGCATGTTGTGCCAGCAGGGGTGTCAGCTGCTCGGGCCCCCCTGCTGTTTCACTGGACTGGCTTCATTAAAATGAACGATATGCCCCAATGGCCGTGTCAGTTTGATTATTTGCTTCTCGTTCTGCCCCCTATTCACAAAGCTCTCACTTGCCCCTGGGACCGGGCTTTGCGAGTAACCTATGATCCTGCCGACTGCAACCTGTACCTCTGCAGACTTTCACGGGTGTATATGCATTACTTTGTAGTACGGTTGTACGGTATACAGGTATTGGTATAGTACCGTGATACTAATGAATCGTATTCGGTACGATACCGCCTCTAAAAAGTACCGGTCCCCCACGACCCCCCGTCGTCGTCACGTCGTGTCGTTGTTGGAGCATGTTCGGCAGCACACAATCACAGAGTACTTACAAGCAGACACAGTGTGTAGACAGAAAAGGGAGAACGGACTCATTTTGGCTTAAAAACTAACGATAAAGGTGAAGTTATAACACTGAAACATCCTCAGGAAGAGGTGCTTTAAGACAGTGGTCCCCAACCACCGGGCCGCGGACCGATTGGTACCGGGCCGCACAAGAAATTTAAAAAAAAAAAAAAAATGTTTTTTTTATTTATTAAATCATCATAAAAAACACAATATATACATTATATATCAATATAGATCAATACAGTCTGCAGGGATACTGTCCGTAAGCACACATGATTGTATTTCTTTATGAAAAATTAAAAAAAATAAAAATAAATAAAAAACATTTTTTAATTTCACGCCCCGGTCCGTGGGACGAATTTTCAAGCGTTGACCGGTCCGCAGCTACAAAAAGGTTGGGGACCACTGCTTTAAGACATGGCTAGCTAGCTAGCGGCTAACGTCCAGCCGCCGTCCGCAGTGTTTTAGCTACTTCTAAATCACTAATCCTCGCCTCCATGGTGACAAATAAAGTAAGTTTCTTACAAGTATCATCCCTGCAACGAGGAATAACTAAACATGCTTCACTACACACCGTAGCTCACCGGCGTCACAATGTAAACAAACGCCATTGGTGGATCTACACCTGACATCCACTGTAATGATACCAAGTACAGAAGTGTATCTAGTCGATAATACTATGATTACATCGATATGTTTTCGCATGATTTAAAAAAAACGTATATTATGTTTATAAACTTAGAAAATATGTCCCTGGACACATGAGGACTTTGAATATGACCAATGTATGATCCTGTAATGACTCTGTATCGGATCGATACCTAAGTTTGTGGTATCATCCAAAACTAATGTAAAGTATCAAACAACAGAAGAATAAGTGATTATTACACTACCGTGGGGTCACCCAAACAATTTTGTGGAATAGCCTTCATTTCTAAGAACAAGAATAGACTGTCGAGTTTCAGATGAAAGTTCTCTTTTTCTGGCCATTTTGAGCGTTTAATTGACCCCACAAATGTGATGCTCCAGAAACTCAATCTGCTCAAAGGAAGGTCAGTTTTGTAGCTTCTGTAACGAGCTGAACTGTTTTCAGATGTGTGAACATGATTGCACAAGGGTTTTCTAATCATCAATTAGCCTTCTGAGCCAATGAGCAAACACATTGTACCATTAAAACACTGGAGTGATAGTTGCTGGAAATGGGCCTCTATACACCTATGTAGATATTGCACCAAAAACCAGACATTTGCAGCTAGAATAGTCATTTACCACATTAGCAATGTATGGAGTGTATTTCTTTAAAGTTAAGACTAGTTTAAATTTATCTTCATTGAAAAGTACAGTGCTTTTCCTTCAAAAATAAGGACATTTCAATGTGACCGCAAACTTTTGAACGGTAGTGTACATTTTAACAGAAGTGTAGATAGAACATGTTAAAAGAGAAAGTAAGCAGATATTAACAGTAAATGAACAAGTAGATTAATCATTCATTTTCTACCACTTGTCCTTAATAATGTTGACAAAATAATAGGTAGATAAATGACACAATATGTTACTGCATATGTCAGCAGACTAAATAGGAGTCTTTCTTTGCTTACTACTAAAAGACAAGTTGTCTAGTATGTTCACTATTTTATTTAAGGACAAACTTGCAATAAGAAACATATGTTTAATGTACCCTAAGATTTTTTGTTAAAATAAACCCAATTATGCAGTTTTTTGTGGTCCCCTTTATTTAGAAAAATATTGAAAAGTACCGAAATACCAAAATATTGGTACAACACAACTTTGTACACATCACTTAAGCTTCCCCAGCTATTGACAGATTCAACTTTCTCAAAATGTTGCTCTATAATTCTAAAGTCTGGTTCTGGACCTAAACATGATGTCTACAGGTAAACTTCCCCGTACAATGAACACAGCATATTTTTGGAGCGCCCACTTTTAGCTCCAAAATGTGACGTCACTTACAGAAGACTGGACTCAATTTCATATTACGTAGTAGGGTTGTCCCGATACCAATATTTTAGTACCGGTACCAAACTGTATTTCGATACTTTTCTGTACTTTTTTAAATAAGGGGTACCACAAAAAAAATGGCATTATTGGCTTTATTTTAACAAAAAATCTTACGGTACATCAAACATATGTTTCTTATTGCAATAAATAAAACATTTAACATACTCAAAAACTTGTCTTTTCATACTAAGTAAGTAAACAAAGGCTCCTAATTAGTCTGCTGACATATGCAGTAACATATTCTGTCATTTCTCATTTTATTTTGTCAAAATTATGAGGGACAAGCTGTAAAAATGGATTATTAATCCACTTATTCATTTACTGTTAATATCTGCTTACTTTCCGTTTTAACATGTTCTATCTACACTTCTGTTAGAATGTAATAATCACTTATTCTTCTGTTGTTTGGATGCTTTACATTAGTTTTGGATGGTATCACAAAGTTAGGCATCGATCCGATACCAAGTAGTTCCAGGATCATACATTGGTCATATTTAAAGTTCTCATGTGTCCAGGGACGTATTTCCTGAGTTTATAAACATAATATGAATTTAAAAAAAGATTTTGTGACAATAAAAAATATCCATGTAATTATAGTAGTATCCACTAGATACGTTATTGTACTTGGTATCATTACAGTGGATGTCAGGTGTAGATCCACCCATGGCGTTTGTTTACATTGTGACGCCGGTGAGTTACGGTATGTAGTGAAGCATGTTTAGCTATTCCTCGTCCTGCAGGGATGATACTTGTAAGAAACTTACTTTATTTGTCGCCATGGAGGCGAGGATTAGTGATTTAGAAGTAGCTAAAACACTGCAGACTTCGGATGGACGTTCGCCGTGTCTTAAAGCACCTCTTCCTGAGGGCATTTCAGTGTTAAAAGTTTCACCTTTATCTTTAGTTTTCAGGCCAAAATGCGTCCATTCTCCCTTTTCAGTCTACACACTGTGTCTGTAAGTACTCTGTGATTGTGCGCTGCCGAACATGCTCATCTGCTCGTAAAACCAGCAATGTCATGACGTGACGACGCGCCGTCATGCCCGGGAACCGGTACTTTTCAAACAGAGTATAGTACCGTATTTGATTCATTAGTACCGCAATACTATACCAGTACAACCCTATTACGTAGTATGTGTTTTGGTAGCAGAATTTGAAGGTGTTATCATGTACAATATGTCCGCCATAGGTTGTTGCAATAGAGCCTGCATACATCTCCAAATGATGGGAATGTGAGCAAATAATGAACCTCTTCAAGCTAAAGGAGCGCAATTTTCAGCAATCATTTAATGGATGGAGAAAAAAATGTAAAACACTCAAGCCAAATGCAATCCTGAAAATCAGGAACACCCTTGAGGGGAGAAAGACTGAGTCAGAACCTGCGGAAAAACTGAAAAAAAATCCTCTTCTACTGATGTTTTGTCTCAAAATGCTTAAGGAAATGCTGAAAGAGCATGAGTAAACACAGGCTATGTTGTCTATGGACAAGGATATGGTGATTCCTCGTTATTTCCTTTTTTTTTGCTCATAATGTTAGCCACATCCGTTTTGAAATAATCACAAGTGAATTAGTGAAGTGAATTATATTTATATAGCGCTTTTTTCTAGTGACTCAAAGCGCTTTAAGTAGTGAAACCCAATATCTAAGTTACATTTACACCAGTGTGGGTGGCACTGGGAGCAGGTGGGTGAAGTGTCTTGCCCAAGGACACGGCAGGGACGAGGATGGCGGAAGCGGGGATCGAACCTGGAACCCTCAAGTTGCTGGCATGGCCACTCTACCAACCGAGCTATACCGCCCCACAAGAAAATGCAATGAAGTGATCAAAACAATAGTTTCCCATGCATTTATTCCCACTGTCTATGTGGGGAAATGGGCCCCAGTTCTGTAGATGACATCACACCGAGAGGGTGGCGGCATATCGAGTCTGGAGATGGAAAGGGGGCGTTCCAAGTACAGTTAATTATCTACCCATTACTCAAAAACTAATTTGATATTATGTCGCTGTGCCTGCACATATACCACATATGCAGTATCCGAATGCGGCCCTGGATGTAGACATACAACAGGTGTACTGTCTGCCCTGCAGGATGAATTTGAGGACCAGTCATAGACAATCAACTGCCATGAAGATCACTGGCTGCTCTCTCCCCTCCTTAGATGAACTGTACAGGGCCAGGTGCCTCAAAAAGGCCCAAAAAATCATAAGGGACCCATCTCACCCTGGACATAAACTTTTTGAACTGCTGCCCTCGAGTAGGAGATACAGGACAATAAAATGCCGGACAAACAGACTTAAGAACACTTTTTACCCGAGAGCAATAGTGTCGCTGAACACAAGACGACAATAATGACTGTGCATGTGAGCTGTGTGCTTGGTATTTGTATGTATTTTAATCTATGTTCTTATGTTTTTATGTGTTATGAACTTGCACTAAATTAGTTTTGCTTACAATTCCGTTGTACAATGTACAATGACAATAAATATATATTCTATTCTATTCTAACTTAGAGTGAAAAGCAAATGTTATTTCACTCGCATTAAAAACATTCTATTGATTGGATTGTTTCCCTGGCTTCGAGACTCTCCCAAAGGACAGTGCAGTGAAAACACAACAAACTCCCTTCTTGTCTCTCACGGACACACACCTGTTGTTGACGACTTTGGACGGACTGGCGACTGCAATCACACCAAGGCCGCGGAACAGAGACTCGCGGCAGGCTTACACACACACACATGCATCCAGAAAAAATATACGCCACACACACATACTCCACCCTCCCATCCAACGCCCTTGAGACAAATCCCTTAGGGGTGATGGACGGCTGGGCAGCGCCTGAAGAGCTGCAGCCTGCCACCATAGCCCCCACTCCCTCCCCTCTGTTGCTAGTCTAGAGTTGTATGTTATAATATGTTAATGTAATTTGCTATGGAGTTGTTGTTTTTTTCCCACTCCAGACTTGGCCTCTGAGCCCAGTCTAGATTGTATTTTTTGACTCATCCTCCCCCAGCGTTTACCTTTTTCCCATCTTTTAAGGGGCAGCGTTCCTGTTCTGTAACCCTGTACACTGTTTGTTTGTCTAATCTTGAACGGGTTTGTGCTGAAAACAAAGTTTCGTTGTACTTGTGAAATGACAATAAAGACCTCCTTACCTACCGACCTACCTACCTACCTACCTACCTACCTACCTACCTACCTACCTACCTACCTCCTGGCAAGCGTGCCTGTACTCTGTACATTCTGTCTGAAGATCATTCAGCTCAAAAGGATGCTTTTATGTGTCTTTGCATCGAAATATCAAACTTTCCCTATATCCGCCATCTGATCTGCTACCAGACACCCACCGCCTGTATCGTCAGTGAGATCTTTATCCTCCTTCCTTCTCTCATATACCGTTTACCAGGAATGAGCAACTTCAAATGTCCCTGACCAAGGGGCCAGTTGACCTGTTGCATACAAAACAACTGCAAACTCAATTTCCAGTTGGCAATTTTTCCTATTTTTGAGGTTAGTATTGCACTCATTTTAATGTTCATACAAAAAACAAGGTAAAACCACTTGCAAACTCAAATACGCCTTCATAGTTTACCGTTTCATTAAATTACTTAACTGTACAGTAGGGTTGTACGGTATAGACCAGGGGTCGGCAACCCAACATGTTGAAGGAGCCATATTGGACCAAAAATACAACAACAAAAAATCTGTCTGGAGGCGCAAAAAGTTCAAAGCCTTATATAAGTGTTATAATGAAGGCAACACATTATATAAGTGTCTATATTAGCCTACTATCAAAATGACTGTATAGCAGAGTGACACAAATCTTTGTTGACAGAAATGTTGAAATGTTAATATTTATTCTACATATTTTTACCAGCGCCCCCCCGCGACCCCAAAGGTAGAAAATGGATGGATGGATGGATGGATGGATGGATGGATGGATGGAAAACATTAGTAACACTTCTCAGAGGGTGAGATAACTCCTGGAAATTACTGGATTAGAATGGCTAAATTTATAGATGTGTGTGTCCAAGAAAACGTCAGGCTGTCTTCTTCTAATGGATTTATTACAATATTTGCAAGCCGGGTAACGTTTGCTGTGGTCTGGAACAACACGGCACACAGACAACTATCAGAAAAGCATCCAATATTACACACAGATAATATGTCATGAGACATGCAAATATAAATTGAATACATAGGCATAAGTAAATGAAATTAAATGAGCTCAAATATACCTACAAACGAGGCATAATGATGCAATATGTACATACAGCTAGCCTAAATAGCATGTTAGCATCAATTAGCTTGCAGTCACGCACTGACCAAATATGTCTGATTAGCAGCCCACACAAGTCAATAACATCGACGAAGCTCACCTTTGTGTATTCACGTACAGTATAAAACATTTGGTGGACAAAATGAGACAAAGAAGGAGTGACAGATAATATGTCATGAGACATGCAAATATAAATTGAATACATAGGCATAAGTAAATGAAATTAAATTAGCTCAAATATACCTACAAACGAGGCATAATGATGCAATATGTACATACAGCTAGCCTAAATAGCATGTTAGCATCAATTAGCTTGCAGTCACGCACTGACCAAATATGTCTGATTAGCAGTCCACACAAGTCAATAACATCGACGAAGCTCACCTTTGTGTATTCACGTACAGTATAAAACATTTGGTGGACAAAATGAGACAAAGAAGGAGTGACAGATAATATGTCATGAGACATGCAAATATAAATTGAATACATAGGCATAAGTAAATGAAATTAAATGAGCTCAAATATACCTACAAACGAGGCATAATGATGCAATATGTACACACAGCTAGCCTAAATAGCATGTTAGTATCAATTAGCTTGCAGTCACGCACTGACCAAATATGTCTGATTAGCAGTCCACACAAGTCAATAACATCGACGAAGCTCACCTTTGTGTATTCACGTACAGTATAAAACATTTGGTGGACAAAATGAGACAAAGAAGGAGTGGCATAAAACAACTTTCTGTGGCAGTATCAGAGAAAGTTGTACATTCAAACAAACTATGGTGAGTTCAAGGACCGCCAAAATTAGTAGGACAAAACGGCGCTCGCCAAATACTCTCATCAGTGAAGCATGTTTAATATAAACAGTGGGATTGATAACAATTAGGAAGGTTTGTGTCATGTTTGTCCTTCTAAATAAAAAAGATATTAAAACAAAAAATACATTTTCCCCCATCTTTTTCTATTTTCATACATTTTCGAAAAAGCTCCAGGGAGCCACTAGGGCGGTGCTAAAGAGGCGCATGCGGCTCGAGAGCCGCGGGTTGCAGACCCCCAGTATAGCAGTACTAATAAAGTAACCGCAATACAAATTAATTTAAAAAATGTACTTGTTTTTTTCATCAAAATGATGAGGGCTGTGGTGACAATGCTAGCGTACAAGCCGCGGTGCATGCTAGTCAACACACGCACACAGCACTTGCAAGCAGAAACAGTGTGAAGACAAAAGAGGGATGTATTTTGGCTTTAAAACTAATGATAAAATGCATGGAGCTATAAACAGTGAAGTGCTGCTCTGCAAGTGGGGCTTTAAAAAAAAGCTAACTATTAGCTAGCTTGTGTCAAACCTCTCTCCCCAGAGTGTTGTAGCTACTTCTAAATCACTAATAATCTAAATAACTAAATAAACACTTTCTTACAAGTGTCATCCAGGACAAGAAATAACTAAACATACTTCACTGCGCACCGTAGGACAATACTATAGCCAGAGGTGGGACCAAGTCATTGCTTTGCAAGTCACAAGTAAGTCTCAAGTCTTTGCCCTCAAGTCTCGAGTCAAGTCCCGAGTCAAGACAGGCAAGTCCCGAGTCAAGTCCAAAGTCAAGACTGGAAAGTCTCAAGTCAAGTCCCAAGTCCTGCATTTTGAGTTTCGAGTCCTTTCAAGTCCTTTTAACCACAGACTAATATATTATATATATTATATATATTAATATATTAATTATATATATTAATATATTTACACAGATTGTGTATGCTTTTAAAACGCTGTATTTATTTATTAAAACAAGTGCATTTGAAATTGCAGGAAAAATAGTGCTGACATTGCACTTCATAATAGCACTATTAACCAGTCATTTTAAACATTTAACTCATTCCTTTACAGAATAAACACATTTGAAAAAACAAGTGCAACTGTACTTATTTGTACAAAAGTGCTAACATTGTATTTCCATGGCATATTGCATTGTAACTAGTTCCACAGCAGTTTCTATCCTGTTCTTATCTTATCTCATTGATCTCATCTCATACTGTATGTGTGTTTATGTGTGCGTACACATAAAAAACATAACAAAACAATGAACAGAGTTGTACTTTTTAGATGTCAGGGCCCTATGCAATATGTACACATATTCTTAATATAGTATACATTTTAACTGACCTTTATTTGACTATGTTTGTCTTTTTGTAGGTGGCTAAAATATGCGGTGCTGGTGACCGCCGTCTAACGTTACGTTACTGTGTGTGATACATTGACTAACGTAACGTTATGTAGAGGTACCTCATGCAACCCTGCTTAAAAAAAATCACTTGACAAAAAGTATGAATAAGGTAGCGAACTGCAGTGGACGCAACATATTGCCGTGTTTGCAATAACGTTATAACCATAGACATCTTATAAGTAGACGCAGCATTGGTTGCTCTGACGCGATCAATTTGGCCGCCATCTTGAAGTGGTGATGAGGAGCCGGCGAGCAGCCTAAACTGACAGTTGACAGGTAGAAAACAAAGATGGTGTTCAGCGTTTTCCTGCTCAAATGAGCGGACTGTTGAAAATAGGAATCGGGGGATTACTTTTCACAAGTAAGAGTTAACATTAACGTACTATTGGTTGTATTTTATGAAAATAATAGCTATGTTTGTCTTTTTGTAGGTGGCTAAAATATGCGGTGCTGCTGACCGCCGTCTAACGTTACGTTACTGTGTGTGATATATTGACTAACGTAACGTTAAATGTAGGTACCTCATGCAACCCTGCTTAAAAAAAATCACTTGACAAAAAGTATGAATAAGGTAGCGAACTGCAGTGGACGCAACATATTGCCGTGTTTGCAATAACGTTATAACCATAGACATCTTATAAGTAGACGCAGCATTGGTTGCTGTGACGCGATCAATTTGGCCGCCATCTTGAAGTGGTGATGAGGAGCCGGCGAGCAGCCTAAACTGACTGTTGACAGGTAGAAAACAAAGATGCCAGGTTGGTGTTCAGCGTTTTCCTGCTCAAATGAGCGGACTGTTGAAAATAGGAATCGGGGGATTACTTTTCACAAGTAAGATTTAAAATTAACGTACTATTGGTTGTATTTTATGAAAATAATATTACCACAGAGTTGAGAAGGAGCAAAGATCTTCAATATTTGTATGTGAAAATCACAAAAAAATCTTCTGGGGGAGGATGACGCCCCTACAGGGGTTTGGTTTACAAACTTTAAGCCCCACCTAAAACAAAATTCACCAGCCGCCACTGATTATGATGCATTCTCATTTTAGGCAAAATATAAGACAATACTTTCTTAACAGTATAATTGTAACGAGGAATAAGTCTTCAAGTAACAATATTAAAATACTAACATTGTTGGGTAAAACAGCATTTGGTTTTATTCTGAATCCAGTGAAACAGATTGGTGGTTTTAGCTGATATAAAGACTTTCAGGTGTTTGTATATGTTTATGTTGAAGTATTTGGCAGACATTTTTATCCAAAGCGACATACATAAAAAATGCATATAAAACAATCACTGTAAACATTATCATTTAAGGGAAGAATGTAATACAAAATATCAATACAAAGTGTCAAGACAGAATAAACTCTGCTGCTGCAGCAACAGAGGGTTTATAGGTCCTAAGATATATATCTAATGTATTCATACATTGTTTATGTAGGATATACGCATGTATATATAACCTAATCATATTGTTTCTTCAATTTAAAAATAGCTGACCGTTTTTTTCCCCCTTTACTGGGCTTATAGTCCCAGTTTTGATCTCAGACGTCTGGTCACTTATAGCGTATAAGAATATTATACTACTGTTAAGCAAACTATGAATAATAAAACACGCCAAAACATGTGTCCGTTATTATAGCTACACGTATGACAAAAACGCGCGTGAAAATCAGTGGTATTCAGTGACGTAAGATGAATTAAATGCGCTGACAGTTCATTGCACCTGCCAAATGAATTGCACTGAGTGGAGCGGATCACCACTCCAAGATGGCGGCCCCGCATCTCGTCTGCACCAGTAGCGCTCGATGCTGCGTCTACTTATAAGATGTCTATGGTTATAACGTTAGCAGTGAGTTTGTAGCCTCACTGATTTAACTACACAGCATATAAAAGTCACGTTATCGGCCAATAAACGTTATCTTACATTCAAAACTTACCCACATTTGTGCACCTTCAAATGTCGAACGAAGTTGGAAGTTGTTGTGTCTCC
The DNA here is from genome assembly GCF_033978785.1 of Entelurus aequoreus. Lineage (NCBI taxonomy): Eukaryota > Metazoa > Chordata > Actinopteri > Syngnathiformes > Syngnathidae > Entelurus > Entelurus aequoreus. The sequence goes on along the minus strand of NC_084750.1, from coordinate 20,709,844 downwards.
GTCTGTAATATTCGAACTGCGTGATTTGCATACGGCAATTCATTTTTTGTTGACCAAGTCGTAGTTTTTATACCCGAACAAAACCAACTTTGGCATAATTGTTTCTCACTGCCGCATTGTTTGACAACTTCTCTTCATTGGTTCTCCTGCAATTTGATTGGATGAATGCTGTGTGATGAGAACAACGTAGATCGAACAACACGCTAATAGACACAGACGAAGAAAATGAAAAATACGGAGCGCTCCCAAATAACTTTTTAAGCTTTGGATTTTGGGGAAAGTAGCAAGTCATGTCAAGTCAAAAGGCTCAAGTCCAAGTGAAGTCACAAGTCATTGATGTTAAAGTCCAAGTCGAGTTGCAAGTCTCTTTAGATTTTGTCAAGTCGAGTCTAAAGTCATCAAATTCATGACTCGAGTCTGACTCGAGTCCAAGTCATGTGACTCGAGTCCACACCTCTGACAATAGCTAACCGGCTAATCGCTAACAGCAAGCTAGCGCTCCTGAATGTAAACAAAAGGGTGGGTCTACACAGATATCGATTGTAGCGATATCAAGTACAAGAGCCGTACCTAGTCAATACTACAATGATTGCATCAATATTTTTTTATCACCACAACATATTTTGTCATTATTATTATGTTTATAAACTCAGGAAATACGTCCCTGGACACATGAGGACTTTAAATATGACCAATGTATGATCCTGTAACTACTTGGTATCGGACCGATACCAACATTTGTGGTGTCACACAAAACTGAAGTGAAGTATCCAAACAACAGAAGAATAGGTGATTATTACATTTTAACAGAAGTGTAGATTTAGTAACATGTCATCAAAGAGTAAACATGCATTTATTTCAATATGCATCATAACAAAAAGTGTAATATTAAAAAAATGAATATATGTTGATAGTCCAAACTCATACTGACTGGTACACACAAGCTATGGAGATGATATCAGTGGAAAAAACTGCATTTAGTTTAGATAATAATGAGTCACATATTGGAATATGGGATCCATTATTTAAATTTGTTTTAACTATTAAATGAACCTAAAATATGACTTATTTTATCTTTGTGGTAAATATTGGACACAATTTGTTGTCAAGCTTATGAGATGTATTTAATTTTTTTTTTATATAAAATGAGGGATTTCTAATCACTGCTATGTTGGAATTCTTATTAATATTGATACTGTTGATATTGATTTTTGTTTGACTACTTTTGGATAGTTTTGTGTCATGTTTGTGTGTCCTCTCAATTGCTATTCTGAATGTTGATGGGCCGGGTTTGGTTTTGGAATTGAATTA
>NC_084750.1:20571033-20701033 GCF_033978785.1 Entelurus aequoreus | reverse complement strand
ACCTGACTCTCATAATTTGGATGGGTGGCCAAATACTTTTTGGCAATATAGCGTATGAAAAGTGCATATTTGCATTTGCTTTCCCTGAACATATAGTCTCTCAAGAAGACAATTCCAAAAAAAAAAAGCCTTGAACTTTTTAAACTGTCAACTCCATCAGTTAGAGCGTTTTTTCAATGAAATGCAATTAACCTTTACTAATTCCTCTGCAAACGTGTGAGTTTTGCTTTTTTTTTTGCACCTTGTAATGTGGTGAGCAACTTTGTAGGAAGCCAGCAAGGCTTTTTTATTTATTTACTAGTGACACACTCAAAAATGACCGTCTGCTGGCAATACACATTGAGTTTTCGCTGCAAAAAAAATAAATAATTGAGTGATGTTTAAAGGCTAAAGATGTCGTCTTAATTTACCGTATTTTTCGGACTATAAGGCGCACTTAAAATCCTTTCATTTTCTCAAAAATCAACAGTGCGCCTTATAACCCGGTGCGCCTAAAGTACGGAATAATTCTGGTTGTGCTTACCGACCCTCGAAGCAATTTTATTTGGTACATGGTGTAATGATCAGTGTGACCAGTAGATGGCAGTCACACATAATAGATACGTGTGGACTGCAATATGACGCCAGTAAACAACAATTGAAAATAGAGACCATTACACACGGCGCTCAAAAATCCGTCAAAATGTTTTAGTATGACTTTGACGCCGCACCGCTTGATGGATTGTCGGCCCATTACATACAGTCTACACGCATCTCTTATGTTTGACTGCCATCTACTGGTCACACTTATTACACCATGTACCATACCATACCATACCAACTTTATTTATAAAGCCCTTTAAAAACAACCACAGTTGAAGAACAAAGGGCTGTACACCACAAAGAAATAAAGGCAAAGGACAAAATAAAAAATTAAATTTAAAACAGAAGTAAAATACACATTAAAAAACCAAATACAAAATTACCCTAAAAACAATTTGTTGGATAAAAAGCAGTTAAAAGTTAAAAACAGTTAAAAAAAAGTTAAAAGTTAAAAACAGTTTAAAGTCTCATGCTGGGTTAAAAGCCGGTGAATAAAAATGGGTTTTAAGAAGGGTCTTAAAAATACCAAATAAAAGTGCTTCGAGGTCGGTAAGCAAAACCAGAATTATTCCGTACATTAGGCGCACCGGGTTATAAGGCGCACTGTCGAGTTTTGAGGGAAAAAAAAGATTTTAAGTGTGCCTTATAGTCCTGGAAAATACGGTGCAATAATAAATGACTTTTGGTGGTAATGTGACGATCTTATTAGGAATGGTTAGTGCAATACATCCCATTGATACGGTCATACCTTAAGATCACAAAATATGAAAATATGATCCGAGGACCTCACCAAAATACCCAGTCTGAGCCGTGTTTATATGTGTGTTTAAGCCTAATAAGGTGGAAAATACTCGTATGTTTAATGCGCCGACAGCTTACCAAAGTCATACCAAAGACTATAAAAATGGGACCCATTACCTCCCTGCTTGGCACTCAGCATCAAGGGTTGGAATTGGGGGTTAAATCACCATAAATGATTCCCGGGCGCGGCCACCGCCGCTGCTCACTGCTCCCCTCACCTCCCAGGGGGTGATCAAGGGTGATGGGTCAAATGCAGAGAATAATTTCACCACACCTAGTGTGTGTGTGACAATTATTGGTACTTTAACTTTATTCGTAGGTATCCCTTTTCGCTCTTACTAGAACGGGGGTCGGCAACCCGCGGCTCTAGAGCCGCATGCGGCTCTTTAGCGCCGCCCTAGTGGCTCTCTGGAGATTTTTCAAAAATGTATGAAGAATGGAAAAAGATGAGGGGTAAAAAATTATCTATTTTTTTGTTTAGTATGGTTTCTGTAGGAGGACAAACATGACACAAACCTCCCCAATTGTTATAAAGCACACTGTTTATATTAAACGTGCTTCACTGATTCGAGTATTTGGCGAGCGCCGTTTTGTCCTACTAACTTTGGCGGTCCTTGAACTCACCGTATAGTTTGTTTACATGTATAACTTTCTCCGACTTTCTAGGACGTGTTTTATGCCACTTCTTTTTCTGTCTCATTTTGTCCACCACACTTTTAACGTTGTGCGTGAATGCACAAAGGTGAGTTTTGTTGATGTTATTGACTTGTGTGGAGTGCTAATCAGACATATTTGGTCACTGCATGACTGCAAGCTAATCGATGCTAACATGCTATTTAGGCTAGCGATATGTACAAATGCATCATTATGCCTCATTTGTAGCTATATTTGAGCTCATTTAGTTTCCTTTAAGTCCTCTTAATTAAATGTATATCCCATGACACATGTAATATGGCTTTTAATTTTTTGCGGCTCCAGACAGATTTGTTTTTGTATTTTTGGTCCAATATGGCTCTTTCAACATTTTGGGTTGCCGACCCCTGTACTAGAATATATGCTGGCATACATAAAAAACCCATTTTGTTTATAGACAACTATAACAAATTAGATTTAATTATGAAAACCTGCATGACAGTTATGTTAAAGTCTATGACTGTTAGGGATGCTAACTCCTGAAAAAAATAAAAATAAGGGGCACCTTGAGTGGCTGGTTGACCTGATTTTTTTTTTTTGCCATATTTATTTGTGTGAAAGGATTTTATACTATCTGGAAAGGCTGAATGGAGGCAGCTGGACTCATATTCAGAAGAGTCTATTCGCATCAATTAAACCGTTTTGGGTTATATGACCCGACGACTGACAATCCACACACGCACATATTGTTATACTCTTTGACTTCAACCAGAATTTAATTGGATGCGCATGTTTTGGACGAAGACAAATACATGGGAAGATAATTGTTCAATAATCAATGTTTTGTGCAAAACAACAAAATGAACAGAAATTAATAAAAACATTTCCTAAATAGAAATATTTCCTGTTTAGCAGAATAAAGTTAAACACATTTCTTGAAAATACATCTCTTACATCACTTCAGTGCGCAGCTTTATAACAGAGAAGAGGTCCTTAACTTTTATCAGTAAAATAAATATATTGGCAAAAAAAAAAAAGTATATGTGAGGTATTTATCTTTTATTTATGTAACTGGGTACATTTAAATGAAATCACCTGTGACCATGGCCTTCATGTTATATAACAGAAGCAAATGCCAGAAAATAACACTTCTAAAAGAATTGCAGAGAATATCATTTGATCCTTTGGTGAGTTACTGTATCACCAGCGACTGGAATTAATGGAAACCAGTGCGCATTCATGCGTGCGCTGCGCTGGGCGCATCTTCGGGAGCAGATGCAATCTACCGCCAGCAATCGGCGCACCTGGCACCGATCAGAGGACCTGCCTTTATAAGCCTGCACAACCTGCTATCCCGTGCCAGAACGTAGTCATCTGTTCCCGTACAGTAAGCCGACTAACCAAGCTCTATGCATTCTCTCTCTGTGTTTCTTCCCCGTCGTGTTGAATTGTCTCGTGTCCTCCCTGTCGTCCTCCTTACAGCCTGCCTTCGTTCCCACGTTACGGATATATATATATATATATATATACACTACCGTTCAAAAGTTTGGGGTCACATTTAAATGTCCTTATTTTTGAAGGAAAAGCACTGTACTTTTCAATGAAGATAACTTTAAACTAGTCTTAACTTTAAAGAAATACACTCTATACATTGCTAATGTGGTAAATGACTATTCTAGCTGCAAATGTCTGGTGTTTGGTGCAATATCTACATAGGCGTATAGAGGCCCATTTCCAGCAACTATCACTCCAGTGTTCTAATGGTAAAATGTGTTTGCTCATTGGCTCAGAAGGCTAATTGATGATTAGAAAACCCTTGTGCAATCATGTTCACACATCTGAAGACAGTTTAGCTCGTTACAGAAGCTACAAAACGGACCTTCCTTTGAGCAGATTGAGTTTCTGGAGCATCACATTTGTGGGGTCAATTAAACGCTCAAAATGGCCAGAAAAAGAGAACTTTCATCTGAAACTCGACAGTCTATTCTTGTTCTTAGAAATGAAGGCTATTCCACAAAATTGTTTGGGTGACCCCAAACTTTTGAACAATAGTGTATATATATATATATATATATATATATATATATATATATATATATATATATATATATATATATATATATATATATATATATATATATATATATATATATAGAGTTTAAACGACATCCCTCTTGTCTGTGCCGTCCCCTTCTCCTGTACACATAACAGAAAAACTAAAATAAAATGTAGTGTGACTATCATAAAAGCTGGACACACTATGCTAATTTCTGACAACTTAGATACACAACTGGTATTTTAAAGACAAGACATCTTTATCATAACAACAACAATAGAGCATAGTAGCTAAATGACACTTCTATATAAAAAAAGTGAGCTAGCAATACTATTTAGTTAGCACGTACCTCGTAACAGTGATGGCAAACAAAAGATCTCCGAAATTCCCAATTTGCTTCGTTTTGTTTTACAGAAAATGTAATTTTGTTTAAAAAGTCGCGATTGTATTCTGATTGCCAGGTGCTCGGCAGATCATTCTCGCTCGATGTCGCCACGCTGAGGCAGAGTGAGAGCATCCAAGGCAAGACAAACAATTGACACTGCAAACTTGTATTCTTGGTGATCTGCATCGATTTAGTAGCGTGTCATTAAAGAGTACAAATGCATTTCTTTCAATATGCATCATAACAAAAAGGGTCATATAAAAAAAAAATGGATAGATGTTGATAGTCCAACTCATACTGACTGATATACACACATAATTAATACTGACTGGTATCCTCACTCATCCATGCGGACTGGACACCGGCCGAGAATTCGTGGGCGGCCGAGGGTGGAGTCGGCTCTCTTGGTTGCTTTGTTGGGTCTGCTCCTCTCTCTGGCCATGCTACCCCCACCCCAGCAGACAATGGCGTGGAACACCGCAGAGGCCACCACAGTGTAAATGTAAATGGGTTGTACTTGTTTAGCGCTTTGTATTTTTTTTTGTTGTTGTTTTACTTTTGTGGCTGTGTGTAGAAGTGGCTGGTTGCATCAGCTCTGCTCTTTTAACCTCTTAAGGCCCAAGATGTTTGTTTACATGCTTTTTTTTGTATTTGTCTTTGCTATTTGGGCTTATTGGACCCTAATTAGAATAAAAACTAAAAATCATCTTTTGATATCATGTACTTTAGTCCATAAGTACACAAACGTGTACATCATGTGTAGTGACATGCTCATTTTTATTTTTACATTTTTTTTTCCAAATTCCATTGTATGTTACACTCTTCTGACACCACCAGATGGCAGTATAAGTGTCCACATAAGTGGCCATAAGACCCCAATTCAGTAGTGTACACAATTTTGGAAATAAGAGCTAAAAGGTGCTGTCCACGCATGTGGCCACTAAGGCCTTTAGAGGTTAATGTATTTAATTGTATTTGTGGAAAATAATGGACACAATGTGTTGTCAAGCTTATGAGATGTGATGCGAGTGTAAGCCAGTCCGACACTATTGTTCATTTTTTAAATTATTTTATTTTATTTTTTTTACAAATGGCTGAGTTGATAATGTAAACGAGGGATTTCTAATCACTGCTATGTTGGAATTCTTATTAATATTGATACTGTTGTTGTTATTATTCATTTTTGTTTGACTACTTTTGGATTGTTTTGTGTCATGTTTGTGTGTCCTCTCAATTGCTCTGTTGATTGCTATTCTGAATGTTGCTGGGCCGGGTTTGGTTTTGGAATTGTACTATTATGGTATTATTGTGTATTATTTTGTCGGACCGATTAATACAAAAGAAAAAAAGGAAAAGCCCAACTGCAATGCGTTTGACAGGTGAGCAATCAAACATGCTGGCATCGATTGGTTGACCCTTAGCCTGCGGTTAACTGTTGACAAAGCTGCATTCGATGGAATATATTGATATTTTTTTATTCTCACGGTAATCAAACTATGGGACAGAGTTCGTCCCTTGACAGCTCAATAGGGAATGTGTATCTTTGTCTCGAAATACGGGACAATTTAGTTTTTCAAGGGGCAGTTGGTGACCCGAGTGACTGTACAGCTGATAGACATTTAGTGATGGCCATAGTCCAGGGGTGTCAAACTCATTTTAGATCGGGGGCCACATGGAGAAAAATCTACCCCCAAGTGGGACAGACTGGTAAAATCACGGCACGATAACTTAAAGATAAAGACAACTTCAGATTGTTTTAAAAATAGAACAAGCACATTCTGAAAAATTTACAAATCATAATGTTGTTGTTGTTTTTTACACTTGCATGTCGTGGGTAATAGTATTCTATCTTTATTTGTCGTTATTTATACATTCTGAATAAATTATGTGATAATGTCTATCAGTCAACTCATTGGTGTTAATTTTCAATCTATCAAGATCAAAAAATTATATCAATATCAAATTACAGGATGTTATTTAGGTAGTTTGCTCATTGACCTCGACTTATGTACTAGCATCACATGTTTTTTTTTTGTTTTTTTTACGTACATTATATTGCCAGAAGTATTTGGTCACCCATCCAAATGATGAGAATCAGGTGTCCTAATCACTTGGCACGGCCACAGGTGTATAAAATCAAGCACTTAGGCATGGAGACTGTTTCTACAAACATTTGTGAAAGAATGGGCCGCTTTCAGTGATTTCCAGCGTGGAACTGTCATAGGATGCCACCTGTGCAACAAATCCAGTCGTAGAAATTTCCTCGCTCCTAAATATTCCAAAGTCAACTGTCGGCTTTATTATAAGAAAATAGAAGAGTTTGGGAACAACAGCAACTCAGCCACCAAGTGGTAGGCCACGTAAACTGACAGAGAGGGGTCAGCGGATGCTGAAGCGCATAGTGCAAAGACTTTCTGCACAGTCAGTTGCTACAGAGCTCCAAACTTCATGTGACCTTCCAATTAGCCCACGTACAGTACGCAGAGAGCTTCATGGAATGGGTTTCAATGGCCGAGCAGCTGCATCTAAGCCATACATCACCAAGTCCAATGCAAAGCGTGGGATGCAGTGGTGTAAAGCACGTCGCCACTGGACTCTGGAGCAGTGGAGACACGTTCTCTGGAGTGACGAATGGCCCCTTAGTTCCAGTGAAAGGAACTTTAAATGCTCCAGGATACCAAAACATTTTGGACAATTCCATGCTCCCAACCTTGTGGGAACAGTTTGGAGCGGGCCTCTTCCTCTTCCAACATGACCATTGTGCACCAGTGCACAAAGCAAGGTCCATAAAGACATGGATGACAGAGTCTGGTGTGGATGAACTTGACTGGCCTGCACAGAGTCCTGACCAAAACCCGATAGAACACCTTTGGGATGAATTAGAACGGAGACTGAGAGCCAGGCCTTCTCGACCAACATCAGTGTGTGACCTCACCAATGCACTTTTGGGAGAATGGTGGAAAATTCCTATAAACACACTCCGCAACCTTGTGGACAGCCTTCCCAGAAGAGTTGAAGCTGTAATAGCTGCAAAAATATTGAACCCTATGGGTTAGGAATGGGATGGCACTTCAAGTTCATATGTGAGTCAAGGCAGGTGGCCAAATACTTTTGGCAATATAGTGTATATAGCATAATCTACAAAGATACAAAGAATTGCTATTGTGACATCTAGTGGACACATTTAGAATAGCAGTTTCTTTCGTTTAAAATTGTCTGCTAATTTTTACACTTAGCAAACCCATCCCGTGGGCCACATAAAATCTGGTCGCGGGCCGTATGTTTGACACCCCTGCCACAGTTGGACAATGCTACTACATCTGATTCCCATGGCAACATTTCCACTGCTCTTCCACGTGTGATCCGAAACCAGCATTCAACAAAACTGCCTAAAAACCACAAGAGAGACTTCGGGCCATTTTTTTTTTTTGTCCTGACCTTTCCAAGTCCAATAACCACATATCTAGATCCTGAAAATATTACCACATAAAAGCATGTACAAATCTCTCTGTTCTTATACTCGGAGGACCAGGAAAGAGGCCATGTAGAGTTCAGGGTACGAGTAAAACACTACCGAGGCTGGATTTTCCATGGCCGGGCCGACATCCTCAACATGCAAGAGACTAAATTAACAAGGCCGGCCATAATTAAGCACGTTTATTAGGCCTTAGGGAGTCCCCTCCTCCACATAAAAATCCCATCAACCCTTCTTTATACGCCTTTCTTCCTCCTCTATACCCTTCAGCGTAGTGGTGTGCAATCTTAATTGTGATTACATATTCAAAAGAAATGTGCTTTGAGCATACAGATTTATGTGACCAAGTGTCTTGACAAAAAACAACCAGAAACGCAGGACAGCCGAGGGTGCAGGCGATGACTCAGAATCAGAATCAGAAATACTTTATTAATCTCTGAGGGGAAATTAAGATTTTCAACACAATCCCATTCAAGCTCAAACAAACATTACAGGGAGACTGGTACCCTAGCACCTCCAAAACCCTCAAATCTAGACTCCAAACATCCCAGAACAAGCTAGTCAGGTTACTTCTAGACCTCCACCCCAGATCTCACCTCACTCCTACCCACTTCTCCAAAGTGGGCTGGCTCAAGGTGGAGGACAGAGTAAAACAACTTGCACTGAGCCTAGTCCATAAAATCCGCTACACCTCCCTGATACCGAAGTACATGTCAAACTACTTCCTTAACGTAAATGACCGCCATAACCACAACACCAGGGGGAGCTCCACTAACCACGTTAAACCCAGATTCCGATCTAACAAAGGTCTTAACTCATTCTCTTTCTATGCCACATCAATGTGGAATGCGCTCCCAACAGGTGTAAAAGAAAGGGCATCTCTATCCTCCTTCAAAACCGCACTAAAACAACACCTCCAGGCAACTTCAACCCTAAACTAACTTTCTCAGATGATGCAATTGTTGATGACTGAAGTGTTGATACCAACCAATCATAACCCTAATAAATAGTATATATCTGTATCATGAATCAATTTAAGTGGACCCCGACTTAAACAAGTTGAAAAACTTATTCGGGTGTTACCAATTAGTGGTCAATTGTACGGAATATGTACTTCACTGTGCAATCTACTAATAAAAGTTTCAATCAATCAATCGCTGACGGGTCTGCCAACTTCCGGCGCCCCTTACAAAAAAGTAGAAAAACAGGTCAACGCTGGGGAGGGGGAGAACAACAATATTCAGTCTAAGCTTGGGCCCCTGTCCAGACTGAGGCCAAGGAAGAAAAAAACCTCATAGCCATAGCACACCTAACGTGTGTAACCCCGCTGCCTTGTGGGTTAGTCTGGGAAGACAAAAGGCTAGGGGAGCACACCCTGAGAGAAAAGCAAGTGCTGGTAGGCGCACCATAGACGGTCCTCCGACAGACCGGAGTTCCGGCAGCCTCCTGCAGCTGTGAGGAGGTGCCGGTCGTCCTGGATTTCCCTTGCCACCGGATACATCTCCCCACAGCGAAGAAGTGACGTTGGAGTCTGCGCGGATGATGGTTAAATAGACGCTCCGCAACGGTCACAAAGGCGGAAGAAGGCTGCAGCAAAGATGGGCCCCCAATTGTCTTGGTCTCCATGCCATTGGACCCTGGCCTTCTCTTTGCCAAGGACAGTGTGGTGGCTGTCTGTGCACCAGTCTCCCCACTTTAAAAGATTCCACGCACAGGCGTTCTGAAGGCAATCCCACCAACAGGAGGACAATCATACTCGTTTCGAGCGATGGCCGACGACGAACGTGTGTAAGAGGGAAACATCAAAGAACACAAAGGACATTAAAGACATTAAAAAGAGCAGAGCTGATGCAACCAGCCACAAAAGTTAAAAAACAAACACTTTTTTTTTTAAAGCTGCAAGCAGCGGTGGACGGGACCGACCTTGACGGCACATAAAATCCAAACCGGAGCAGTAATAAAAACTCTTTCGTCAACTTTTAATCAGAAGGGTTCAATCTCTCTGCTGTGCTAGTTTGAAGCCGTCACGACAAACGCGCTCAGAGGAAATATTTTTTGAAAAAATGTGACCGGTTTTTACAAAACTTTTGTTTTGAAGGGGGAATTGCAAACTTCCAGTTGATTTTAGCTGGGGGTTGCCAATACATGACATGTAGGTCTAAGTGAGACCTACATAGAGGTTTTTGTTTCATGTCTCTACGACATTCCTACTGGAAGTTACAGGCAGTTTTGTCTGAGTTCCTAGGAGTAGTTGTGTCTGTGTTTTCTTCCTAGGGGGCGCTAGAGCACAATTTTGAGTTTTGGGGTTGTTTCTTTTTTTATTAGATCACAATTTTTGCCCGTCCTGATGTGTGTGTCCAGTTTGGTGAGTTTTGAAGCATGTTAAGAAGGTCAAATTATAGCTCAAAGAGGCAAAAGTGACTGTTTTTACAAAACTTTTGTTTTGAAAGGGGAATTGCAAACTTCCTGTTGATTTTTGCTGAAGGATGTCATTGTATGAAATCTAAGTGAGACCTACATAGGGGTTTTTGTTTCATGTCTCTTTGACATTCCTCGTGGGAGTTACAGGCAGTTTTGTCTGTTTTCTTCCTAGGGGGCGCTAGAGCGCAATTTTGACTTTTGGGGCTAGGTTTTTTGATTAGATCGCAATTTTCGCCAGTCCTGATGTGTGTGTCAAATATGGTGAGTTTTGAAGCATGTTAAGGGGGTCAAATTACAGCTCAAAGAGGCGGTGGTATAATAAAGAATAATAATAAAGCCTTACAAATACAATAGGGTCCTCTGTCCCAAAGGGACATATACAAAACATATACCAATGTGGTGGCCTCTGCGGTGTTCCACGCCATCGTCCGCTGGGGCGGGGGGGGGAGCATGGCCAGAGACAGGAGCAGACCCAACAAAGCAACCGAGAGAGCAGACTCCACCCGCGGCCGCCCACCAACTCTCGGCCAGTGTCCAGTCCGCATGGATGAGCGAGGATACGTCCAAGGAGACCGAGGAGTCCGATACCTGCTCATTCAACCAAGACACTGTGAAGCTTGTCCGTCCCAGCTCCGCAGCCCCTGCCTCTTCATCCGCATCTCCTCCAGTCTCTCCAAACGGACTCTGGTGGGGCAGAGACCCAGCAGCTGGTCTCCATTGCCAAAAGACTCCCGGGACGCAGATCCAGAAGTCCACAAAAAAAAGCACCGCAGAAGTCACGAAAGTGCCACCCCCTTGTCGCACAGTCCCAAAGGGTCCCCAACCAAAAGGCAAAAAAAAAACCAAGAGGGAACCATCAGGAACACAAAAGGCTGACACAAGAGCACAGAGCTCCTGCCACTACAGCGGCGCCACCTTGGGGGAAAAATGACGAGAATGCAGCAAATATTCCGGTCACGTGCTGTGTTGTGTTGTGTTGTGTTGTGTTGTGTTGTGTTGTGTTGTGTTGTGTTGTGTTGTGCAGTGCAGGTACACACGGGCAAGAGAAAGCCAGCAGCTAATGATGTGCAGCAAAGGTTCGTATTCCAAACTCACGCGTCTGTCACGTCTGGGTTTCTCTTTCAATTATATATTCATCTTTGTAGTGGCGCGGTGACGCGGGAAGCTCCGATCCGCCACTAATCCGAGCCGCGGATCCAACGCAAACGGAACATCCTCCTTATCCGACGATCAGCCCCGCATCCTCCCTCGCTGTCACCGCCATGGACTACACTACCCCCGAGGCCTATGCAAATACTTCTCTTGTTGATGCCGCCTCCTTTTGTCGGTCAGGTCTTGTCACCTTGGCGTGAGACGACATGCCGCACACGAGTAAACAACAAATATGTACGTTGATGAAGTGCTCGTGAAAGGGGACGCGTCCAGGGTCACTATCTAATTAAATCTTACGGAAGGTAGAGTTGTGTTTACTTTGAATACATTTAATATAACGACTTCAAACGCTGTACTATTGAGAAGGTGGAATTAATGGTCATTTCAATTAAATTTGTTCATCTCTGCATCAGGGCAGCACGGTGGTACAGGGGTTAGTGCGTCTGCCTCACAATACGAAGGTCCTGGGTTCGATCCTGCGCTCGGGATCTTTCGGTGTGGAGTTTGCATGTTCTCCCCCGTGACTGCGTGGGTTCCCTCCGGGTACTCCGGCTTCTTCACCTCTAAAGACATGCACCTGGGATAGGTTGATTGGCAACACTAAATTGGCCCTAGTGAGTGCCAAGCAGGGAGGTAATGGGTCCCAGTTGTATAGTCTTTGGTATGACTCGGCCGGGATTTGACCCCACGACCTTCCAGTCTCAGGGCGGACACTCTAACCACGAGGCCACTGAGCAGGTCTAAATGGTTGCCATTTTGCGGTCTTTATACACACGCCATAGTAATACTTGTATCTCTGACTACGGTAGCCGTAATGGGCCGACAATCCTTCAAGCGGTGTGGCTTTAAAGTCGATTTTTGGGCGGCGTGTGTAATGTTCTTTATTTTCAATGGAACATTTAAAGTGTTGGTGATGTTTACTGGCGTCATATTGCAGTCTACACGTATCTCTTATGTGTGACTGCCATCTACTGGTCACACTTATCATTACACTATGTACCAAATAAAATTGCTTTGAGGTCTGTGTTAGAATAATTATGTGTAAAGTTATCACACAACTTTAGTATGCTTAATGTCTGTTGCTATAGTTATTAGCTATTGTGCTCAAGTTAGATTTATGTATCTGTGCAAAGCTGGCAATCCAAAAGATTGCCAGGCGTCTCTATCAGTGTTGTGTCCAGACTCGGCCTGCTGACTGCCAAGGCCGAACACCGCCGTGACGCAGACAAAGCAGAGACAAGGCGATAGCACCAGCGTCAACTAATTTTCAGTCATTCTATAATCATATATTGTGTCTAACTGGAGCTGTCGAGATTACCCCCTTCCCTCAACGACAGCTTCAGTGATGTAACAGGGACCTTCCAAATAAATAGAGGAATAACGCGGGCTGGACTTTTAGAACGTAGTTTGGATCTGTAACTAGAATACAGACCAAAACATGTGTCTCCTCCTGAGCTAAATTGAACTCTGTCTCTGCATGATTCCTTGCTTCTTGTCTGATTATTAGATGTCATCAGTGTTTGAACCTGACAGTCGGTAAGCACAACCAGAATTATTCCGTACATTAGGCGCACTGGGTTATAAGGCGCACTTTCGGTTTTTGAGAAAATGAAAGGATTTTAAGTGAGCCTTATAGTCCGAAAAATACGGTATGTAAATACATATTTACAAAAACTTTCTGTGCAAATAACGTACATATCTGTGCTCCATAGTCCGGTGCGGCTAATATACGAAAAGACATGATTGATGGGTGAGGCTTCAGTACTTCATTCATTCATTATGTGCTAAAAGGCGGAAGTGGTAGGGTATAATGTTTACAACACTCTGGAATGTTAGCACCCTCTCGGCATCTGTAAAAATACTGAACAGATGTTTACCTTATCCCAATAAACATCTGTTCAGTATTTTAACATAAAAGTGTTTGATTGCGAGGCATTAAAAGCCACAAAATGCAACGGGTCCATCAGACCCACAAACGCTGGCTGAGTAACAACAATATGAACTTTGCATGGAAAATTTCTCTGCCAGTTTTTGCATCCCACAGGGATTCTTCTTCTGTGTTTCTGCACCTGCGGTTCCCACACACGGTTGCAACATTGTTTGTCAACACTGTCTGCTCTCATTTTCTCGCACATTTGACCCTCTGATGTTCTGTGTACCTACACTCTGTCCTCCTCTTGTCTAGGCCGGCTGTGTGTGTGTGTGTGTGTGTGTGTGTGTGTGTGTGTGTGTGTGTGTGTGTGTGTGTGTGTGTGTGTGTGTGTGTGTGTGTGTGTGTGTGTGTGTGTGTGTGTGTGTGTGTGTGTGTGTGTGTGTGTGAGAGTTCTTGTATTTGTACCTTTCTTGAGACATCAACAGGCAAAAGTATCTTCCATATGAGGACCGGTGAACAATTAAGGACCCAAATCATGGTCCCAATACGGAAAACCATTGCATGTAATAGAGAATGTCTCATTTGCACCCCTGGTGGTGAAATCTATCAAAATTAGGGTGGTCCCAAAAAGGAGGGATTTTTCAAATTGACTCTGTGTCTGTTTTAAAAGTGCTCCCCCTCTGGTCAACATATGTAACAACAAGTGTGTGTAAGAAATTGAAACGCACCCCCTTTGCCCAAAATGTATATAACATTTTTTTTATAAATATGTATATAGAGACATACTGCAATAACTTGAAGTTAATAAAGAGGATTAAAGACCAATTGCCAAACAAAAAATTCCCCCCCAAATTAAAATGAACTAAAAACAGTCTTTTTCTAACAATGTGTCAACTTCTTTCTTATAAAATTGGGAACAATTTGTCATATTCTTTCTGTTTCTGTAATATTGCTATATTTTCTCGTAAAATTATTACTTTTTTATTTAAAATTATTACTTTTGAAAGCAAAATGGTGACATTTGTCATATAAAATTCGGAGTCAAATTATGACTTCTGTCATAATTTTGCCAAGTAAAAGTCCGATTATTATTATAATATTGCCAACATTTTAAAGTTTTCTTATAAAATTCTGACTTTTGTCAAGTAAAATCACGACTCTTTTCATAAAATTGCCAAAATGTTAAGCTTTTCTTTTAGAATTGTGACAGTTATTGAGTAAAATTCCAACTTTTATCACAATATTGCCAATTTTTTTGTTCTTGTAAAATAGTGAATTTTTTGGAACAAAATTATGACTTTTGTCATAATTTTGCCTAGTAAAATTCCGATTATTATTATAATATTGCCAACATTTTAAAGTTTTCTTATAAAATTGTGACTTTTGTCAAGTACAATTACGTCTCTTTTCATAAAATTGCCAAAATGTTAAGCTTTTCTTGTAAAATTGTGACATTTGAGTAAAATTCCAACTTTTATCACAATATTGCCAATTTTTTTGTTCTTGTAAAATAGTGAATTTTTTAAAACAAAATTATGACTTTTGTCATAATTTTGCCTAGTAAAAGTCCGATTATTATTATAATATTGCCAACATTTTAAAGTTTTCTTATAAAATTCTGACTTTTGTCAAGTACAATTACGACTCTTTTCATAAAATTGCCAAAATGTTAAGCTTTTCTTGTAAAATTGTGACATTTATTGAGTAAAATTCCAACTTTTATCACAATATTGCCAATGTTTTTGTTCTTGTAAAATAGTGAATTTTTTGGAACAAAATTATGACTTTTGTCATAATTTTGCCTAGTAAAATTCCGATTATTATTATAATATTGCCAACATTTTAAAGTTTTCTTATAAAATTGTGACTTTTGTCAAGTACAATTACGACTCTTTTCATAAAATTGCCAAAATGTTAAGCTTTTCTTGTAAAATTGTGACATTTAATGAGTAAAATTCCAACTTTTATCATAATATTGCCAATTTTTTTGTTCTTGTAAAATAGTGAATTTTTTGGAACAAAATTATGACTTTTGTCATAATTTTGCCTAGTAAAATTCCGATTATTATTATAATATTGCCAACATTTTAAAGTTTTCTTATAAAATTGTGACTTTTGTCAAGTACAATTACGACTCTTTTCATAAAATTGCCAAAATGTTAAGCTTTTCTTGTAAAATTGTGACATTTATTGAGTAAAATTCCAACTTTTATCATAATATTGCACAAATGTTCAGTTTTTCTTGTAACGTTTTGAGTAAAATTACCACTTTTATTTTATTATGGGGACGGCGTGGCGAAGTTGGTAGAGTGGCCGTGCCAGCAATGGGAGGGTTGCTGGTTACTGGGGTTCAATCCCCACCTTCTACCATCCTAGTCACGTACGTTGTGTCCTTGGGCAAGACACTTCACCCTTGCTCCTGATGGCTGCTGGTTAGCACCTTGCATGGCAGCTCCCGCCATCAGTGTGTGAATGTGTGTGTGAATGGGTGAATGTGGAAATAGTGTCAAAGCGCTTTGAGTACCTTAAAGGTAGAAAAGCGCTATACAAGTAATTTATAATACTGCCAACATTCTAAGTTTTTCTTGTGAAATTGTGACCTTTTTCTTGTGAAATTCCAACTCATTTTTCACAACAAGCTTTTTAATATTTGCATAGTATGTATATATTTTTAATGTTGTAAATACAAATCTTTATATCTCTAGAAAGGGTGGTCCTAAAGAGGGAGGCATTTTTCAGGGGGTCTCAAGAAGGTAACAAATACAAGAACGCGCGTGTGTGTGTGTGTGTGTGTGTGTGTGTGTGTGTGTGTGTGTGTGTGTGTGTGTGTGTGTGTGTGCGTGTGCGTGTGTGTGTGTGTGTGGTACACAGAACATCAATTTCCACACTTCTATTAGCCCCGGGTCCAGTGGACCCGGACATCTTATATGTAATAGAAATGTGTAGGGGGGGTGTATGGTGTGTGGTCATTAAATATGAATTCTGATATATGTTCTTCACAGAAAATGAGCCAAAGTCAATGAGTCTCAGTTTGAAACATTAATTAATTGTATCATTTTTCTTTTAATAAAAAAGGAAAATGGGTCCCACAGACCCGAACACCACACAAGGAAGAGCGACACACCAATTCCTCATGTGAGTCACTGACATTTGAGAATGTGCACTCCTAACTGGAGGCTGGGTTGAGGAAACAAGAATGAAGACATCAAACCGCCGTCGCCTGCCAAGACTGACGCGGGAACACAAACACAACATTTGTTAATGAATTAAACCGACAACACAACCCCAGTTAGCGTTAATTGGCCCTGACAGCGGAGCTAACCAGGTGATGTGTTTTTCCATTTCCGAATTGTTTTGGAAACGGTTACGCACGTCGCGGCGTGCCAACACGCCTCGCGACATAGTCTTTCACAGGCCCAATTTGTGGAGAGAACACGATTACAAGGATAGTGAGCAAGAGAGGCTCAAAGTGAAGGAGGACGTAGGCGAAGATGGAGGGAAGGGAAGAGACGACGGGAACACCGCAGGGGATTACTGCTTGCCATTCAAAAAAAGGACCATTATGATATTCATATTAGAGCTACCAGAGGGTTATTTTTCAAATCAGATTGATCACAATTTTAAATGTTGACTAATCACAGCCACCCATCCAAATGATGGATATCAGGTGTCCTAATCACTTGGCCCGGTGTATACAATCAAGCACTTAGGCATGGAGACTGTTTCTACAAACATTTGTGAAAGAATGGGCCGCTCTCAGTGATTTCCAGCGTGGAACTGTCATAGGATGCCACCTGTGCAACAAATCCAGTCGTGAAATTACCTCGTTCCTAAATATTCCAAAGTCATCTGTCGGCTTTATTATAAGAAAATGGAAGAGTTTGGGAACAACAGCAACTCAGCCACCAAGTGGTAGGCCACTTAAACTGACAGAGATGGGTCAGCGGATGCTGAAGCGCATAATACAAAGACTTTCTGCACAGTCAGTTGCTACAGAGCTCCAAACTTCACGTGACCTTCCATTTAGCCCACGTACAGTACGCAGAGAGCTTCATGGAATGGGTTTCCATGGCCGAGCAGCTTAATCTAAGCCATACATCACCAAGTCCAATGCAAAGTGTGGGATGCAGTGGTGTAAAGCACGTCGCCACTGGACTCTAGAGCAGTGGAGACGCCTTCTCCGGAGTAATGAATCACACTTTTTCATCCAACAATCTGATGGACGAGTCTGGGTATATTAAGGACTGTATTGTGCCGAGTGTGAAATTTGGTAGAGGAGGAATTATAGTGTGGTGTTGTTTTTCAGGAGTTGGGCTTGACCCCTTAGTTCCAGTGAAATAAACTTTGAATGCTCCAGGATACCAAAACATTTTGGACAATTCCATGCTCCCAACCTTGTGGGAAGAGTTTGGAGCGGGCCCCTTCCTCTTCCAACATGACTGTGCACCAGTGCACAAAGCAAGGTCCACAAAGACATGGATGACAGAGTCTGGTGTGGATGAACTTGACTGGCCTGCACAGAGTCCTGACCTGAACCCGATAGAACACCTTTTGGGATGAATTAGAACAGAGACTCAGAGCCAGGCCTTGTGTGACCTCACCAATGCGCTTTTGGGAGAATGGTGGAAAATTCCTATAAACACACTCCGCAACCTTGTGGACAGCCTTCCCAGAAGAGTTGAAGCTGTAATAGCGGCAAAAGGTGGACCCACATCATATTGAACCCTATGGGTTAGGAATGGGATGGCACTTCTAGTTCATATGCGAGTCAAGGCAGGTGGCCAAATACTTTTGGCAATATAGTGTACTTGCATGCATAATAAAAAATAAAAAAAACCTTTTAAAAAGATCCCAATATTTTATTGTCACAAAGAACATTCTTCTTTGTTTTACTTGAATGTACTTCTTTTTTTTTCCCTCAAAACTTGCTCACAGATTTTTCTAAAGTGCCATCAGAGTGTATTTTGAAGTAAAATGTGCACACAGTCTCCACACTGGCACATGCATTGACCTGATCACTAACAACCTGCTACGCCTCTCATAACCATCCGCTTTTAAGGTTAATGTCCATAATTCATAATGTTAAGGTTAATAAGCGTGTAGGGTCCAAAGAAAATTGGGTGATTACTGTGATATTTTTTGTGATTAATGACGTGCATTACCGCGTTATCTTTGACAGCTCTAATCTATAAATCATAGCGATGTATCATCATTTTTCAGTATTAAACTAAGATGAATATATTTTCTAATTCAGTAGTTAGATATATTTTCCTCTAAAAGAGAGCACTCACTGTACATAGAAACTGTACATCAAGACGGTCCGTTTACTTTTGAGAGCCACTTATAGGAACGCTTTACTAATTGTTTTTCCCTTTCTTTTTTTCCTTTTGACTTCTTTTCGAGTTTAACCTCCCCATTGTAGGTCAAGCTATGCAAAGTTTTATTTATTATTATTTCACTATCAATTCAGAATAGCAATCAACAGAGCAATTGAAAAGACACACAAACATGACACAAAAATACTCAAAAGTAGTCAAACAAACATGAATAATAACAACAACAGTATTAACAATATTAACAAGAATTTCAACGTAACGGCGATTACAAATCCCTCATTGACATTATCATCACAGCCATTTATAAAAAATAAAATAAAAACATTTTAAAAAAGAACAATAGTGTCACAGTGGCTTACACTTGCATCGCATCTCATTAGTTTGACAACACATTGTGTCCAATATTTTCCACAAAGATAAAATAAGTCATATTTTTGGTTAATTTAATAGTTAAAACAAATGTAAATAATGGATCCCATATTCCAATATATGACTCATTATCTAAACTAAATGCATTGTTTTCTACTGATATCATCTCCACAGCTTGTGTGTACCAGTCAGTATGAGTTGGACTATCAACATCTATTTTAATATTACCCTTTTTGTTATGATGCATTTTGAAATAAATGCATTTTTACTCTTTGATGATACATTACTAAATGTATGCAGATCACCATTATTATTGTATTATTATTATTTTAATATTTCACAATATTAATATTGTTTTTTAAGGGGAACTGCATTACAAAACAACCCCCCCATGCAACAACACATGTATTTCTCTTGTTTGTACATTCTAAATAGTGAAAAACAGGATTCGGTTTTCTACACTAAAACTAGTTGTTGTGTTTTTTTCTACGGCCAAACATGGCACCTAACAAGCTAGTTTGTTTCTCCAGGACAAAAACAATGTTGTGTCAAAAAAGTACTCTGATTGGATGTGTGGCTCTGGCTCCCGCACATACTGGGAGTCAAATATATTGTACATACAAATACACATACTGTATATACTCACATACACACAGTTATTCATACATACACTATATTGCCAAAAGTATTTGGCCACCTGCCTTGACTCACATATGAACTTGAAGTGCCATCCCATTCCTAACCCATAGGGTTCAATATGATGTCGGTCCACCTTTTGCAGCTATTACAGATTCATCTCTTCTGGGAAGGCTGTCCACAAGGTTGCGGAGTGTGTTTATAGGAATTTTCCACCAAAAGCTTATTGGTGAGGTCACACACTGATGTTGGTGGAGAAGGCCTGGCTCTTAGTCTCCATTCTAATTCATCTATTGGGTTCAGGTCAGGACTCTGTGCAGGCCAGTCAAGTTCATCCACACCAGACTCTGTCATCCATGTCTTTATGGACCTTGCTTTGTGCACTGGTGCACAGTCATGTTGGAAGAGGAAGGGGTTCGCTCTAAACTGTTCCCACAAAGTTGGGAGCATGGAATTGTCCAAAATGTTTTGGTATCCTGGAGCATTCAAAGTTCCTTTCACTGGAACTAAGGGGCCAAACCCAACTCCTGAAAAACAACCCCACACCGTAATTCCTCCTCCACCAAATTTCACACTCGGCACAATGCAGTCCGAAATGTAGCGTTCTCCTGGCAACCTTCAAACCCAGACTGGTCCATCAGATTGCCAGATGGAAAAGCGTGATTCATCACTCCAGAGAAGGCGTCTCCACTGCTCTAGAGTCCAGTGGCGACGTGCTTTATACCACTGCAACCGACGCTTTGCATTGGACTTGGTGATGTATGGCTTAGATGCAGCTGCCCGGCCATGGAAACCCATTCAATGAAGCTCTCTGCGTACTGTACGTGGGCTAATTGGAAGGTCACATGAAGTTTGGATATGGCGTCACATTAGTACCAAAAATCCAAGCGCGTAAAAACTGTTATCGCGCGCTGATTCTCCACTTCGTGCGCGCGCGCGACACCCTTTTGCGCGCGCGCGACACCCTTTTGCGCGTGCGTGGTGCCTTCGTGCGTGCGCGCTGTCTCGGTCTGTGCGCTGTCATGTTTCATTTTGGTACTTTGGGGGCGGGCATGCTTAGACCGCCCCTTCTTTCTGATTGGCTTTGAGCAATCACAAGTATAGCAAGGGCGGGTCATCGTCAATATGTATCAAGATTTACGGAGGAAGAAGTGGATAAAAAAATGTTGGCTGAAAAAGAGGTAAGTTAATGAATTGGTTTGGAGTGATTGTAAGGGTACTATTACTAAAAATTATAATAATACATTTTTATTTATAAAGCACTTTTCATACATTTAAAATGCAGCTCAAAGTGCTTTACATAGTTAAAAACAAAATGAGAAATAACACCCACACCCTCTGGACGTGGCGATCCAGAGGGCTCTTTGAGGAAACACTAGATGATCAAATAAATGGATTAAAAATAATTAAAATACACATCAGGTAAAAGTACAAAAATAATATGAAATAAGATAAGATATAATCAAACATAAAATCAAACTACAATATGAAATCTATAAAATAAAATAAAATACAATAAAAACTGAAATATAAATATAATAAGACCATATAAAAATAGGCTAAGATATGATAAAACATAAAAATAAGCTAAGATATGATAAAACATAAAAATAACTAATACTAATAGAATAATCCTGCACATTGGGCCTAATATTTGTGTAGTAAAGTGTTTTTTGAATTCGAGCAATGTAATCTGAAAGATGTTTAAAATATCAACAATTAATGTTAATATTTTTGAAACAATATACTTCTCATAACATGAGTATCTGTGTGAATGAGAGAGTGTAAAGAAAAGCATTGCTATAGTTTCACTTCATCTGCCTTTTTTTACAACCTACTTGAAGTTGTATTTTTCTTCTTTTTTTTTTTTCTTTCTTTTTTTTCAAAGCCAATCAGAAAGAAGGGGCGGTCTAAGCATGCCCGCCCCCAAAGTACCAAAATGAAACATGACAGCGCACAGACCGAGATAGCGCGCGCGCAGAAAGGCACCGTGCGCACGCACACGAAGTGGAGAATCAGCGCGCGATAACAGTTTTTACGCGCTTGGATTTTTGGTACTAATGTGACGCCATATTTGGAGCTCTGTCGCAACTGACTGTGCAGAAAGTCTTTGCACTATGCGCTTCAGCATCCGCTGAGCCCTCTCTGTCAGTTCACGTGGCCTACCACTTGGTGGCTGAGTTGCTGTTGTTCCCAAACTCTTCCATTTTCTTATAATAAAGCCGACAGTTGACTTTGGAATATTTAGGAGTGAGGAAATTTCACGACTGGATTTGTTGCACAGGTGGCATCTTATGACAGTTCCACGCTGGAAATCACTGAGAGCGGCCCATTCTTTCACAAATGTTTGTCAGAGTAATAATAAATATTACATTTCAACATTTCTGTCAACCAAGATTTGCATCAGCCTATGACACATAGTCATTTTGATAGTAGGCTAATATAGCTAATATAGACACTTCCGCCATGTGTTGTCTTCATTATAAGACTTATATAAGACTTTTAATTTTTTGCAGCTCCAGACAGATTTTTATTTTTTTTATTTTTTTCGGTCCAACAAAACTCTTTCAATTTTTTGGGTTGCTGACCCCTGCACTGCAAAAACTGAAATCTAAGTAAGATTAAATATCTCAAATAAGGGTGATATTTGCTTATTTTCTGTCTGATAAGATAATTCTTCTCACTAAGCAGATGTTATGTTAGAGTGTTTTACTTGTTTTAAGTGTTTTGGTCCTAAATGATCTCAGTAAGATATTACAGCTTGTTGCTGAGATGTTATGACCTATATTGAGTAAAACATGCTTGAAACTAG
The DNA here is from genome assembly GCF_033978785.1 of Entelurus aequoreus. Taxonomy (NCBI): domain Eukaryota; kingdom Metazoa; phylum Chordata; class Actinopteri; order Syngnathiformes; family Syngnathidae; genus Entelurus; species Entelurus aequoreus. Next base: position 20,678,502 of record NC_084750.1, on the reverse strand, counting down.
AATATCAACTGTTGCAAAGCTGTGTCATCAACACTCACAAGTATAAAACTACTTTTTTAAAGTAATTATTTCTTATTTCAAGCATGAAAAAAAAAATCACGATGCCCAGTGCATATTATTATGTCAAGATAATGGCACTAGCATTTACTTCATTCAAGAATATTTTTCAACATATTGAGAAAAAAGGTCTGATATTTGTTTTTTCTACCAAGAAAAGTGCACTTGTTATTAGTGAGAATATACTTATTTTAAGGTATTTTTGGGTTAATTGAGGTTAGCTAATTTGACTTGTTTTGGAAAGTCTTGACAAGCCGAAGTTTCTTGTTCTATTGGCAGATAATTTTGCTTAGTTCAAATAAAATAATAATAATAATAATAATAATGGATTAGATTTATATAGCGCTTTTCTAGACACTCAAAGCGCTTCACAGAGAAGTGAGAACCCATCATTCATATTTACAACTCATTCATTCATCATTCATTCTCCGGTGTGAGCGGCACCGGGGGCAAGGGTGAAGTGTCCTGCCCAAGGACACAACGGCAGCGATTTTGGATGGTAAGAGGCGGGGAGCGAACCTGCAACCCTCAGGTTTCTGGCACGGTTGCTCTACCCACTACGCCATACCACCCCTCATTTTTGTATTCAGGAAAGAAGAGGAAGGAATTCAAAAGGTAAAAATGTATGTGTTTAAAAATCCTAAAATAATTTTTAAGGTTGTATTTTTTCTCTAAAATTGTCTTTCTGAAAGTTATAAGAAGCAAAGTAAGAAAAATAATGAATTTATTTAAACAAGTGAAGACCAAGTCTTTAAAATATTTTCTTGGATTTTCAAATTCTATTTGAGTTTTGTCTCTCTTAGAATTAAAAATGTCGGGCAAAGCGAGACCAGCTTGCTAGTAAATAAATACAATTTAAAAAATAGAGGCAGCTCACTGGTAAGTGCTGCTATTTGAGCTATTTTTAGAACAGGCCGGCGGGCTACTCATCTGGTCCTTACGGGCTACCTGGTGCCCGCGGGCACCGCGTTGGTGACCCCTGATATAGGTCATCAAATCTCAGCAACAAGCTGTAATATCTTACTGAGATCATTTAGGACCAAAACACTTCAAACAAGTAAAACACTCTAACATAAAATCTGCTTAGTGAGAAGAATTATCTTATCAGACAGGAAATAAGCAAATATCACCCTTATTTGAGATATATCATCTTACTTAGATTTCAGTTTTTGCAGTGCAGTTATTTTGGTAGAGCCTCTGATACGTTTTTTGTTTAAAAGCAATATTTTGGCAATCAGGCCACATTTTCTTTCCTGCTCCTTCTTGATTTCCCCACATCCCCTCCCTCCCCATTCACATCCTCCATGTGTTTGCACGTATTGTGTTTGCAGCTGCACAAGCAAGTTGTTGCTAATTGCTGTTTGCAGATAGCTCACAGTGAATGCGAGGACGGGCGAGTGCGACGTTGGAGTGGAAGCAGGTGGACGACGAGGCGCAAACAAAACCGACAGGACTGACGACGTCTTCTGTAAATAGACAAGTAGACCAAGCCCGGCCTTTTTGCCATTTATTTAAAAGAGCCAGCGAAGGACTTTACAGCGGGGACCAGCTGGCCGCGATGAAACTGCCCCGTCGTCATGGTGACCGCCACAACATTCCTGCTGACACAATCAAGAAACGCAGCAGATGCGGGCGACCATCCTGATGCTGTCGGTAGATACAGGAGCAATCAGCGCGCTGGGATATGATCACGTCGACATTCTTGTTAACGTTCGATTTTCTTCTAAAAAAATGTTTCTTAACCATAGGGCCGTGCTGTTCCGCCAGCGATCCAAAGGGGGCCGCCGAAAACTGCAAAAACTGAAATCTAAGTAAGATTAAATATCTCAAATAAGGGTGATATTTGCTTATTTTCTATCTGATAAGATCATTCTTCTCACTAAGCAGATTTTATGTTAGAGTGTTTTACTTGTTTTAAGGGTTTTGGTCCTAAATGATCTCAGTAAGATATTACAGCTTTTATGACCTATATTGAGTAAAACATGCTTGAAACTAGAATATCAACTGTTGCAAAGCTGTGTCATCAACACTCACAAGTATGAAACTACTTTTTTAAAGTAATCATTTCTTATTTCAAGCATGAAATAAAAAATCATGATTTTGACACAATTGTGTCTCATAATTAAAACAGATGACAGCCAAATGGACTTTGCTGTTTTATTTTCAATGAAACAATAGAAAAAACACACTCATATAGTAGTACAGTTGGCACAGTACAGTAAACTGACAGTTAATATTTAAACATTTAACATTTCAAACAATTTTGAACAGAAATAGTTCATGCACATTCAGATAAATTCTTCAAAATTACGATAAAAAAAAATTGGCCGGGGGCCGGGCCGTATATATACATATATATATATATATATATACATATATATATATATATATATATATACTGTATATATATAAATATATATATATATATATATATATATATATATATATATATATATATATATATATATATACACACACACATATATATATATATATATACACACACACACACACACACACACACACACACACACACACACACACACACACATATATATATATATATATATATATATATATATATATATATATATATATATATATATATTTTTTTTTTTTTTTTCCTTGCACACTAATTGACTGAAAGAGGATGCACTAGGCGCGATGATGTCATGTTATCGATGGAAAAATGCATTTTTAGACAATATGATTTGCCTGAGCGTCTAGGAGACCCCGAGAGTAACAAGCAGTTGCCTTGTTGCCTTTCCATTAAGAACAATAAACTAGTTTTTAGTATAAATTTGCTGGTTTCAAGAAATGTAATGCCGAGCGCATATCATTATGTCAAGATAATGGCACTAGCATTTACTTCATTTAAGAATATTTTTCAACATATTGACAAAAAAGGTCTCATTTGTTTTTTCTATCAAGAAAAGTGCACTTGTTATTAGTGAGAATATACTTATTTTCAAGGTATTTTTGGGTTCATTGAGGTTAGCTAATTTTACTTGTTTTGGAAAGTCTTGACAAGCCACATTTTCTTGTTCTATTGGCAGATAATTTTGCTTAGTTCAAATAAAATACCCCTCATTTTTGTATTTTTTTCCCTTGTTTTTGAACACTGACTTTTTGCAGTGCAGCATTGGTCTGTTGCGGTCCTCAGTTGGAATACATTTGTGCAACATTTGTGGCAGTAATGACAATATTACCGTATTTTTCGGACCATAGGGCGCACTGGATTATAAGGCGCACTGCCGATGAGCGGGTCGGGTCTATTCAGGTCTATTTTCATACAAAAGGCGCACCGGATTATAAGGCGCATTGAAGGGGTCATACATATTTTTCTAAATGTAAAACACTTCTTTGTGGTCTACATAACATGTGATGGTGGTTCTTTGGTCAAAATGTTGCATAGATTATATTTTACAGATAATCTTTAAGCCGCTTTCTTAAAGTCGCTTCAGGATGCACCATTTTGTGGGCGGTCTTATTTACGTGGCTCTCCTTCGACAGCGTCTTCTCCCCGTCATCTTTGTTGTAGCGGTGTAGCGTGCAAGGACGGGAGTGGAAGAAGTGTCAAAAGATGGCGCTAACTGTTTTAATGACATTCAGACTTTACTTCAGTCAATAACGGAGCAGCATCCGTGGCTCACTAGTGCAACAACAACGCCGGAAATGTGTCCAGTAGAAAAAAACGTCCGACCGGAACTCTCTAATAACTAAAGTTCCTTGGGTGAATTATGTATTGATAGCTAGTCTACTGACAGATATAAGTAAGAACTTTACGCTACTTTATATTAGAAATAGCAACAGCGGAAGATGAATGTCCCATAACAAGAAGATAGAGAAAAAGAAGAAGCTTATGACTACGGTGTCTGTACGGACTACAATGGCGGACACGCACATTTTCAGGACTTATGCAGATCCCAAATACACATCAGCAGGTACCAGAAGGTAAGAAAAGTTGGTTTTGCATGATATTGCAAAACAAAACACCAGGTAATATGTCTGCTAATAGGTGCCATTTTGCGGTCCTGATACACACACCATAATAATACTCGTATGTTTAATGCACCGACAATCCATCAAGCGGTGCGGCTTCATAGCTTACCGAAGTCGTACTAAAAACATTTTGACAGATTTTTGAGCGCCGTGTGTAATGTTCTATATTCTCAATGGGACATTTTAAAGTTTTGGTGTTGTTTACTGGCGTCATTAGGCGCACTGTCGATTTTTGAGAAAATGAAAGGATTTTAAGTGTGCCTTATAGTCCAAAAAATACAGTAATCAATGATTTATGAATGTATTTGATTGGTATTTATTTTTCTAATCAGCCTGACTTAATCCTAAAGTTTATGTGATAAATGACTAATAATCTTGGTGATTAACACTTCTATGCCTTAATATCCTTTGACAAGGTGTATCCTGTTAAACTGTAAGTGGGTTGGATATAATTATTGAATACGATTAAAATCAAGAATAAGATTACAAATACAGTGTTAATACCGTATTTGTCGGGCGCACCGGATTATAAAACGCACTGCCAATGAACGGGTCTATTCAGGTCTATTTTCATATAAAAGGCGCACCGGATTATAAGGCGCATTAAAGGGGTCGGATTATGATTTTTTTTCTAAATTAAAAAAACGTCCTTGTGGTCTACATAACATGTGATGGTGGTTCTTTGGTGAAAGTGTTGAAGATGAACGTCCCATAACAAGAAGATAGAGAAAAAAAAGAAGCTTACCGACTACGGTGTCGGCATGGACTACAATGGCGGACACGCACATTTTCAGGACTTATGCAGATCCCAAATACACATCAGCAGGTACCAGAAGGTAAGAAAAGTTGCTTTTGCATAATATTGCGAAACAAAACGCCAGATAATGTCTGCAAATAGGTGCCATTTTGCGGCCCTTATACACACACCATAATAATACTCGTATGTTTAATGCGACGACAATCCATCAAGCGGTGCGGCTTCATAGCTTACCGAAGTCGTACTAAAAACATTTTAACAGATCTTTGAGCGCCGAGTGTAATGTTCTATATTCGCAATGGAACATTTAAAGTTTTGGTGTTGTTTACTGGCGTCATATTGCAGTTTACACGTATCTCTTATGTATGACTGCCATCTATTGGTCACACCATGTATCAAATAAAATTGCTTAGAGGTCGGTAAGCACAACCAGAATTATTCCGTACATTAGGCGCACCGGGTTATAAGGCGCACTGTCGATTTTTGAGAAAATTAAAGGATTTTAAGTGCTCCTCATAGTCCGAAAAATACGGTAAACAAACAGTAGAAGTCTGGAGCTAAAGTCATAGATATGTTTCTTGAGCGCAAAAATTGGGACTTAAAGTGGTAAAGTTGTACTTTCAAATGCACTTTAATTTTATTGACAGTTTATTTAGGAAACATATTTCCATTATTTGTTATCAATGAAGTTTATTTACTTCAGCACTAAATAATTTACCATATTTTTTTTCCGACCATAGGACGCACTCTATTCAGGTCTTTTTTTTTTGCTCAATATTTTCCATAGATGATGTTTTACAGACCGTTTGCAAACCGACTCCTAACGATACACCGTTTGGTGGGCAGTCCTATTTACGTTCCTCCACTTTGACCCCGTCTTTTCCCTGTCATCTTTGCTGTAGTTTTTCGCGCTTCCATAGCTAGTCTACTGACAGATGAAGTTTGAACCATACGCTACTGTATATTAGAGATGGCAACAGCGGGGAATGAATGTTTCACAATAAGAGGATAGAGAATAAGAAGGAGCTTATTGACTACAGCGTGGATTACAATGGCGGACACGTGCACATTTTCGGGACTTATGCAGATCCCAAATACACATCAGCAGGTAAGAAAAGTTGGTTTTGCATAATAGGTCAAAACAAGATGCCATATAAAATGTCTCCTAATACTGTAGGCGTTATTTTGGGGTACTTAAACACACACCATAATAACATTGGTATGTTGAAGCACAGTACGTCTGACTACGATAGCCGTAAAGCACCGGCAATCCATCAAGCGGTGCAGCTTTGTAGCTTAGCAAAATCGTACGAAAACATCTTCTGAACACCATGTGTAATGTTCTATATTCTCAATGAAACATCAATGCTTTGGGCTAGCTTGCTAACTTGTTCTTGCTAGCATCATTCATTGAACAGGAGGCGTCAACCTGCAGTCCACACATATATATCTCTTATGTGTGACTGCCATCTACTGGTGACACTTATCAGTACACTATGTGTAAAATGACACTGCTTTGAGGTCGGTAAGCACAACCAGAATCCGTACATTAGGCGCACTGTCGATTTTTGAGAAAATGAAAGGATGTTAAGTGTGCCTTATAGTCCAAAAAATACAGTAATCAATGATTTATGAATGTATTTGATTGGTATTTATTTTTCTAATCAGCCTGACCTAATCCTAAAGTTTATGTTATAAATGACTAATAATCTTTGTGATTAACGCTTTCATGCCTTCATATCATTTGACAAGGTGTATCCTGTTAAACTGTAAGTGGGTTGGATATAATTATTGAATACGATTAAAATCAAGAATAAGATTACAAATACAGTGTTAATACCGTATTTGTCGGACCATAGGGCGCTCCGGATTATAAAACGCACTGCCAATGAACGGGTCTATTCAGGTCTATTTTCATATAAAAGGCGCACCGGATTATAAGGCGCCTTAAAGGAGTCGGATTATGATTTTTTTTCTAAATTAAAAAAACTTCCTTGTGGTCTACATAACATGTGATGGTGGTTCTTTGGTGAAAGTGTTGAAGATGAATGTCTCATAACAAGAAGATAGAGGAAAAAAAAGAAGCTTATCGACTACGTTGTTTAGCACGGACTACAAAAGCGGACTTGAGCAAATTTTCAGTACTTAGGCAGATCCCAAATACACATCAGCAGGTACCAGAAGGTAAGAAAAGTTCCTTTTGCATAATATTGCGAAACAAAACGCCAGGTAATATGTCTGCTAATAGGTGCCATTTTGCGGTCCTTATACACGCAACATAATAACACTCGTATGTTTAATGCGCCGACAATCCATCAAGTGGTGTGGCTTCATAGCTTACCGAAGTCGTACTAAAAACATTTTGACAGATTTTTGAGCGCGTGTAATGTTCTATATTCTCAAAGGAACATTTAAAGTTTTGGTGATGTTTACTGGCGTCATCTTGCAGTCTACACATATCTCTTATGCATACTTGCCAACCCTCCCGGATTTTCCGGGAGACTCCCGGAATTCGGCGCCTCTCCCGAAAACCTCCCGGAATAAATTTTCTCCCCGAAAATCTCCCGGAATTCAGCCGGAGCTGGAGGCCACGCCCCCTCCAACTCCATGCGGACCTGAGTGGGGACAGCCTGTTTTCACATCCGCTTTCCCACGATACAAACAGCGTGCCTGCCCGATCACGTTATAACTGTAGAATGATCGAGGGCGAGTTCTTGGTTTCTTATGTGGGTTTGTTGTTAGGCAGTTTCATTAACGTCCTCCCAGCGCGGTAACAACACACAACAACAGCAGTCACGTTTTCGTCTACCGTAAAGCAGTTCGTCTGCCGTAAACAGCAATGTTGTGACACTCTTAAACAGGACAATACTGCCATCTACTGGATAGCCTCCGGAACACTGAAATTCAAGTATTTATTTTATTTATATGTATAATAAAAATTAAAAATAAAAATTTAAAAATTTTAAAAAAAAATATATATATATATATATATATACATAGCTAGAATTCACTGAAATTTCATACATATATATATATATACCGTAATTTCCGGACTATAAGCCGCTACTTTTTCCCCTCGTTCTGGTCCCTGCGGCTTATACAAGGGTGCGGCTTATTTACGGCCTGTTCTTCTCCGACACCGACGAAGAGGATTTCGGTGGTTTTAGTACGCAGGAGGAAGACGATGATACAATGATTAAAGACTGACTTTTCATATACCGGTAGGCTGTTTTGATAACGTACAGGCGAGCACTTTGTATTACTTTGCACCGTTGTATTATTTGTACTCTGCACGAATGCTGTTCGCCATGTCAATGATGTGAAAGTTTGATTGAATGATTGAAAGATTTATTGTTAATAAATGGGACGCTTTGCGTTCCCAAACAGTCATCTCTGTCCCGACAATCCCCTCCGTGGTAGCAGGAACCCCTATATACTACGGTAATTACACATCAAAACCCTGCGGCTTATAGTCGGGTGCGGCTTATATATGGAGCAATCTGTATTTTCCCCTAAATTTAGCTGGTGCGGCTTATAGTCAGGTGCGGCTTATAGTCCGGAAATTACGGTATATATGAAATATATATGAAATACTCGAGTTGGTGAAGTCTAGCTGTAAATATACTCCTCCCCTCTTAACCACGCCCCCCGCCCCCAACCACGCCCCTGCCCCACCCCCCACCTCCCGGAATCGGAGGTCTCAAGGTTGGCAAGTATGCTCTTATGTGTGACTGCCATCATATTGCAGTCTACACGTATCTCAGACCGAGTGCGGCACACAACGTGAATAAGTAGCTCTCTGATTAGTGCCCGGCAGCAGGTGAGCGTGCCGAACACTAACCAGAGGCAGGTGAAACTAATCAGCACCCATGGTAACCAAAAACACAAACCCAGGGGTGCTGGAAACAGAACTGAGGTAGTGGAACTAATAGAACAAAACCTGATCCGGGCAACGGATCATGACAGCCGTGTGTAATGTTCTATATTTTCAAAGGAACATTTAAAGTTTTGGTGTTGTTTACTTGAGTCACATTGCAGTCTACACTTATCTCTTATGTGTGACTGCCATCTACTGGTCACACTTATCATTACACCGTGTACCAAATGAAATAGCTTCGAGGCCGGCAAGAACCACCAGAATGATTACGTACATCAGGCGCACCGGGTTATAAGGCGGACTGACGATTTTTGAGAAAACTAAAGGATTTTGAGTGCGCCTTATAGTCCGAAAAATAGGGTATTTGCTGCCGTGGAAAAGTTAGTCCCCGTGTGATTCACTCCGTCGACCTTTAATCTGTAGGCCAGCGAGGCAAACGTTCCCGTGGAGTATTCCGGTTTTTTATTTGAAGAAATCACTCATGAAAACAAGCCGTGTGGGAAAAGGCCATGCCTCGCTCCCCCAACTTTATAAAATAACTTCATGAGCTGCAACGTTGCAGATAAAGCTGCATGAAAAGGGCCGCCCTCCATCTACGCACTGCTCCCGCTGGTTACTGGGCTTCTAGAATCTCACCCGTGGGATTCTCCGCCACTCCTGTCTGCCCCCGTGATCCGTTTTTGCGACAAAAACGCACCTGGAATGCATGTCGGAGTGAAACAACCGCTGCGTCTGTGACAGTTAATTTGTGGCCCTTGTCTTCTGATACACACGCACCAGCGCTCTTTTGTGTACCGGTGACAAGCTGTGAGCTTTCAATTAAAGGAGAGCCCATCACGCCGGCGTAGAAGTCACGGCTTCAACCACGGAGGGAGGGGCGCATGCATATTGCGGCTTCAACTTTGACCCCAAACTATCCCCACCAGACGGCGTCCATAGGAAAACATAAACATACTACAAAATGAGATTAATAAATCTGGGAACTTGTTGAGGAATATTTGAATGGTCAGACCAGTGTTTCCCACACATTCATTTATTTGTGGCGGCCCGCCACGAAAGAATTACGTCCAACACAAATTAAAAAAAAAGAAAAATAAATATATATATATACTTTTTTTTTTTTTTTGTCCTGTCCAGCTCCTCAGGCAAATCATATAGTTGATGTAGATGCCCATATAGGCTGTTCAGATTTACTTTACAAAAGAGAAGTGTAGGATACTTCTCTTGTTGCCTTATTTGTATTTGACCACTACTGTTTTCTGTTTATTTGTTTCTGACTGTGGCAGGACACCTCTGCCTCTGTTTCACTTTATGTTGCTGGTAAATAATATGGTTGTAGTAGTAGGCTAAAGTTACATTATTTAGTATGCACTAATTAAAGGGGCAGAGCTTTAAGAGACATTTTAGCTTTTATATTTTATAAGATATATTTTTTGTAAGAACCACAATTAATAAATATATTTCAGTGAATAACTTATTGTTCAAATCTGTATATAAATATGTACATAAATTGTTGTAATTATATTGTAAAATGGATGGATGGATGGATGGACGTTTAAAACAAAACTGTTATTATTAATTAGTAAGTATACATTTTTTGAGGCTTTTTAGAGAAAATCATATCATTGTAGTAAATTATGCAAATTACTCGATGATGTCATGTTGACAACGCCCATAACCACGCCCCCACCGCCACAGGTATCTTGGCAGTTTATGGGAAACACTGCAGACATATACTCTATGCCAGTGTTTTTCAACCACTGTGCCGCGGCACACTAGTGTGCCGTGAGATATTGTCTGGTGTGCCGTGGGAAATTATGCAACTTCAACCTAATTGGTCCAAAAAATATATTTTGCAAATCAATCATTATAATGTGCCGTTGTCTAGTGCAGACCTGGGCAAATTAAGGCCCGGGGGCCCGTTAAGCTTTTCAATCTGGCCCGCCGGACATTCCCCCCAATTTTTTTTTAGACCTTTAAGATGGAAAGTGTAGCTGCCATTATGATGTGCAGTGATGTTTTCAAATGACCATAAGTCTTGAACTATACAACGTATTTCAATGGTTGGAATCTGCACTTTTGCATGATATTTATGCAAAACGTAAGTAAAACTAAACTGGCTACAAAGTAAACAAAAGCAGAATGCTGGACGACAGCAAAGACTTACAGCGTGTGTCCGTACATGACATGACAATCAAAACAATGTCCCCGCAAAGAAGGATAGCGTCCGCACAACTGAAATAGTCTTGATTGCCAATACAAAGCAGGTCAGGCAATAGCACTCAAAGCAAGATGTGAAGCTGCTAGAGGAGAACACCAACAAAACAGGAAGGGTCACCAAAATAACAGCGCAAGACAGGAACTAAAGGGGAAATTTATTTGATAAAACCCAACACCAAGAATAGACATTTGAAAGGCAATTTAAAATAAATAAAGAATAGCGAACAACAGGCTGAATAAGTGTACGTTATATGAGGCATAAATAACCAACTGAGAACGTGCCTGTTATGTTAACGTAACATATTATGGTAAGAGTCATTCAAATAACTATAACATATAGAACATGCTATACCTTTACCAAACAATCTGTCACTCCTAATCGCTAAATCCCATGAAATCTTATACGTCTAGTCTCTTACGTGAATGAGCTAAATAATATTATTTGATAGTTTACGCTAATGTGTTAATAATTTCACACATAAGTCGCTCCTGGGTATAAGTCGCACCCCCGGCCAAACTATGAAAAAAAATTTGATTTATAGTCCGAAAAATACGTTATTCATGTACCATATTTTTCGGACTATAAGGCGTACTTAAAATCCGTTCATTTTCTCAAAAAACGACGGTGCGCCTAATGTACGGAATAGTTTTGGTTGTGCTTACCGACCGCGAAGCAATTTTATTTGGTACATTGTTGAGTTGAGTTGAGTTTGAGTTTATTCCGAACATGCAAGCATACAACATGATACATCACAATTTCCAGGTTCTCTTTTCAACATGTGTAATGATAAGTGTGACCAGTAGATGGCAGTCATACATAAGAGATACGTGTAGACTGCAAGATGACGGCAGTAAACAACACCAAAACTTTAAATGTTCCATTGAGAGTATAGAAAAAAAATAAAAAAATAAAAATAAAAAAATTAAAAAAAGAGTATAGAACATTACACACGCTGCTCAAAAATCTGCGAACATGTTTTTAGTACTAATTCGTTAAGGTATGAAGCCGCACCGCTTGATGGATTTTGGGCGCATTAAACATACGAGTATTATTATGGTGTGTGTAAAAGGACCGCAAAATGGCACCTATTAGCAGATATGTTACCCGGTGTTTTGTTTTGCAATTAAACTTGCCTTAAACTTTAAGCTACTGTATTTTTCGGAGTATAAGTCGCTCCGGAGTATAAGTCGCACCGGCCGAAAATGCATAATAAAGAAGGAAAAAAACATATATAAGTCGCACTGGAGTATAAGTCGCATTTTTGGGGGAAATGTATTTGATAAAAGCCAACACCAAGAATAGACATTTGAAAGGCAATTTAAAATAAATAAAGAATAGTGAACAACAGGCTGAATAAGTGTACGTTATATGAGGCATAAATAACCAACTGAGAAGGTGCCTGGTATGTTAACGTAACATATTATGGTAAGAGTCATTCAAATAACTATAACATATAGAACATGCTATACCTTTACCAAACAATCTGTCACTCCTAATCGCTAAATCCCATGAAATCTTATACGTCTAGTCTCTTACGTGAATGAGATAAATAATATTATTTGATATTTTACGGTAATGTGTTAATAATTTCACACATAAGTCGCTCCTGAGTATAAGTCGCACCCCCGGCCAAACTATGAAAAAAAACTGCGACTTATAGTCCGAAAAATACGGTAATCATATATTCTGCATAAACATGAGAACAGATAGTGCTCTCTATTTCATTCATTTAAGACACAATCTTGTATGCACAAGCTTAGTAGTACTATCAAGTTTGCACCTCTTTTAACACACACACACCTCTAGCAGAGCAGGCTTATAATGTTATATAAAAGGAGCCCTCTACTTCTTTTCTTCCTGTGACTTTTTGCTGAACTCTCCCTTCCTAACCGCTGACTCCAGCAGGCAAAGCTCTCCTTCCTCCCTCTGTGTCTTCTGCCTTACCTTTGACTATGCCGTGATACCTTTTTAAACCCGCTCACCACCACTCATCACTTCCCCGCCGCCTCCTTTTCTCTATTACCTTATTTCCTCTGGTTTTCACACCCCTCACAACCCTGAGTGAATATGCCTAAATATTTGATGATGTAACCAGCCCCTCTGCCTTTGCAAGACTGGCTCACAAAAGGCTGGGGTTTTATTATTAACGCCGCTTTGCGCGGAGATTTTGGGGATTAAGGAAAGGTGAGCGCATGAATGATTGATGGCAGCGTGTTAACTTCCACGGCTACATCAAATAACTGTGATACTGTGATAAAATGCACTTGGAGATCACTTACAAGGACTTGATAGCTGGGTAAAGCAGAGGGTGACGTTAACTTTGCTTTAAAAAAATTAAAAAAAGAAGAATGGAGGGAATCTTAAAGGGCCCCTCTAATGCTGGCAACATTGGCATTTACCGTATTTTCCAGACCATAGGGCGCACCGACCAAAGTATAAGGCGCACTGCCGATGAATGGTCTATTTAGGATCTTTTTTCATATATATGGCGCACCGGATTATAGGGCGCATTAAAGGAGTCATATTATCATTATAATTTAAAAAAAAAAAGTAAAACACTTCCTTGTGGTCTGCATGAAATGTAATTGTGAATTTATATTTATATAGCGCTTTTCTCTAGTGACTCAAAGCGCTTTACATAGTGAAACCCAATATCTAAGTTACATATAAACCAGTGTGGGTGGCACTGGGAGCAGGTGGGTAAAGTGTCTTGCCCAAGGACACAACGGCAGGGACTAGGATGGCGTAAGCCGGAATCGAACCTGGAACCCTCAAGTTGCTGGCCCGACCTCTCTACCAACCGAGCTATGCCGCCCCCTTGTAATGGCGGTTCTTCTGGGCGGTATAGCTCGGTTGGTAGAGTGGTCGTGCCAGCACATAAGGGTTCCAGGTTCGATCCCCGCTTCCGCCATCCTAGTCACTGTCGTCGTGTCCTTGGGCAAGACACTTTACCCACCTGCTCCCAGTGCCACCCACACTGGTTTAAATGTAACTTAAATATTGGGTTTCACTATGTAAAAGTGCTTTGAGTCACTAGAGAAAAAGCGCTATATAAATATAATTCACTTCACTTTGGTCAAAATGTTGCATAGATTATGTTTTACAGCCGGTTTCGGACAGTCGCTTCAGGATGCACCGTCCGACCAAAACTGTCATAACTAAAGTTCCTTGGGTGAATAATGTAAACTCACTACACCGGTATGTTTTAGCGCTTTCATGGCGAGTTTACTGACAGATATAAGTAAAAACTTTACACTACTTTGTATTAGAAATGGCAACAGCGGAGGATGACAAGAAGATAGTCATTGGTGAATCTATACCTAACATCCCCTGTAATGATACTAAGTACAGGAGCGTATCCGGTCAATATTACTATGACTACATCAATGTTTTTTAGCAACACAAAATTTTATTTTTTATTTGAATTATGTTTAGAAACTCAGGAAATATGTCCCTGGACACATGAGGACTTTGAATATGACCAATGTATGATCCTGTAACTACTTGGTATCGGATTGATACCCAAATTTGTGGTATCATCCAAAACTTATGTAAAGTATCAAACTGAGCTCACCCTAACAGAAGAATAAGTGATTATTACATTTTAATAGAAGTGTAGATAGGACATGTTAAAAGAGAAAGTAAGCAGACATTAACAGTAAATGAACAAGTAGATTAATAATTCATTTTATACCACTTGTCCTTAATAATGTTGACAAAATAATAGGTAGATAAATGACACAATATGTTACTGCATATGTCAGCAGCTAAATTAGGAGCTTTTGTTTGTTTACTTACTAATAAAAGACAAGTTGTCTAGTATGTTCACTATTTTATTTAAGGACAAAATTGCAATAAGAAACATATGTTTAATGTACCCTAAGATTTTTAGTTAAAATAAAGCCAATAATGCCATTTTTTGTGGTCCCCCTTATTTAGAAAAGTACCGAAAAATACTGAAAAGTTTTGAAATTATTTTGGTACCGGTACCAAAATATTGGTATCAGGACAACACTACGTCACACCATATCAAGTCTGGCGAGTAGAGTTGGTTATCTACCCATTACTCCAATATTACAACCAATATTATACAAAAATGACTGCAATATTCATTTTCAGGAGGAAAAATAGATGAAGAAAACGTGTTCGGGAAATGTATGTAATCTGGACGTAATTGGGTCATTTAAAACATATATATTGGAATACCTGAGGTCGTTTCAGAAAGGTTCCATGACTGGCGTCACAAAATATATATTCTCAGATCCAAAACTACACATCTACCCTTTTGAAGTAAGCCACACTCCCTCGGCCCGTCGATTGCTGTCATGGTGAAGCAGCCAATATAGATGTTCTGCCACAGCCCTCGCCTCTCCTCGCACACCCAACAAAGCAAACACCGCAGGATCTCTTTGTAAACGAGCTGGTTGATGGTCGGGCCCCGTGGCAAGAACTCTGCATGGATGATGCCCTTAACATCAAAGGACGCCATCAACAGTACTTTTCCCTGACCAGTTCCAAGAGAAATATCTTTAAATATGATCGAACAAACTGTCAGCCTAATAGGTTAAAAATATTGCCACTGTCGAGTAGTGTTGTCCCAATAACAATATTTTGGTACCGGTATCAAAAATATTTCGATAATTTTCGGTACTTTTAAAAATAAAGGGGACCACAAAAAAATTGCATTATTGGCTTTATTTTAACAAAATGTGTTTCTTATTGCAAGTTTGTCCTTCAATAAAATAGTGAACATACAAGACAACTTGTCTTTTATTAGTAAGTAAACAAACAAAGGCTCCTAATTTAGTCTGCTGACATATGCAGTAACATATTGTGTCATTTATCTACCTATTATTTTGTCAACACTATAAAGGACAAGTGGTAGAAAATTAATAATTAATCTACTTGTTCATTTACTGTTAATATCTGCTTACTTTCTCTTTTAACATGTTCTATCTACACTTCTGTTAAAATGTAATAATCACTTATTCTTCTGTTGTTTGATACTTTACATTAGTTTTGGATGATACTAAAAATGTGGGTCAATCCGATACCAAGTAGTTACAGGATCATACATTGGTCATATTCAAAGTCCTCATGTGTCCAGGGAAATATTTCCTGAGTTTATAAACATAATATACATTTAAAAAAAACTAAAGAAGATGTCGTGATGCCAAAAAATATCGACATAATCACAGTAATATCGACTAGATACGCTACTGTACTTGGTATCATTACAGCGGATGTCTGGTGTAGATCCACCAATGGCGTTTGTTTGTGACGCTGGTGAGCTACGGTGTGTAGTGAAGCATGTTTAGCTATTTATCTAGTGAATAATACTGTATAATAGACTGTTTTTTTATTATTCACATGTGAATAATGTTGTATAATAGACTGTATTTATAATATTCACATATAAATAATGCTGTATAATAGACTGTATTTATATTATTCACAAGTGAATAATGCTGTATAATAGACTGTATTTATATTATTCACATATGAATAATGCTGTATAATAGACTGTATTTATATTATTCACATGTGAATAATGCTGTATAATAGACTGTATTTATAATATTCACATATGAATAATGCTGTATAATACTGTATTAATATTATTCACATGTGAATAATGCTGTATAATAGACTGTATTTATATTATTCACACGTGAATAATGCCGTATAATACTGTATTTATATTATTCACATGTGAATAATGCTGTATAATAGACTGTATTTATATTACTCACATGTGAATAATGCTGTATAATAGACTGTATTTATATTATTCACATGTGAATAATGCCGTATAATAGACTGTATTTATATTATTCACACGTGAATAACGCCGTTTAATACACTGTATTTATATTATTCACATGTAAATAATGCTGTATAATAGACTGTATTTATAATATTCACATGTGAATAATGCTGTATAATAGACTTTATTTATAATATTCACACGTGAATAATTCCGTATAATAGACTGTATTTATATTATTCACATGTGAATAATGCTGTATAATAGACTGTATTTATATTATTCACACGTGAATAATGCTGTATAATAGACTGTATTTATATTATTCACACGTGAATAATACCATATAATAGACTGTATTTATATTATTCACATGTGAATAATGCTGTATAATAGACTGTATTTATATTATTCACACGTGAATAATACCGTATAATAGACGGTATTTATATTATTCACATGTGAATAATGCTGTATAATAGACTGTATTTATATTATTCACATGTGAATAATGCTGTATAATAGACTGTATTTATAATATTCACATGTGAATAATGCTGTATAATAGACTGTATTTATAATATTCACATGTGAATAATGCTGTATAATAGACTGTATTTATAATATTCACATGTGAATAATGCTGTATAATAGACTGTATTATATTATTCACATGTGAATAATGCTGTATAATAGACTGTATTTATCATATTCACATGTGAATAATGCTGTATAATAGACTGTATTTATATTATTCACATGTGAATAATGCTGTATAATAGACTGTATTTATAATATTCACATGTGAATAATGCTGTATAATAGACTGTATTTATAATATTCACATGTGAATAATGCTGTATAATAGACTGTATTTATAATATTCACATGTGAATAATGCTGTATAATAGACTGTATTATATTATTCACATGTGAATAATGCTGTATAATAGACTGTATTTATCATATTCACATGTGAATAATGCTGTATAATAGACTGTATTTATAATATTCACATATGAATAATGCTGTTTAATAGACTGTATTTATATTATTCACATGTGAATAATGCCGTATAATAGACTGTATTTATAATATTCACATATGAATAATGATGTATAATAGAATGTATTTATAATATTCACATGTGAATAATGCTGTATAATAGACTGTATTATATTATTCACATGTGAATAATGCTGTATAATAGACTGTATTTATCATATTCACATGTGAATAATGCTGTATAATAGACTGTATTTATAATATTCACATATGAATAATGCTGTTTAATAGACTGTATTTATATTATTCACATGTGAATAATGCCGTATAATAGACTGTATTTATAATATTCACATATGAATAATGATGTATAATAGACTGTATTTATATTATTCACACGTAAAAAATACATAAGTGTTTATTGTTTATTGTGAGCGAACTGTGGTGCTGAATTTCCCCCAGGGATCAATAAAGTACTTTCTATTCTATTCTATTCTATTCTATTCTATTCCTCGTCCTGCAGGGATGATACTTGTAAGAAACATACTTTATTTGTTGCCATGGTGGCGAGGATTCGTGATTTCAGAAGTAGCTAAAACACTGCCGATTGCGGATGGACATTAGTCGCTAACTAGCTAGCCATGTCTTCAAGCACCTCTTCCTGAGGGCGTTTCAGTGTTATAACTTCACCTTTATCGTTAGTTTTTGAGCCAAAATGTGTCCATTCTCTCTTTTCTGTCTACACACTGTGTCTGCTTGTAAGTACTCTGTGATTGTGTGCCGCCGAACATGCTCGTCTGCTTGTAAGCTAGCAATGTCACGGTGGGAATGGGTGGACCGGTACTTTTCAGAGGCGGTATCGTACCGAATAAGGTTCATTAGTATCGCGGTACTATACTGATACCGATATACCGTACAACCCTACTGTCGAGAAACCTTTCAGTCACTTCAACAATTACAGCAACTCATTTTTTCCCAATCATCAGATCGTAGTAATTAAACATTGTGCCAAATGCTAAGGGATGAGATATTACTTTGTTGTTGTCTGAACTTAACGCACTCTTTTTTTTCATTGCTGCACTCCACAGCCAAGGCTAAGCAAGTTTCACCAGAAATTAGGCATCCCTAATGCCGGTTAAGCTTTTAAGCTGCTCATTTGTCAACCTCCCATTACCTTGTTTTCCTCTCCCTCGGATACTGTCTCTGTACATCTCCAGCTCATACTGTTTATCTCCGTATGGCTTTCCGGTTCACAGCCCGAACGCCTGTCATTCCTGTATCTTCTCGCCGCACGCTTCCTATTGAGAGGTGTTATTGTTGCAGCTGGAGGCTTTAAACTGCAAGTACCTTTTGTCAGAACAACTGTGTTAAGCTACCGACTGGTACAGCTCAGTCAGCACCGGTTGATAGTGGTAACCCTATCAGTGTTGGCGTTAACGCACTTTTTGTGTCTTTTTAAGCATTGAACTCAGAAAGGATGCGCAACTTAGTATGAATGTAAGAATAGTTTTGATGCTGGAATGGTTTGAATGTTGAAGAGTTTGAATTTGGAAATTTGGGAATTTCGAGAAAAGCTGGATTTTTGGAAAACGATTAGGAGCATGAATGTCCCGAATTAGTTGAATTGGTTGGTGTTGGAATCGTTTAAATCGGTCAAGAAATGTTGAAGTAGTAACTTTTTTTTAAAATTGAGAAATGGTGTTAAGGAATTTCAGAAATTTAATTTTTTTCAAGTTCTTAATCCAAATTGTTTTTTTGTCCTGTCCATAATTCATTTTGAATGGGGAAAATGTCCATAAAAACTGGGAATTCTAGGAAATCCGGGAATATTTTTTAGAATTGTTGAAGTAGAGCACACAATTCCTGAATAGGCTGAATATTTTGAACGTTTTGAATCGGATGAAAAATGTGGGAGTTGCGGAACTTTGAAAAATGGCCCATTCTTTTCAATGGGAATTTCATGGAAATTTCGAAATTTCGGTAAAAATTGGGAATTTTTTTGAAAATGATACAACATTTGAATGTTCTGAATAAGTTTAAATGGTTGGTGTTGGAATTTTTCAAAATCGGTCAAGAAATGTTGATTGATTTTTGATTGAGAAATAGTATTACAAAATTCCTGGAATTTTGAGAAAACTGGGAATTTTTCCATTTCAAAAAGCAACTTCGTTTTTTGTCCTGATTAAGAGGAATGTTTTGACGGTAAAAACGGTTGAAGTGGTTTGAAAAATGTGGAAGGAGTAGTTGACAAAAAAAATGTGAAAAAAGGGTTTGAAAAAACGGGAATTCTGGGAATTCCTGGAATTTTTTTGAAGTTGGAAAAATTATTTGAATGTTCTGAATAAGTTTAAATGGTTAGTGTTGGAATTTTTCAAATCGGTCAAGAAATGTTGATGTAGTAATTTTTTAAATTGAGAAATAGTATTACAAAATTCCTGGAATTTTGAGAAAACTGGGAATTTTTCCATTTCAAAAAGCAACTTGGTTTTTTGTCCTGATTAAGAGGAATGTTTTGACGGTGAAACGGTTGAAGTGGGTTGAAAAATGTGGAAGGAGTAGTCGACAAAAAAAGGGTTTGAAAAAACGGGAGTTCTGTTGAATTCATGGAATTTTTTTGAAGTTGGAAAAATAACAATTTGAATGTGCAGGGTGAGTGGAATGTGTTGAAGGTGGAATGGTTTGAATCGGTTGAAAAATGTGGAAATGGTGGAAGTTTGAAAAATGGCCAATTAATTTTGAATGGGAAAAATGTCGCTGAAAACCTGGAATTCTGGGAAATCTGGGAATTTTGGGGATCTGTCAAGGAAAAGCCCGCGATTCCCGAATAGGCTGAACAGTTTGAAGTTGAAACGGTTTGAATCGGATGAAAAATGTGGGAGTTGTGGAACTTTGAAAAATGGCCCATTCTTTTCAATAGGAATTTCATGGAAATTTCGAAATTTCGGTAAAAATTGGGAATTTTTTTGAAAATGATAAAACATTTGAATGTTCTGAATAAGTTTAAATGATTGGTGTTGGAATTTTTCAAATCGGTCAAGAAATGTTGATTGATTTTTGATTGAGAAATAGTATTACAAAATTCCTGGAATTTTGAGAAAACTGGGAATTTTCCCAGTTCAAAAAGCAACTTCGTTTTTTGTCCTGATTAAGAGGAATGTTTTGACGGTAAAACGGTTGAAGTGGGTTGAAAAATGTGGAAGGAGTAGTCGACAAAAAAAGGGTGAAAAAAGGGTTTGAAAAAACGGGATTTCTGGGAATTCCTGGAATTTTTTTGATGTTGGAAAAAGAACAATTTGAATGTGCAGGATGAATGGAATGTGTTGAAGGTAGAATAGTTTGAATCGGTTGAAAACTGTGGAAATGGTGGAAGTTTGAAAAATGGCCAATTCATTTTGAATGGGAAAAATGTCGCTAAAAACCTGGAATTCTGGGAAATCTGGGAATTTTGGGGATCTGTCAAGGAAAAGCCCACGATTCCCAAATAGGCTGAACAGTTTGAAGTTGAAACGGTTTGAATCGGATGAAAAATGTGGGAGTTGTGGAACTTTGAAAAATGGCCCATTCTTTTCAATGGGAATTTCATGGAAATTTTGAAATTTCTGTAAAAATTGGGAATTTTTTTGAAAATACTAAAACATTTGAATGTTCTGAATAAGTTTAAATGGTTGGTGTTGGAATTTTTCAAAATCGGTCAAGAAATGTTGATTGATTTTTATTGAGAAATAGTATTACAAAATTCCTGGAATTTTGAGAAAACTGGGAATTTTTCCATTTCAAAAAGCAACTTCGTTTTTTGTCCTGATTAAGAGGAATGTTTTGACGGTAAAAACGGTTGAAGTGGGTTGAAAAATGTGGAAGGAGTAGTCGACAAAAAAAGGGTGCAAAAAGGGTTTGAAAAAAACGTGAATTCTGGGAATTCCTGGAATTTTTTTGAAGTTGGAAAAATAACAATTTGAATGTTCTGAATAAGTTTAAATGTTTAGTGTTGGAATTTTTCAAATCGGTCAAGAAATGTTGATGTAGTAAATTTTTTAATTGACAAATAGTATTACAAAATTCCTGGAATTTTGAGAAAATTGGGAATTTTTCCAGTTGAAAAAGCAACTTCGTTTTTTGTCCTGATTAAGAGGAATGTTTTGACGGTTAAACGGTTGAAGTGGGTTGAAAAATGTGGAAGGAGTAGTCGACAAAAAAAGGGTTTGAAAAAACGGGAGTTCTGTTGAATTCATGGAATTTTTTTGAAGTTGGAAAAATAACAATTTGAATGTGCAGGATGAGTGGAATGTGTTGAAGGTGGAACGGTTTGAATCGGTTGAAAAATGTGGAAATGGTGGAAGTTTGAAAAATGGCCAATTCATTTTGAATGGGAAAAATGTCGCGGAAAACCTGGAATTCTGGGAAATCATAATTGTATGTCTGGGAGAAAGCTGGCCGGAACATGAATGTGAACAACATTGCACAGACGTAGAGCATAATGGAAGCTAAACCAACAAAAAGAGAAAAGAGGGACTCCTTTGTCTGGATTCAGAAAGTTATACAGCAACCAAACAATCGTAATCTGCAAAACATGCCAACAAATACATGTCGTTACCGGCGACCAGGCGTGGAATTTTGTCGTTTAGGGGTGTCGTCAACCTTTTGAGGGCACAAAGGGCCAAATGTCAGGGCAGGAATGCCATCAAGAAAATGATTTTAAGTTCACAGACATAATCAATGTAGCTTAAAGTTTAAGGTGAAACAAAACACCAGGTAATATGTCTGCTAATAGGTGTCATTTTGCGGTCCTTATACACACACCATAATAATACTCGTATGTTTAATGCGCCGACAATCCATCAAGCGGTGCGGCTTCATAGCTTACCGAAGTCGTACTAAAAACATTTTCGCAGATTTTTGAGCGGCGTGTGTAATGTTCTATATTCTCAATGGAACATTTAAAGTTTTGGTGTTGTTTACTGGCGTCATCTTGCGGTCTACACGTATCTCTTATGTATGACTGCCATCTACTGGTCACACTTATCATTACACATGTTGAAAAGAGAAACTTGGAAATTGCGATGTATCATGTTGTATGCTTGCATGTTCGGAATAAACTCAAACTCAACTCAACAATGTACCAAATAAAATTGCTTCGAAGTCGGTAAGCACAACCAAAATTATTCCGTACATTAGGCGCACCGTCGATTTTTGAGAAAATGAACGGATTTTAAGTACGCCTTATAGTCCGAAAAATATGGAACATGAATACCGTATTTTTCGGACTATAAGTCGCAGTTTTTTCATAGTTTGGCCGGGGGTGCGACTTATACTCAGGAGCGACTTATGTGTGAAATTATTAATACATTAGCGTAAAATATCAAATAATATTATTTAGCTCATTCACGTACGAGACTAGACGTATAAGATATTAATGTAATAACAGTGTAGTAACAATGTAATAACAGTATAATAACAGTGTAATAACAGTATAATAACAGTGTAATAATGTAATAACAGTAGAAAAACAGTGTAATAACAATGTAATCACAGTGTAATAGCAATGTAATATTAATGTAATAACAGTGTAGTAATGTAATAACAATGTAAAAACTGTGTAATAACAACGTAATAACAGTGTAATAACAGTATAATAACAGTATAATAACAGTGTAATAACAGTATAATAACAGTGTAATAACAATGTAATAACAATATAATAACAGTATAATAACAGTGTAATAACAGTATAATAACAGTGTAATAACAATGTATTAACAGTAAAATAACAGTGTAATAATGTAATAGCAGTGTAATAACAATGTAATAAAAATGTAATAACAGTGTAATACCAGTATATTAACAGTGTAATAATGTAATTCCAGTATAAGAACAGTGTAATAACAATGTAATAACAGTGTAATAACAGTATATTAACAGTGTTATAAAAATGTAATACCAGTATAATAACAGTGTAATAACAATGTAATAACAGTGTAATAACAATTTGTAGATGCTCGCCCTAAAATTAATGCACTCCTCTATAACCACCTTTGTCAAAATGTGTCTCGAACAAAGACAATACATGTAATATTCAGAAAGGTAAAATCTGCTAAAAATAAGTACTGTATTTTTCGGAGTATAAGTCGCACAGGAGTATAAGTCGCACCTGCCGAAAATGCATAATAAAGAAGGAAAAAAACATATATAAGTCGCACTGGAGCCCGGCCAAACTATGAAAAAAAACTGCAACTTATAGTCCGAAAAATACGGTAATAGAATAAAAGTTAAGGACAAAGATAATATGGGAAGGAGGCACACACAACAGAAAAAAAAAATGAAGGATAAAATATCCAAGGCAATACATAAAAAAAGTAAACAAATTCATGCGGGGTGAAAAGGGAGATGCCGACTCACTTTTAGATGAAACGTGTCTTTGTAAGTTAATGTTTTGTTCCCTTCCAAACACCTACAAAGCATTGGTGTGGAGGTTGGTGCAGGGAGCTGAGGAGTGGACATGCAAGAAAAAAAGACGGTGTTTTGGCACAAAGTCTCCCATGAGGCTCCCTTTCCCTTACTCGCCATTGAGGAAACTGATTGATCCCGGCATTTTAAGTACGCACATTTTAAAACTACACAGATGGAAAAGTGACATGATCCCCTTTAAAAGACTCCATAAGAATACATCTTTACTCCAGATCAGTGGGGGAAAAAAGAAAGAGGAGTGTATGGAGAGGACCTCAAAGCTCTTCCCCGGAGGATCTGAATAGACGGATGGAAGGACGGAGAGGAAGATGAAGGTAGGATATAGACAAACAGAGGGAGGACGGTGGATCAAACTGCGGTGAAGCACAGCGGATGCGGTGTGCATAGGAATTCAAACACTGAAGGCAAAGAGAAGAGGTCAAGAAGATGCTTTGGAACAGTGGAAGTCAAACAGTCCATTCTTTTGTCTGATTCACGTTTCGGTTCTGGAGTTGGTTAGTTTTCGTGAAATTCGACGTTCTTCAAATATTGAACAGTTCTGGTTATGGGTCCGCCGTGTGACATGAGAAAGAACCACGAGTAGGAAAGGGGGTATCATTTAGTAAATATTCCAACGGAAGCACGGCGGTGCAGCTCTTTAGTTCATCAATTCATTCCCCCCCAGACCCCAGCTAATAAAAGATACAAATAAAGCGCTGCTAATGTCTTCAGGGTGAACGAGACATGCGGGAGACGAGTTGAAATCAACACGAAGAAGCTTGAACTCTGCCTGAACCCTTAGTCTGCTGCCGCAGTGTTCTACCCAAAAAAATACATGCCTGAGAGCCAGATTTTCCAAAAGAAAAGACAAGTTCTCACATCTCAAACTATTTAGCATTTCGTGTCGCTGACATGTCTTTGCTATCTTATCCAAAACACCTGTAATGAGGGCTCCCCGTGGCGCGTGCATCAAGAAACACACACGAGCACATTGGAGAGACAGAAAGAGGGTGTGGGATTAACTGTCAAAACATCAGCAGGCACTTTTTGTTCTCCGTACCTTGATATTTTTGGCAGGAATACGCCTGTAGACTGGAGTGAATCACACAAGGAACTCTTGAATTGCAACATATTCCAAGTACCGTATTTTTCGGAGTGTAAGTCGCACCGGCCGAAAATTCATAGTAAAGAAGGAAAAAAATATACACTACCGTTCAAAAGTTTGGGGTCACCCAAACAATTTTGTGGAATAGCCTTCATTTCTAAGAACAAGAATAGACTGTCGAGTTTCAGATGAAAGTTCTCTTTTTCTGAAAATAATAATGAATCAAAATCAATGTCATTATGAATTATTGACCTATTCAAGGCTCCAATTACGTCACATTTGAGATATTTTGGGGGAAAATGTTGCATATTTTGTGTTTGCCATATAAAAAACTGAGCTGTTTTTTTTAAAGGGCCTAAAACGAACAAACGAAAAACATAAACAACAATAAAACGTATAATTGACGGATAGATCTGAAGTTGATCTCGAGATTATTGTGTTAAAAGTAAACAGAAAAAAAAAATGTAATTTATTTTTTAACACTATAATTATTTTAGTGTTATATCACACTATAATTAATTTTAGTGTGATTCGTTTTTAAGTGTCATTGCTCAAAAAATAATAATGGATTAAAATCAATGTTGTTATGAGTTATTGGCCTTTTTAAGGCTCCAATTATTATATAATCTCAAATATTCCACTTAAAAATGTTATTGTGTGAAAATATTGCATATTTTGTATTTTTTCCATAAAAAACAGGGTTTTCTTTGACAACAAGAGCATACAACTTAAATCTTTAAAACCGTTATTTTGACAGATAGACCTAATGTTGATCTAGAGATTTAAAACTTGAATAATAATAAAAATAATAACACTGAATAATGACACATTTTTAATATTTTTTTGACCAAAACCCTTTGGGGTCCCCGGGATCAAGCCTGAGTGGAGGCCTGATTGTAAATTTTTTATACATACACTACCGTTCAAAAGTTTGGGGTCACATTGAAATGTCCTTATTTTTGAAGGAAAAGCACTGTACTTTTCAATGAAGATAACTTTAAAGTAGTCTTAACTTTAAAGAAATACACTCTATACATTGCTAATGTGGTAAATGACTATTCTAGCTGCAAATGTCTGG
Organism: Entelurus aequoreus; assembly: GCF_033978785.1. NCBI lineage: Eukaryota > Metazoa > Chordata > Actinopteri > Syngnathiformes > Syngnathidae > Entelurus > Entelurus aequoreus. The sequence continues at coordinate 20,652,192 of NC_084750.1, read as the reverse complement.
TTTTTGGTGCAATATCTACATAGGTGTATAGAGGCCCATTTCCAGCAACTATCACTCCAGTGTTCTAATGGTATAATATGTTTGCTCATTGGCTCAGAAGTCTAATTGATGATTAGAAAACCCTTGTGCAATCATGTTCACACATCTGAAAACAGTTTAGCTCGTTACAGAAGCTACAAAACTGACCTTCCTTTGAGCAGATTGAGTTTCTGGAGCATCACATTTGTGGGGTCAATTAAACGCTCAAAATGGCCAGAAAAAGAGAACTTTCATCTGAAACTCGAGAGTCTATTCTTGTTCTTAGAAATTAAGGCTATTCCACAAAATTGTTTGGGTGACCCCAAACTTTTGAACGGTAGTGTATATTGTATTGGTTTTTAAAATAAAAAATATCAAAATGGCCCCCGCTTGCTTTGATTTTTCAGAATGCGGTTTGGACACCCCTGACTTAGAGCATGTCAACAGAATGGAAATGGCAGCATAACAGACTTATTCATTGTGTCATAAAACACCTACAGTATTTTCTGGACTATAAGGCGCACTTAAAATGTTGGTTTTTTTCAGACTCCAATTGACCAAAATACAGACATGGCGTCCTGCAGTGTTTACGGAAGTAAACCCGGAAGTAAACATGCTTCAATTCTAGTTGCTCAGTACTAGCGCATTTGTGGCAATTTCAAGGGTTTTGAGCAAACAAAGTCAACATTTTCTAAACCGCAGAGAAGAATATTAAATAATTGTTATCCCGCAGTTTTGGGGACATTTGCCTCGAGCTTGTTGGTCGAACATTGATCGACTTGAGTTCCTAAAACATCATTTTTGCCTGTCTCTGCTAATTTGTCAACTATTTATTTTGTCACAGTCCATTTTGGTGGATAATGATGTCGCTTATGATAAGCGTCATCATTATTCGCCATTATGCCACCGGATCGCTGGAGAGTGCACACTGAAGTCGCATCACAACACTCATAATAATAATTGGCTGACAGAAAAATAACTTCCATACCGTATGACGGGCAAAGCACGATAGTACTACACCCTTGCAGTACAGGAGTGCTACTTAAACTTCATAAATGTGGTTAAATAGCCTTAGTGTTATTTTAGAGTAGTGTTTTGGGGGCCTTGACAGACTCACACTCAAAAAGGTGGAGTTCTATGGGTGTTTTTTTACCTTCACTTGTATCATTTTCACCATAAATGGTGGGTTATTGTGATAGTCCATATCACCCATCCCTACCGGCCAGGTGTGGCCTGTGGGCCTTGAATTTGACACATGCTCTAAATGCCTTCAATTACCATTTAGGTAAAAACAGGAAACTTAACAATATTGCTTTTCAACTAGAGATGTCCGATAATGGCTTTTTTGCCGATATCCGATATTCTCCAACTCTTAATTACCGATTCCGATATCAACCGATACTGATATATACAGTCGTGGAATTAACACATTTCCAAAATAAATCAACTCAAGTTATGAAAAAAAAATGCCAACATGGCACTGCCATATTTTTATTATTGAAGTCACAAAGTGCATTATTTTTTTTAACATGCCTCAAAACAGCAGCTTGGAATTTGGGACATGCTCTCCCTGAGAGAGCATGAGGAGGTTGAGGTGGGTTAGGTTGGGGGGCGGGGGTTAGGAAATAGTGGGGGGTGTATATTGTAGCATCCCGGAAGAGTTAGTGCTGCAAGGGGTTCTGGGTATTTGTTCTGTTGTGTTTATGTTGTGTTACCGTGTGGATGTTCTCCCGAAATGTGTTTGTCATTCATGTTTGGTGTGGGTTCACAGTGTAGCGCATATTTGTAACAGTGTTAAACTTGTTTTTACGGCTACCCTCAGTGTGACCTGTATGGCTGTTGACCAAGTATGCATGGATTCACTTGTGTGTGTGAACTAGGGATGGGCGATACCACACTTTTAGGATTCGATACGATACCGATACTTTTTCTTGCATTTTCATCGATACTGATACCGATACCGATACCATTAATTTCTTATTGGCAATTTTTGTCAGTCAAAAATATTATTACTATTGTTATTATTTAAGACAAATCACAAGACAAATACAGACCATTTATACCACATTTATTATGGTCAATATATAATAAATGTAAAATTAAAATAAATATGCCTGGCTGCATCAAAATAAATATGCCTGGCTGCATCGCTGTCTCCTGTGACGTGGCTGGGCCAGCTCTATACTCTGCCAGGTACAGGGGTGTCCCAGCACATAATAAGTTAAGTAAGTCATCAAAAACATCTGAAAGTGATGCTTGCACCCCCCCACACGCCGTTTTTTTGGTTTATATCGATACTTTTTTCAGAAAAGTGATGCCAAATGAGTAGCGTGTGAGTATCGATATATCGATACCACAGGATCGATACGCACATCCCTAGTGTGAACAGCCGTAGGTATTATGTGAATGGACCGGCACGCAAAGGCAGTGCCTTTAAGGTTTATTGGTGCTCTGTACTTCTCCCTACGTCCGTGTACACAACAGCGTTTTAAAAAGTCATAAATTTTACTTTTTGAAACCGATACTGATTATTTCCGAACCGATACCGATAATTTCCAATATTACTACATCTCTAGTTTGGGCCTAAAGCTTTCTTACACTTGCACTTTTAACCATTTTTAAATGTTTTCAGTAGGGATGTCCGATAATGGCTTTTTGCCGATATCCGATATTCCGATATTGTCCAACTCTTTAATTACCGATACCGATATCAACCGATACCGATATCAACCGATATATACAGTCGTGGAATTAACACATTATTATTAGGGATGTCCGATAATGGCTTTTTGCCGATATCCGATATTCCGATATTGTCCAACTCTTTAATTACCGATACCGATATCAACCGATACCGATATCAACCGATATATGCGGTCGTGGAATTAACACATTATTATGCCTAATTTGGACAACCAGGTGTTGTGAAGATAAGGTACTTTTTAAAAAAAATGGTAAAATAAGAAATAAATTAAAAACATTTTCTTGAATAAAAAAGAAAGTACAACAATATAAAAACAGTTACATAGAAACTAGTAATGAATGAAAATTAGTAAAATTAACTGTTAAAGGTTAGTACTATTAGTGGACCAGCAGCACGCACAATCATACTTACGGACTGTATCCCTTGCAGACTATTGATATATAATGTAGGAACCAGAATATTAATAACAGAAAGAAACAACCCTTTTGTGTGAATGAGTGAAAATGGGGGAGGGAGGTTTTTTGGGTTGGTGCACTAATTGTAAGTGTATCTTGTGTTTTTTATGTTGATTTAATTAAAATAAAATAAAAAAAATAAAATAAAAAAAATAAAAACCGATACCGATAATAAAAAAACCGATACCGATAATTTCCGATATTACATTTTAACGCATATATCGGCCGATAATATCGGCAGGCCGATATTATCGGACATCTCTAATTATTATGCCTAATTTGGACAACCAGGCATGGTGAAGATAAGGTACTTTTAAAAAAAATATATAAAATAAAATAAGATAAATAAATTAAAAACATTTTCTTGAATAAAAAAGAAAGTAAAACAATATAAAAACAGTTACATAGAAACTAGTAATTAATGAAAATGAGTAACATTAACTGTTAAAGGTTATTACTATTAGTGGACCAGCAGCACGCACAATCATGTGTGCTTACGGACTGTATCCCTTGCAGACTGTATTGATATATATTGATATATAATGTAGGAACCAGAATATTAATAACAGAAAGAAACAACCCTTTTGTGTGAATGAGGAGGGAGGTTTTTTGGGTTGGTGCATTAATTGTAAGTGTATCTTGTGTTTTTTATGTTGATTTAATTAAAAAAAAAACAAAAAAAAACCTGATACCGATAATAAAAAAACCCGATACGATAATTTCCGATATTACATTTTAACGCATTTATCTGCCGATAATATCCCTAGTTTTCAGTGTTTGTTGTTTAATTCTAATACAGTGCCAAACATGTAAAACTGCGAGCAAAAACCTCCCGGGGGCTGAGCCCTGTCCTTCAAACCTAGTGACACCGCTGGTAAGGGTCTCGTTTAATTGGCTTTGAATTGCCTACATCAATGTCACGGCTGAGCACATGAGTCTGAGAGGGTCTATCGGCAAACAACGACCTTTAAGAAGAAAACAAATTAACAATGTCTTTCTGCTGACCATCATCAAGGTGAGACGCCAAGAGAGATAAGATTAGTAACGCCTCTGAATTAGAAAACTTACCCTGCGGTAACGTCACGGACATGCTGTCACTTTCCAGTGGTGCTGAAGTAGACAGCTCCACAAGGCTGACACATGGTTGGGACTCTTCAGCACCAGAGGATGGGACAGTTCCTAAAACAGACAACTCAGAGCCACCGTCAACAGCAGCAGGACATCTGCCAACATGTTTCGAGTCGGTTCTAACCAGCGAGTCTTTTCGATCTACACTACCGTTCAAAAGTTTGGGGTCACCCAAACAATTTTGTGGAATAGCCTTCATTTCTAAGAACAAGAATAGACTGTCGAGTTTCAGATGAAAGTTCTCTTTTTCTGGCCATTTTGAGCGTTTAATTGACCCCACAAATGTGATGCTCCAGAAACTCAATCTGCTCAAAGGAAGGTCAGTTTTGTAGCTTCTGTAACGAGCTAAACTGTTTTCAGATGTGTGAACATGATTGCACAAGGGTTTTCTAATCATCAATTAGCCTTCTGAGCCAATGAGCAAACACATTGTACCATTAGAACACTGGAGTGATAGTTGCTGGAAATGGGCCTCTATACACCTATGTAGCTAGAATAGTCATTTACCACATTAGCAATGTATAGAGTGTATTTCTTTAAAGTTAAGACTAGTTTAAAGTTATCTTCATTGAAAAGTACAGTGCTTTTCCTTCAAAAATATGGACATTTCAATGTGACCCCAAACTTTTGAACGGTAGTGTATATATATATGATTTCAACAAAATAATGTTTTTTTGGGAGGCCCAAGCACGGATTACACTGACCTCAGTTAATTTCGATGGGCGGAGGTTATTCGAGACACAAGTGTTTTGAGTTACAAACTTGGTCTTGGAAATAATTAGGCTTGTAAATTGAAGTACCACCATATACAGACCCTTTCCAAAAAAAAATAGAATATTATGGAAAAGTGTATTTATTTCCATAATGCCATTCAAAACGTCAAACTTCCACAGATTCTACAAAACCCAAAACCAGTGAAGTTGGCAGGATGTGTAAATGGTAAATAAAAACAGATTGCAGTGATTTGCTAATCCTTTTCAACTTATATTCAATTGAATAGACTGCAAAGACAAGATATTGTCATGTCTGTGATTATGTTTTGTTTTAGTCATGTTCGGATTTGGTTTTGGACTTTTTGTGCACTTCCTTGTTTGGTTTGGTTTCCATGGTCACCCATTAGTTTTCACCTGTCTTGTCACGCACCTGTTTCACGTTTCAAGTCACGCACCTGTTTTCACTGATCACGTCACTATTTAAATCTGTCTGTTTCTGTTGTTTGTCCTGGCGTCCTCACACTATTTCGTCACTCTGCTTCATGTCGTGTCACAGTTCTTTACCAAGTAAGTTTTGTTCATTTATGCCACAGTTAGTGTTTTTGTTTTATTGTTCATAGTTTTTGTGCCCACGTGCATGTCTTTTGTTTCTTAGTCAAGTTTGTATTTCCGCCTTTGTGCGCGCCATTTGTTTGCTTCCTTTTTGTTTGTAGTTTATTAGTGTTAAAAAATAATAAATCATGTATTCAAACTCACGTATGGCTCGCGCCAACTTTCCGTTGCCTTCTGGAGAAACAAAACCCAAGAACCCAGTCGTGACAGATATTTAATGTTCCAACTGGAAAACGTTGTTACTTTTTGAAAATATTAGCTCATTTGGAATTTGATGCCTGCAACATGTTTCAAAAGAAGCTGGCACAAGTAGCAAAAAAGACTGAGAAAGTTGAGCAATGCTCATCAAACACTTATTTGGAACATCCCACAGGTGAACAGGCTAATTGGGAACAGGTGGGTGCCATGATTGGGTATAAAAGCAGCTTACATGAAATGCTCATTCGTTCACAAACAAGGACGGGGCGAGGGTCACCACTTTGTGAACAAATGCGTCAGCAAATTGTTTAAGAACAACATTTCTCAACCAGTTATTGCAAGGAATTTAGGGAATTCCCCATCTACGGTCCGTAATATCATCAAAAGGTTCAGAGAATCTAGAGAAATCACTGCACGTATGCGATGATATTACGGACCTTCGATTCCTCAGGCGTTTCTGCATCAAAAAGCGACATCAGTGTGTAAAGGATATCACCACATGGCCTCAGGAACACTTCAGAAAACCACTGTCAATAACTACAGTTTGTTGCTACATCTGTTAGTGCAAGTTAAAACTCTACTATGCAGAGCGAAAGCCATTTGTCAACAACACCCAGAAACGCCGCCGGCTTTGCTGGGCCCGAGCTCATCTAAGATGGACTGATGCAAAGTGGAAAAGTGTTCTGTGATCCGACGAGTCCACATTTCAAATTGTTTTTGAAAACTGTGGACATTGTGTCCTCCGGATCAAAGAGGATAATAACCATACAGATTGTTATAAGCGCAAAGTTGAAAAGCCAGCATCTGTGATGGTATGGGGGTGTATTAGTGCCCAAGGCATGGGTAACTTACACATCTGTGAAGGCACCATTAATGCTGAAAGGTACATACAGGTTTTGGAGCAACATATGTCTTTTTTTATGGACGCCCCTGCTTATTTCAGCAAGACAGTCCCAAACCACGTGTTACAACAGCGTGGCTTCATAGTAAAAGAGTGCGGGTACTAGATTGGCCTGCCTGTAGTCCAGACCTGTCTCCCATTGAAAATGTGTGGCGCATTATGAAGCTTAAAATACCACAACGGAGACCCCGGACTGTTGAACAACTTAAGCTGTACATTAAGCAAGAATGGGAAATAATTCCACCTGAGAAGCTTCAAAAATTGGTCTCCTCACTTCCCAAACGTTTACTGAGTGTTGTTAAAAGGAAAGGCCATGTAACACAGTGGTAAACATGCCCCTGTGACAACTTTTGTGCTGCCATTAAATTCTAAGTTATGATTATCTGCAAAAAAAAAAAAAATTCTTAGTTTGAACATTAAATGTAAAAATTTGCAAATCATTGTATTCTGTTTTTATTTACGAATTACACAACGTGCCAACTTCACTGGTTTTGGGTTTTGTAGATTTAGGGCCCACAACGTAAACATTTTCAAGTATTTAGTCGTTTATTTGTACATAATGTAGGCCTCCAGCTCACAAAACCCACGAAAACAGGATTTCCAAAAATGTGATTACTGTGAAGAAATCAGGCCAACTTTAACAGGGCATGAACGTGAGTGTCACCCACTACTACTCCTCGACTAAACTCAAAGCACCTGCACAGGTTGTCATCAAATTGCGTCACTTTGGTCGAATTGTCTCAGTCAGGATCAATACGGGGAAGACTGCAGACTTGACAACTGGCCAGAAGACCAGCATTGATACCCTCCCTAGGATGTAAGCCACAAAAGCTCATGGCTCAGGAGGCTGGCTGTTCACAGAGTGCTGTGTCCTAGCATATCAATGGGACGTGGAGTGGAAGGGCAAAATGTGGCAGGAGAAGACGCACCAGCAGAAGAGCTGACCGTAGGCTTCTGCCCATTATCAAACAGACAAGAGTCATGACACTGGCAGAGAATGGAGATTTCTGCACAGTATTCACATTTTTGGATAACCTGTTTTTGTGGGTTTTATGAGCTGGAAGCCCAAATTATGTACAACTTAGAGCTCATTAGTATTGCGCTACTAAACTTATATGGTATACCGTACAACCTTAATACTGTATATAATAATATTTGGCATGATCCGATACTAAAATGTATTTTTTTTTCAACCAAAATTGAAATAACGAATGCATTCAGTAAAAAAAAGAATGATCTTATTGACACATTTTTCCCGGCTTTCGCAGATCTGGTCACTGGGCCTTGAGTTCCACACCTGTGATATAGTGGGTAAATTAGAGATTTCCGATGATATCGGACTGCCGATATTATTGGCCGATAAATGCTTTAAAATGTAATATCGGAAATTATCGATATCGGTTTCAAAAAGTAAAATGTATGACTTTTTAAAACGCCGCTGTGCGGAGTGGTACACGGACGTAGGGAGAAGTACAGAGCGCCAATAAACCTTAAAGGCACTGCCAATCACATAATATCTACGGCTTTTCACACAAACAAGTGAATGCAAGCATACTTGGTCAACAGCCATACAGGTCACACTGAAGGTGACCGTGTTAACAACTTTAACACTGTTACAAATATGCGCCTCACTGTGAACCCACACCAAACAAGAATGACAAACACATTTCGGGAGAACATCCGCACCGTAACACAACAAAAACACAACAGAACAAATACCCAGAACCCCTTGCAGCACTAACTCTTCCGGGACGCTACAATATACACCCCCGCTACCCCCTTCCCCCCCCCCCCACCTACCTCAACCTCCTCATGCTCTCTCAGGGAGAGCATGTCTCAAATTCCAAGCTGCTGTTTTGAGGCATGTTAAAAAAAATAATGCACTTTGTGACTTCAATAATAAATATGGCAGTGCCATGTTGGCATTTTTCCCCATAACTTGAGTTGATTTATTTTGGAAAACCTTGTTACATTGTTTAATGCAGGGGTCACCAACGCGGTGCCCGCGGGCACCAGGTAGCCCGTAAGGACCAGATGAGTAGCCCGCTGGTCTGTTCTAAAAATAGCTCAAATAGCAGCACTTACCAGTGAGCTGCCTCTATTTTTTAAATTGTATTTATTTACTAGCAAGCTGGTCTCGCTTTCTAAGAGAGACAAAACTCAAATAGAATTTGAAAATCCAAGAAAATATTTTAAAGACTTGGTCTTCACTTGTTTAAATAAATTCATAAATTGTTTTACTTTGCTTCTTATAACTTTCCGAAAGACAATTTTAGAGAAAAAAACAACCTTAAAAATGATTTTAGGATTTTTAAACAAATATACCTTTTTACCTTTTAAATTCCTTCCTCTTCTTTCCTGACAATTTAAATCAATGTTCAAGTAAATTTATTTTTTTAATTGTAAAGAATAATAAATACATTTGAATTTAATTCTTCATTTTAGCTTCTGTTTTTTCACGACGAATATATGTGAAATATTTCTTCAAACTTATTATGATTAAAATTCAAAAAAATTATTCTGGAAAATCTAGAAAATCTGTAGAATCAAATTTAAATCTTATTTCAAAGTCTTTTGAATTTCTTTTAAAAATGTTGTTCTGGAAAATCTAGAAGAAATAATGATTTGTCTTGGTTAGAAATATAGCTTGGTCCAATTTGTTATATATTCTAACAAAGTGTAGATTTGATTTTAACGTATTTAAAACATGTCATCAAAATTCTAAAATTAATCTTAATCAGGAAAAATTACTAATGATGTTCCATAAACTCTTTTTTAAATTTTTTCAAAAAGATTCGAATTAGCTAGTTTTTCTCTTCTTTTTTTCGGTTGAATTTTGAATTTTAAAGAGTCGAAATTGAAGATAAACTATGTTTCAAAATGTAATTGTCATTTTTTTTCGTGTTTTCTCCTCTTTTAAACCGATTAATTAAGTGTAAATATCATTAATTATTAATAATAACATAGAGTTAAAGGTAAATTGAGCAAATTGGCTATTTCTGGCAATTTATTTAAGTGTGTATCAAACTGGTAGCCCTTCGCATTAGTCAGTACCCAAGAAGTAGCTCTTGGTTTCAAAAAGGTTGGTGACCCCTGGTTTAATGCATCCAGCGGGGCATCACAACAAAATTAGGTATAATAATGTGTTAATTCCACGACTGTATATATCGGTATCGATTGATATCAGAATTGGTAATTGAAAGTTGGGGAATATCGGATACCGGCAAAAAAGCCATTATCGGACATCTCTAGGGGAAATGCAATTGAAAACAGTTTCTTCAACAATTTCTGACAAGCAACAAGTGTATTAAGACTACAGAGGCAGGAAGTTGCAAACAAAAGGTGGGGACAAAAAAGAAAATAGTTGATTGCTGTTGCCACCAACTAAACAATAGCCGATACAGACCGAGCTTTGAACCGTAGAGCGAAAAAAAGAATTGGTATATTGAAATGCTATGAGGTGGAAGGGTTTATGTATGTCAGGGTCATGTTGACCAATGAGGGGAAGCAGACGCCTGACAATCACATTGCAGCAGCAGGAGGTGAGCTGAGAAGGCAAAGCTCTCAATTTTCCAGTCCATTTATTCCCCAAACTTCACTTAAGGTCACAGGCTTTGGACCGTGACCGAAAAGGATACACACAAATACGACTCGCCAAAATGAGTGTCCTCTGTAGTGGCGGCTTGTGCCCGCACTCGGAGGCGCGGATGAGAGGCTCGGACGGCAGATCTCGGAGTGGTGGGCCTGACCTCAGAAAGGCTTTGCTGACATATTAATGACAGCGGCCGACCGTGACGACAAGCCAAGTCTATCATTTAAACAAGCGTATAAAGGTCACATGTTCGCAGGGAGGACAGCAGTCTCGGTGTTTGGATATGAGTTTTAAGCTTCATCAGGGAAGTTAGGACTCATTCCAAAGGCCCCTGACTGACCAATCTGGTATTTTCTTTTTCCCATGGGTCCCAGAATTCTTGACTGTTTATACCAGGGGTGGGCAATTAATTTTTACCGGGGGCCGCATGAGCAACCCGAGCACTGCTGGAGGGCCACATCGACAATATTTCAATTAAATTTTGCTCAATATTATTTTTGATATATATTGTAAGATAAATAATAATAATAATAATAATAATTAATAATAATAATACTTTCATTTAACCTAACTTAACTTTATACCAAAAGCACTGATTTGGAAATCATTTGTACCCCTTTCAGAGATCACATTTAGTTCCCCTTAAACATCCTCATGTTGCACAATGAAATGTAAGCATAGGATGAAGTGTGCATTCCTGTAACTTTCTCTAGTAACAGCATTCCACGATTAATATAAATAAATGAACATTAATAATAAATGACAGTAAAATAAGCACACGTATGACTGAGGAGTCATAGTGTAACTTTGTGTGGTGTTTGAGTTGTCCGACTTTTTGTGTGGCCATAAACGCAGCAGTGGTTTAGTGGTATGCGTGTTGGTGACAGATGACAAGTTGGTTTTGGCCTGGTTTGTACGGCAGAAAATGACTAGTTTTTCGAGATAGAAGTGTTTTACTCATGTTTTTGGTGTTTAAACAGTTTTGCTCAATAAAGTGATCAATATAATTCCTGGCCTCGAAGCATCTCGATAGATATTACAATAATTGAAGGGTGTTCAATTGAATGGTGTTGACGAACACCGTTAGGGCCGCTTGTTGTCACTGTCACTCAGAGTTGCATTGCAAAATTACACAGAATAAATGTGTTTATTTTGTTTAGAATTCAGATGGGATTTGATTTGGTGCGCGGCATATATTTGCTGTGCGCAGAGGACGCTTGAGCAGTGCGCAATTGCGCAGGCGCGCACCTTAGAGGGAACGTTGCTTGGCAGTCCATGTCTTGTTGAAAACACGCCATTCGTCATCAACTTTTCTCTTTTTAGCGTCTCGGGTGTAAACCGTGCATCACTTGTCGCTGTGCACCTTCACGCACAGGTTACACACGGACATACGCCCATAAATAACACTTTTCAAAATAAAAGCAGCAGAGTTGTATTGCGCGCACGACATAGATGTTTTTTTAACTTTATTTTGTAATTTGTGATTGCAGCTGTTCACATTCACTCACAATCACGCACGCGCATACGTCCACACGGAAGTAATACAAATAACGCTTTTCAAAACAAAAGCAGCACCGTTGTATTGCACACTCGACATAGATACTTTTTTAAATGTATTTTGTAATTTATGATTGGCCTCACGCGGGCGCACAAAGGGCCGCAGAATGCCCAGGTCTGGTTTATACAGTTAAACACATTTGGAGTCAAGCAGCCCAGAGCAACAGGTGACATTATAGAATAAGACCTCTAAAATCAAATAAGTCTAAATTCTGTTGGAAATGTCATCAGTCACATTAAAAAAACCCAAAGGGCTCAGTTCAGGTAGCATTTTTTAAATGTGTATATAGCTTTTTTTGCACACAAAAAAAAACAATGATCAAGGAGTGTTAAAAGAAGAATAAATAGGTAATGATAAGTGCGTCGCCATTATTTCCTGGCATGCACTACTAAGGGACAAAAATAAAAATCAAAATATATTGAGAACCTGACAATCTGTGATTTATCTGTATGTGTCAAAGCAGTTATTGACTAGCACTTCTACAGATATTCCACTTAAGAATATTACCGTATTTTCCGGACTATAAGGCGCACTTAAAATCTTTTTTTTTCTCAAAAGTCGACAGTGCGCCTTATAACCCGGTGCGCCCGATGTACGGAATAATTCTGGTTTTGCCTACAGGCCTCGAAGCAATTTTATTTGGTACCCCGAAAGGGACAAGCAGTAGAAAATGGATGGATGGATGGACATGTTGTAATGATAAGTGTGATTTGTAGATGGCAGTCGAACATAAGATATATGTGTAGACTGCAATAGGATGGCAATATGACTCAAGTAAACAACACCAAAATGTTATATTTTCCATTGAAAATATAAAACATTACACATGGCGCTCAAAAAACTATCAAAATGTTTTAGTACGACTTTGGTAAGCTATGAAGCCGCACCGCTTGATGGATTGTACTGTGCTGCAACATACGAGTTATTATGGTGTGTGTATAGGGTGAAACATATATGCGGTTTTGTTTCGCAATATTATGCAAAAGCAACTTGTCTTACCTTCTGGTACCTGCTGATCTGTATTTGGGATCTGCATAAGTCCTGAAAATTTGCACATGTCCGCCTTTGTAGTCGATAAGCTTCTTCTTTTTCTCTATCTTCTTGTTATGGGACATTCATCCTCCGCTGTTGCCATTTCTAATATAAAGTAGTGTAAAGTTCTTACTTATATCTGTCAGTAAACTCGCCATGAAAGCGCTAAAACATACCGGTGTAGTGAGTTTACATTATTCACCCAAGGAACTTTAGTTATTAGAGAGTTACGGTCGGACGGGACACATGTTTCCGGATGAGGAGATGCCGCTGAAGCGACTGTCAGAAAGCGGCTTGAAGATGATCTGTAAAACATAATCTATGCAACATTTTCACCAAAAAAACACCATTTCAGGCTAACCTCCTCCAACCTCCGAGGACAAAGCTACGAACAATGGGAGACCGGGCTTTCTGCTCCGCCGCTCCCAGTCTGTGGAACGCTCTCCCTGACCACCTGAGGACACCACAGACTGTGGATGCTTTTAAAAAAGGCTTAAAAACCCTTGTTTTAAAAAAAGCCCCTTTTTTTTTTAGATATATGCATACTAGTTTTAGCTATTTGGATGTTCTAGTTTTTATTTTTATTTGTTATTATCTTTTTATTTGTATTTTTTTTATACACTGTAGCACTTTGAGGTTGTTTACTCAATGTAAAGTGCTTTTTACAAATAAAATCTATTATTACTATTATTATTATTATTATTACATGTTATGTAGACCACAAGGAAGTGTTTTCAGTTTAGAAAAAAAAAATATATATATATATATATACCTGTATATACACTACCGTTCAAAAGTTTGGGGTCACATTGAAATGTCCTTATTTTTGAAGGAAAAGCACTGTACTTTTGAACATAACTTTAAACTAGTCTTAACTTTAAAGAAATACACTCTATACATTGCTAATGTGGTAAATGACTATTCTAGCTGCAAATGTCTGGTATTTGGTGCAATATCTACATAGGTCTAGAGAGGCCCATTTCCAGCAACTATCACTCCAGTGTTCTAATGGTACAATGTGTTTGCTCATTGGCTCAGAAGGCTAATTGATGATTAGAAAACCCTTGTGCAATCATGTTCACACATCTGAAAACAGTTTAGCTCGTTACAGAAGCTACAAAACTGACCTTCCTTTGAGCAGATTGAGTTTCTGGAGCATCACATTTGTGGGGTCAATTAAACGCTCAAAATGGCCAGAAAAAGAGAACTCGCATCGGAAACTCGACAGTCTATTCTTGTTCTTAGAAATGAAGGCTATTCCACAAAATTGCTTGGGTGACCCCAAACTTTTGAACGGTAGTGTAGATATGACTACTTTAATGCGCCCTATAATCTGGTGTGCCTTATATTTGAAAAAAGATCGAAAACAGACCATTCATCGGCAGTGCGCCTTATAATCTGGTGCGGCCTATGGTCCCGGAAAATACGGTAATTAAAAATGTAAACTGTATTACTAACTGTCTGGAATTTTACCGCGGTTTATCATTATACCTATTACTGTTACATCCCTATACCAGTACAAAATAACAGGGTTTTTATTGAAAAATGTTCAACATTTTTCCACGTTTTAAAAATTGCATATTCAATATAGCTATATGCATTTTCTTAAGATGTGATAAGGAAATCTCCACGACCCACCTCTCCATCCCCATTTTTACATACCTGGGTCTTTTTGTATGGACACCCACATTCAGTATAATTAAAAACATTTTTTCCTAGAAAGAAAATTACCATTACTAGTCATGTCTTACTTTTTACACCAGGAGACATGATCAGCGCACGCACGCACGCACGCACACACACACACACACACACACACACACACACACACACACACACACACACACACACACAATCATGCGATCAGCTATCAGCAATACAACAGTACACACACATGCACACACTCAGGAAGAGCACCTTACCTAGCTGACCATGCAGAACTAATACTATGCGGCGTAAAATAAAGCTTCACAGGACAAAAGTGCATTCACTGTAGCACTGCAGGTATTAAGATTTAATGGAAGTATGCACACTGTGTGGGTGCACCTCAGCAAAACCAAACACAAAAGCCACTAAAGTGTGGGGGCAAAGAACCACAAAGACCTGATACTGAGGGCTATAAAAGGCTATTTCTACATTAATAATAAGTAGGGGAGCCCCAATCTCATATTGATATTGGTCCGATATCAGCAAAAAAAAAAACAGTAGCATCTAAAACGGAGGTGTCAAACTCAAGGCCCGGGGGCGAGATCTGGCCCACGACATCATTTTATCTGGCTCACAAAAACCTGGAAATGATATGTGTCAATAAAGTACTTCTTATTTTGTCACTAAATGTAATTGATTTTTTTGGTAACACCTTAGAATGGGGAACATATTGTAAGTAACAGAGACTTAATTTAGAGTTATTTGGACATTAGGGGAACATATTGTAAGTAACAAAGACTTAATTTAGAGTTATTTTAACAGTTAGGGTTACAGTTATTTGGACATTAGGGGAACATATTGTAAGTAACAAAGACTTAATTTAGAGTTATTTGGACACTAGGGGAACATATTGTAAGTAACAAAGAGTTAATTTAGAGTTATTTTAACAGTTAGGGTTAGGGTTACAGTTATTTGGACATTAGGGGAACATATTCTAAGTAACAAAGAGTTAATTTAGAGTTATTTGGACAGTTAGGGTGAGGGTTACAGTTATTTGGACATTAGGGGAACATATTCTAAGTAACAAAGAGTTAATTTAGAGTTATTTGGACAGTTAGGGTTAGGGTTACAGTTATTTGGACATTAGGGGAACATATTCTAAGTAACAAAGACTTAATTTGGAGTTATTTTAACAGTTAGGGTTAGGGTTACAGTTATTTGGACACTAGGGGAACATATTCTAAGTAACAAACAGTTAATTTAGAGTTATTTTAACAGTTAGGGTTAGGGTTACAGTTATTTGGACATTAGGGGAACATATTCTAAGTAACAAAGAGTTAATTTAGAGTTATTTGGACAGTTAGGGTTAGGGTTACAGTTATTTGGACATTAGGGGAACATATTCTAAGTAACAAACCGGTAATTTAGAGTTATTTTAACAGATAGGGTTAGGGTTACAGTTATTTGGACATTAGGGGAACATGTTCTAAGTAACAAAGACTTAATTTAGAGTTATTTGGACACTAGGGGAACATATTCTAAATAACAAAGAGTTAATTTAGAGTTATTTGGACACTAGGGGAACATATTGTAAGTAACAAAGTGTTAATTTAGAGTTATTTTAACAGTTAGGGTTAAAGTTACAGTTATTTGGACATTAGGGGAACATATTCTAAGTAACAAAGACTTAATTTAGAGTTATTTGGACAGTTAGGGTTAAGGTTACAGTTATTTGGACATTAGGGGAACATATTCTAAGTAACAAAAACTTAATTTAGAGTTATTTGGACACTAGGGGAACATATCGTAAGTAACAAAAGACTTAATTTAGAGTTATTTGGACAGTTAGGGTTAGGGCTACAGTTATTTGGACATTAGGGGAACATATTCTAAGTAACAAAGACTTAATTTAGAGTTATTTGGATACTAGGGGAACATATTGTAAGTAACAGACTTAATTTTGAGTTATTTGGAAGTTAGGGTTAGGGTTAGGGTTACAGTTATTTGGACATTAGGGGAACATATTCTAAGTAACAAAGACTTAATTTAGAGTTATTTGGACACTAGGGGAACATATTGTAAGTAACAAAGTGTTAATTTAGAGTTATTTTAACAGTTAGGGTTAAAGTTACAGTTATTTGGACATTAGGGGAACATATTCTAAGTAACAAATACTTAATTTAGAGTTATTTGGACAGTTAGGGTTAAGGTTACAGTTATTTGGACATTAGGGGAACATATTCTAAGTAACAAAGACTTAATTTGGAGTTATTTGGACAGTTAGGGTTAGGGTTACAGTTATTTGGACATTAGGGGAACATATTCTAAGTAACAAAAACTTAATTTAGAGTTATTTGGACAATAGGGGAACATATTCTAAGTAACAAACCGGTAATTTAGAGTTATTTTAACAGTTAGGGTTAGGGTTACAGTTATTTGGACATTAGGGGAACATATTCTAAGTAACAAAGACTTAATTTGGAGTTATTTGGACAGTTAGGGTTAGGGTTACAGTTATTTGGACATTAGGGGAACATATTCTAAGTAACAAAGAGTTAATTTAGAGTTATTTGGACAGTTAGGGTTAGGGTTACAGTTATTTGGACATTAGGGGAACATATTCTAAGTAACAAAGACTTAATTTGGAGTTATTTGGACAGTTAGGGTTACAGTTATTTGGACATTAGGGGAACATATTCTAAGTAACAAAGAGTTAATTTAGAGTTATTTGGACAGTTAGGGTTAGGGTTACAGTTATTTGGACATTAGGGGAACATATTCTAAGTAACAAAGACTTAATTTGGAGTTATTTTAACAGTTAGGGTTAGGGTTACAGTTATTTGGACATTAGGGGAACATATTCTAAGTAACAAAAACTTAATTTAGAGTTATTTGGACACTAGGGGAACATATTCTAAGTAACAAACAGTTAATTTAGAGTTATTTTAACAGTTAGGGTTAGGGTTACAGTTATTTGGACATTAGGGGAACATATTCTAAGTAAAAAAGACTTAATTTGGAGTTATTTGGACAGTTAGGGTTAGGGTTACAGTTATTTGGACATTAGGGGAACATATTCTAAGTAACAAAGAGTTAATTTAGAGTTATTTGGACAGTTAGGGTTAGGGTTACAGTTATTTGGACATTAGGGGAACATATTCTAAGTAACAAAGACTTAATTTGGAGTTATTTGGACAGTTAGGGTTACAGTTATTTGGACATTAGGGGAACATATTCTAAGTAACAAAGAGTTAATTTAGAGTTATTTGGACAGTTAGGGTTAGGGTTACAGTTATTTGGACATTAGGGGAACATATTCTAAGTAACAAAAACTTAATTTAGAGTTATTTGGACACTAGGGGAACATATTCTAAGTAACAAACAGTTAATTTAGAGTTATTTTAACAGTTAGGGTTAGGGTTACAGTTATTTGGACATTAGGGGAACATATTCTAAGTAACAAAGAGTTAATTTAGAGTTATTTGGACAGTTAGGGTTAGGGTTACAGTTATTTGGACATTAGGGGAACATATTCTAAGTAACAAAGACTTAATTTGGAGTTATTTGGACAGTTAGGGTTAGGGTTACAGTTATTTGGACATTAGGGGAACATGTTCTAAGTAACAAAAACTTAATTTAGAGTTATTTGGACACTAGGGGAACATATTCTAAGTAACAAACAGTTAATTTAGAGTTATTTTAACAGTTAGGGTTAGGGTTACAGTTATTTGGACATTAGGGGAACATATTCTAAGTAACAAAGAGTTAATTTAGAGTTATTTGGACAGTTAGGGTTAGGGTTACAGTTATTTGGACATTAGGGGAACATATTCTAAGTAACAAAGACTTAATTTGGAGTTATTTGGACAGTTAGGGTTAGGGTTACAGTTATTTGGACATTAGGGGAACATATTCTAAGTAACAAAGACTTAATTTGGAGTTATTTGGACAGTTAGGGTTAGGGTTACAGTTATTTGGACATTAGGGGAACATATTCTAAGTAACAAAAACTTAATTTAGAGTTATTTGGACACTAGGGGAACATATTCTAAGTAACAAACAGTTAATTTAGAGTTATTTTAACAGTTAGGGTTAGGGTTACAGTTATTTGGACATTAGGGGAACATATTCTAAGTAACAAAGACTTAATTTGGAGTTATTTTAACAGTTAGGGTTAGGGTTACAGTTATTTGGACATTAGGGGAACATATTCTAAGTAACAAAAACTTAATTTAGAGTTATTTGGACACTAGGGGAACATATTCTAAGTAACAAACAGTTAATTTAGAGTTATTTTAACAGTTAGGGTTAGGGTTACAGTTATTTGGACATTAGGGGAACATATTCTAAGTAACAAAGAGTTAATTTAGAGTTATTTGGACAGTTAGGGTTAGGGTTACAGTTATTTGGACATTAGGGGAACATATTCTAAGTAACAAAGACTTAATTTGGAGTTATTTGGACAGTTAGGGTTAGGGTTACAGTTATTTGGACATTAGGGGAACATATTCTAAGTAACAAAAACTTAATTTAGAGTTATTTGGACAATAGGGGAACATATTCTAAGTAACAAACCGGTAATTTAGAGTTATTTTAACAGTTAGGGTTAGGGTTACAGTTATTTGGACATTAGGGGAACATATTCTAAGTAACAAAGACTAGTTTAGAGTTATTTGGACACTAGGGGAACATATTCTAAATAACAAAGAGCTAATTTAGAGTTATTTGGACACTAGGGGAACATATTGTAAGTAACAAAGTGTTAATTTAGAGTTATTTTAACAGTTAGGGTTAAAGTTACAGTTATTTGGACATTAGGGGAACATATTCTAAGTCACAAAGACTAAATTTAGAGTTATTTGGACAGTTAGGGTTAAGGTTACAGTTATTTGGACATTAGGGGAACATATTCTAAGTAACAAAGACTTAATTTGGAGTTATTTGGACAGTTAGGGTTAGGGTTACAGTTATTTGGACATTAGGGGAACATATTCTAAGTAACAAAAACTTAATTTAGAGTTATTTGGACAATAGGGGAACATATTCTAAGTAACAAACCGGTAATTTAGAGTTATTTTAACAGTTAGGGTTAGGGTTACAGTTATTTGGACATTAGGGGAACATATTCTAAGTAACAAAGACTTAATTTAGAGTTATTTGGACACTAGGGGAACATATTGTAAGTAACAAAGACTTAATTTTGAGTTATTTGGAAGTTAGGGTTAGGGTTACAGTTATTTGGACATTAAGGGAACATATTCTAAGTAACAAAGACTTAATTTAGAGTTATTTGGACACTAGGGGAACATATTCTACATAACAAAGACTTAATTTAGGGTTATTTGGACACTAGGGGAACATATTGTAAGTAACAAAGACTTAATTTTGAGTTATTTGGAAGTTAGGGTTAGGGTTAGGGTTACAGTTATTTGGACATTAGGGGAACATATTCTAAGTAACAAAAACTTAATTTAGAGTTATTTGGACACTAAGGGAACATATCGTAAGTAACAAAAGACTTAATTTAGAGTTATTTGGACAGTTAGGGTTAGGGCTACAGTTATTTGGACATTAGGGGAACATATTCTAAGTAACAAAGACTTAATTTAGAGTTATTTGGACACTAGGGGAACATATTGTAAGTAACAAAGACTTAATTTTGAGTTATTTGGAAGTTAGGGTTAGGGTTAGGGTTACAGTTATTTGGACATTAGGGGAACATATTCTAAGTAACAAAGACTTAATTTAGAGTTATTTGGACACTAGGGGAACATATTCTACATAACAAAGACTTAATTTAGGGTTATTTGGACACTAGGGGTACATATTGTAAGTAACAAAGACTTAATTTTGAGTTATTTGGAAGTTAGGGTTAGGGTTAGGGTTACAGTTATTTGGACATTAGGGGAACATATTCTAAGTAACAAAGACTTAATTTAGAGTTTTTTGGACACTAGGGGAACATATTGTAAGTAACAAAGACTTAATATAGAGTTATTTGGACAGTTAGGGTTAGGGTTACAGTTATTTGGACATTAGGGGAACATGTTCTAAGTAACAAAGACTTAATTTAGAGTTATTTGGACACTATTAACATTGGTAGTTTTGTGTTTTGTTAGTTAGGGTTAGGGTTAGACCTAACCCCAACCCCTAACCCTTAATAAGTACTTAATAATGACTAATTAAGAGCAAATATGTTACTAATTTGCATGTTAATAAGCAACTAATTAATGGTGAATATGTTCCCCATGCTAAAGTGTTACCGTTTTTTTTTATTTGGACAGAAAATATATATGTACAGCTTGAAATTGCATACATTTTAAACTTTAAAAGTATTCATTATTGCAACAAATATTACAGTATATTATCATACTTTCCTAAACGTGTTTTTGTCTAGATAAAAATAAATACAAATCCTTAAGTTTACAGCAAACTACCCATCAAATTAATAAAAATGACAATAGATTTTACGTTCTTTACAGCATATTAAATAAGTAAATTGAATAAAACTACCACTGTTGTTTGCGTTCAAATTCCATTGACTGAGCTGCCAGTTTTTGACTGTAAAATCTACGATTGTTGTTTTTAACGGTGTATTACTGTAAATGGAAAGACGGTACATTTGTTTTTTACGGTAGAAAAACTGGCAGCTAAGTTGCCAGAATTAAAAAAAAGAACTTGTACTGTTTTTTCCATTAACAATATAATGTTGTACAAACCAATGTAAATTTAACACAAAAAAAATCTGGCAACTAAGCTGCCAGCTTTTTCCGTAAAACCCCCCCAAAAAAACAGTGGAACTGTTTTTCCATTTACTGTAAAATAATATAATATATAAATATATATTATATAAAATAATAAAGAAATATATATATATATATATATATATATATATATATATATATATATATATATATATATATATATATATATATATATATATATATATATATATATATATATATATATAT
The DNA here is from genome assembly GCF_033978785.1 of Entelurus aequoreus. Taxonomy (NCBI): domain Eukaryota; kingdom Metazoa; phylum Chordata; class Actinopteri; order Syngnathiformes; family Syngnathidae; genus Entelurus; species Entelurus aequoreus. Next base: position 20,630,663 of record NC_084750.1, on the reverse strand, counting down.
ACATATATATATATATATATATAAATATATCATATATAAAATAATAAAAAAAACAATTTTACAGTAAAATCTTCTAAATGTAAAGTGTTTACTGTAAAATCGACAGTCTACTTAAAACAATTTATATATTTAATAATGAAATCCAGAGGCAAATTTATACATTATTGGCTGTTATAAGCGGCCCTCTGATGGCAGCCATAACTGCAATGTGGCCCTCAATGAAAACCAGATTGACATTCCTGATCTAAAATGCCCTTAATTAGCACTTCAATAACAACAGTCCATTCAAGACTCCAACACTTCCACTGAGCAGCACCCAAATCCAGAATATAATGACTGCTGTAGAACAAGGAAAAGCTAAGCATGCCACGACCCGACCCGAGCCAGAGACAGCAGGAGACGAGAAGCCCGGCTAATCGCTAAGCAATCTTGAATGTGAAGTAGCGGAACAACAAAGGGATAAGTGTAGCTGGAACAATGAAGACAATGAAGACTTGCCAGCTGTGAACAGTAAAATCAGCAAGCTCATTATTAAAGTGTCCCGAGAGAGAACGATACAACTTCCGAAAACTGGAAATCACACGCAAAATACCGTCAAATGTTTTAATAAATAAACATACACAACAAAAATGGCACACAAAATAGAGGATTGTAACATGTAACCTGTTTAAAAATGTTTTTATTATCATTTATATATATGTTTACAGTTTATTGATTTCTTTGGTTTTTATTTATTGTCTATTTTTATTGATGGTGCTGCTTTCTGCAGTGCAAAATGGCGTTTTATTGTCTTATTGAAGCAACCTTAACTTGAAAGGATATGTTGTGATATACACTGTACTGCCAAAAGTATTTGGCCACCTGCCTTGACTCACATATGAACTAGAAGTGCCATCCCATTCCTAACCCATAGGGTTCAATATGATGTGGGTCCGCCTTTTGCAGCTATTACAGCTTCAACTCTTCTGGGAAGGCTGTCCACAAGGCTGCGGAGTGTGTTTATAGGAATTCTCAACCGTTCTTCCAAAAGCGCATGATGTTGGTGGAGAAGGCCTGGCTCTCAGTCTCCGTTCTAATTCATCCCAAAGGTGTTCTATCGGGCTCAGGTCAGGACTCTGTGCAGGCCAGTCAAGTTCATCCACACCAGACTATGTCATCCATGTCTTTATTGACCTTGCTTGTCATGTTGGAAGAGGAAGGGGCCCGTTCCAAACTGTTCCCACAAACTGTTTACACAAATGCATCCGACGCTTTGCATTGGACTTGGTGATGTATGGCTTAGATGCAGCTACCCGGCCATGGAAACCCATTCCATGAAGCCCTCTGCGTACTGTACGTGGGCTAATTGGTCACATGAAGTTTGGAGCTCTGTAGAAACTGACTATGATATTGAAAGGGTAAAAGAAACCAGATTTTTGGGTGTAATAATTTGAGTTTGAGTTTGAGTTTATTTCGAACATGCAAGCATACAACATGATACATCACAATTTCCAGTTTCTTTTCAACATGTTCGAAAAGGAGTAGGAAGAAGCAGAGCTTATTTAATCCTACCCCTTTTCTTTACATAACAGTTGCAAAACTTTTTGTTCACTTCCTGTTCACAATTTTTTCACAATAAACTCCATAAGTAATTACAATAAAAATAAATAAATAAATAATAGTAAGAATTTAATAATAATAATTGGTGAAGTAAGTCATATTTCATATGATGAGATAAGTAAGATTACTTTAAGAATGAATGAATGGATGGATGAAATAAATTGAGAATGTTTGTCATGGTTCTTCTTCTTTGTACTTTGTAAACACTTTAAGTTTGAAGAGTTTCTTGAAGTGGATCATATTAGTACATTGTTTGATTGCTTTGCTTAATCCATTCCATAATTTAATTCCACATACTGATATACTGAAGGTCTTAAGTGTTGTACGTGCAAACAAATGTTTTAAATTACGTTTTTCTCTAAGATTATATTTCTCCTCTTTTTTTGAGAATAATTGTTGTATATTCTTGGGTAGCAGGTTATAGTTTGATAGATGATAAAATTAACTGGAAATCTCATACACAAAATATACAACATAAGGTGGCAAGAAACATTCCAATAATGAACAAAGCAAATTACGTCCTGGGCCAAAAATCACTTCATATTCTCTACTGCTCGCTAGTGTTACCATATCTGAGTTATTGTGCAGAAATATGGGGAAACAACTACAAATGTGCACTTCATTCGCTAACCGTGTTACCAAAAAGATCAATTAGACCAGGGGTCGGCAACCCAAAATGTTGAAAGCCATATTGGACCAAAAATACAAAAACAAATCTGTCTGGAGCCGCAAAAAATTAAAAGCCATATTACATACAGATAGTGTGTCAAGAGATATACATTTAAAGGACTTAAAGGAAACTAAATGACCTCAAATATACCTACAAATGAGGCATAATGATGCAATATGTACATATAGCTAGCCTAAATAGCATGTTAGCATCGATTAGCTAGCATTAATGCAGTAACCAAATATGTCTGATTAGCACTCCACACAAGTCAATAACATCAACAAAACTCACCTTTGTGCCTTCACGCACCACGTTAACAGTTGGGTGGACAAAATGAGAGAGAAAAAGAAGTGGCATAAAACACGTCCTAGAAAGCCGGAGAAAGTTATACATGGAAACAAACTAAGGTGAGTTCAAGGACCGCCAAAATTAGTAGGACAAAACGGCGCTCGCCAAATACTCGAATCAGTGAAGCATTTTTAATATAAACAGTGTGTTATAACAATTAGTGTCATGTTTGTCCTCCTACAGAAACCATATTAAAACAAAAAATATATTTTTTCCCCTCATCTTTTTCCATTTTTCATACATTTTTGAAAAAGCTCCAGAGAGCCACTAGGGCGGCGCTAAAGAGCCGCATGCGGCTCCAGAGCCGCGGGTTGCCGACCCCTGAATTAGACTGATACATAATGTTGGATATAGAGAACATACAAACCTTTTATTTATTGAGTCAAAAATACTGAAGTTCGATGATTTGGTAAAATTGCAAACAGCTAAAATGATGTACAAAGCAAACTATAACCTGCTACCAAAGAATGTACCACAATTCTTCTCTACTAAAGAGGAGAAATATAACCTTCGAGGAAAATCAAATTTCAAACATGTGTATGCACGTACAACACTTCGAACCTTTAGCATATCAGTATGTGGAATTAAATGATGGAATGGATTAAGCAAAGAAGTTAGACAATGTACTGATATGACTCAGTTTAAGAGGTTGTTCAAACTAATAGTGCTTACAAAGGACAAAGAAGACTAATGAGAAACACTTTCAACCTCATTGAAAATAAGATATTCTTCATCTCAGTATGTGTATCATGACTGACTTAATTAGCTATTACAAAACGGCTGTATTAATCATTCACGGATGGCAATGTGCTACAAAAAGAAGTCAGTAAATGAATGTATGTATTTGTAAACGCTCTGAAGTGGGAAAAGGGGTAGGATTAAATAAGCTTTGCTTCTTCCTACTCCTTTTCGGACATGATGTAAAGTGAAATGATATGAAATTGTGTGATGTACACTATATTGCCAAAAGTATTTGGACACCCATCCAAACGATGAGAATCAGGTGCCCTAATCAAGCACTTAGACATGGAGACTGTTTCTACAAACATTTGTGAAAGAATGGGCCGCTCTCAGTGATTTCCAGCGTGGAACTGTCATAGGATGCCACCTGTGCGACAAATCCAGTCGTGAAATTCCCTCGATCCTAAATATTCCAAAGTCAACTTTATTATAAGAAAAGTGAAAAGTTTGGGAACAACAGCAACTCAGCCACCAAGTGGTAGGCCACGTAAACTAGACAGAGAGGGGTCAGCGGCTGCTGAAGCGCATAGTGCAAAGACTTTCTGCACAGTCAGTTGCTACAGAGCTCCAAACTTCATGTGACCTTCCAATTAGCCCACGTACAGTACGCAGAGAGCTTCATGGAATGGGTTTCCATGGCCGAGCGGCTTTTCCATCTGGCAATCTGATGGACTAGTCTGGGTTTGGAGGTTGCCAGGAAAACGCTACATTTCGGACTGCATTGTGCCGAGTGTGAAATTTGGTGGAGGAGGAATTATGGTGTGGGGTTATTTTTCATTAGTTGGGCTTGGCCCCTTAGTTCCAGTGAAAGGAACTTTGCATGCTCCAGGATACCAAAACATTTTGGACAATTCCATGGGATGGCACTTCAAGTTCATATGTGAGTAAAGGCAGGTGGCCAAATATTTTTGGCAATATAGTGTATTATGCTGTAAGTGTGTTCATGTTCAAAATAAACTAAAGAAAGTAAGAAAGAAAGAACTGTGAAATGCGGTGGAAACACAAATCACACACTTCTACAGGAACCTATAGATCCAGGAACTAGAGGTTCCAGAAACCAAACTTTTGGTGGAAAAGGGCCTTTTATCAGCTGATATTGTTATTATTATTAACCCTGTAAGACCCCTTGTTGTAAAATTAACCATCCTAAAAAACTATCTGTTGTATATATATATATATATATATATATATATATATATATATATATATATATATATATATATATATTTACTACATTTACATAGTCATTGGGTCCTATTGTTCAGTCTCACAATGCTATTGGATCGTACATTTGTTTATAAGTCGCGCCTTCTGGCCATGAACTCACACAACCTCTCAAGGTTTCCTTCGAATAAAACATCTATTTGTTTCATTGGGCTGGATTCATCAGATTCAAGTAAGTAAAATGTCTTTTATATTTTTTTGGGTTGTTATTACAATGTCTAGACCAGGGGTGTCCAAACTTTTTCCACTGAGGGCCGCACACGGAAAAATTAAAGCATGTGGGGGCCATTTTGATATTTTTCATTTTCAAACCATAACAAAATATATGCATTTTTTATTTATTTTACCTTTAGGGGTTCCGGGGACCATAAAGGGTCTCAGTCATTAAAATGTTAAAAATAAGTCAGATTATTATTATTTTTTAAATTATTTAACGCTTACAGTAAATCTCTATATCAACTTGAAGTTGATATAAAGTAATGCAAATAAAAAAAAAATGTTTTATGGCTTTTCTGTCAAAAACAACTTAGTTTTTTTATAGTAAAACTGAAATATGCAGTATTTAGTCATTAGAGCCCTAAAAGATCAATAATGCAGGACACCATTGATTTTAATTATTTCATATTTTTGAGTAATCACAGTGAAAAGATGAATAAAAAAATCATTAAATATATTTGGGATACAAAAGGTGCCCCACTCATAAAGTGATACATTTTTATTAGGTTTTTCTTTTACTTTCAACACTTAAGTTACGAGATCAACTTCAGATATATCTGTCCATTTTATGCTGGAACTATTATTTTGTTTGTTTTATGCGCTTTTGTCAAAGAAAACTTTGATGTTTTTATATGGCTACTACACAATATATGCAATATTTACCACATAAAACATTTTAAAGTGAAATATTTGAAGTAATTGGAGCCCTAAAAATAATTCATTATAACATGGATTTTTTGTCTTTTTTTTTTTTTTTGAGCAATGGCAAAAAAAGAAAAATGAAGAAAGGCAAAAAGAAAAGAAAAAACAGCCTGCATGGCAGCTTTTGTGTCAACATTGCAACTTTTTCTTGTTAGATTTCACCTAATTCCACTTTTTTTAATGTTCTTTTTTATTTTTACAATAGTAATTCCAGAATGTGTGGCGGGCCGGTAAACAATTAGCTGCGGGCCGCAAATGGCCCCCGGGCCGCACTTTGGACACCCCTGGTCTAGACCATGTACATATGTATTTATTGTGGAACAGATGCATTATATTTAATTTACAGCTTGTTATATAATTGTTGCAATTATACAACACTGGTTAAATGTGGTAGTCAAAATAGCTGGCTTGTTACAGTGGGCTCATACAGGTTGTATTCCCTCCACTACATCACTGCCTGAAGTATTTTTCTCTATACATGGATAGTATACATTCTACCCTTGTGTTGTGTTCTGGTGACTGATTTAAAAGTTTTATCTCTAAAAAATGTAGTTAATTGATCAGCCTGACCTAAAATTCCATGACTTTGTCCAAGGATATCAACAGACAATTCAGTTCTGGGGAAACACATGTGAACACACACAAGTACTGGAAATCAGTATCGTTGATTACTAAAGATGTCCGATAATATCGGTCTGCCGATATTATCGGCCGATAAATGCGTTAAAATGTAATATCGGAAATTATCGGTATCGTTTTTTTTAATTATCAGTATCGTTTTTTGTTTTTTTTTATTAAATCCACATAAAAAACACAAGATACACTTACAATTAGTGCACCAACCCAAAAAACCTCCCTCCCCCATTTACACTCATTCACACAAAAGGGTTGTTTCTTTCTGTTATTAATATTCTGGTTCCTACATTATATATCAATATATATCAATACAGTCTGCAAGGGATACAGTCCGTAAGCACACATGATTGTGCGTGCTGCTGGTCCACTAATAATACTAACCTTTAACAGTTAATTTTACAAATTGTCATTAATTACTAGTTTTTATGTAATGGTTTTTATATTGTTTTACTTTCTTTTTTATTCAAGAAAATGTTTTTAAATTATTTATCTTATTTTATTTTATTCATTTTTTAAAAAAGTACCTTATCTTCACCATACCTGGTTGTCCAAATTAGGCATAATAATGTGTTAATTCCACGACTGTATATATCGGTTGATATCGGTATCGGTTGATATCGGTATCGGTAATTAGAGAGTTGGACAATATCGGCAAAAAGCCATTATCGGACATCCCTATTGATTACCGATATTGATTACCGATATTGATTACCAGGTACCAGGAATTTGTACCTGTATCAATTCACATGTAAATGGTATCCATTCCCAGTGATGATTAATGTCAAGTTTAAATATTTTAACCAAATGCAGAATACTCTTTTGCTTTAGGTTAAAATCAATGTAACCCATTGGTTATAGAAGATGGGAAAAAAAACAGCTTGTACACGTATGCCAATTGATAATAGTTGAAAATAAGTAGCCTGATATGTCCCTTCCACATCCAGGGAGGAGAGACAAAGGGGATTTATGTGGAAAAAATACCCAGTTTGGCATTGAATGGCATATCTTGTGAGGTATTCCTATTGACCTTAAATATATACTGTATATATTTATATGTATATGTACATTAGGTTAACCCTGGAGCAAAGGGATTTCATACCATGTGTGAAGAAAGTTGTTGACAAAGCGAAGGCAGTTTGCTGACTGTGTTAAAATGCAAATACCTTATACAATGTTACCTTCACACACTGGGGAGCCACTGCAAGGGAACAGAACATCTGTCCCTCCTCCATCATTTCGCAATGGTGTCCACATAAATTTGAACAAATGATGTGTTCGCTCAAATTCATGCTAACTTGAGTTTTGGAATATGTGTCCATTATACCTATAAATCATAATAAACCTTGCCTCACCGCCCACACGAAACTGATATGCAGTTGTTTTTTTTTTTCCAGCAGGGACTTGCAAGGAAATGCTTATTTGGGAATTTTACAAGTTTGCAATACCGTTCAATTATAAATATGGGTTGCTGGAACCTCGAGAATATGTGCCTTCCACTCTCTTCATACACTTTTACTCTCCCTGTGCTTTTTTAGGGTTTTCTTTGGATACCCCGGCTTCCTACCACATCCCAAATACATACATGGAAGGCTAATTAGAAACCCTTAAAAGTGTTTATACTTTGTACACTGCGTACTAGTAGTTCCTGAAGGCCAGGGGGGACTAAGGCTTTTATCATAAAAGTGGGTGACATTGTTATCACCAGGAAAGATGAGGTCACCTACCTAGGTTCCATTCTAGAGGCTAACCTTTCCTGTGATAAAATGGCAACCAAGGTAATCAGAAAGGTTAACCAACGAACGAGATTTCTCTACAGAATCTCCTCTCTGGTCAACAAAAGCACCTTGAGGATTCTGGCGGGAACTCTCGTTCAACCCTTTTTCGATTACGCATGCACCTCCTGGTACCCTAGCACCTCCAAAACCCTCAAATCTAAACTCCAAACATCTCAGAACAAGCTAGTCAGGTTACTTCTAGACCTCCACCCCAGATCCCACCCCACTCCTACCCACTTCTCTAAAGTGGGCTGGCTCAAGGTGGAGGACAGAGTTAAACAACTTGCACTGAGCCTAGTCTATAAAATCCGCTACACCTCCTTGATACCTAAGTACATGTCAAACTACTTCCTTAACGTAAATGACCGCCATAAGCACAACACCAGGGGGAGCTCCACTAACCACGGTAAACCCAGATTCCGAACTAACAAAGGTCTTAACTCATTCTCTTTCTATGCCACATCAATGTGGAATGCGCTCCCAACAGGTATAAAAGAAAGGGCATCTCTATCTTCCTTCAAAACCGCAATAAAAGTTCACCTCCAGGCAGCTACAACCCTAAACTAACACCCTACCCGGATTGCTAACAATCAAATGCAGGTACTTTTTCTTATGCCTTCTGATCTCTCTCTCTCTCTCTCTCTCTCTCTCTCTCTCTCTCTCTCTCTCTCTCTCTCTCTCTCTCTCTATGTCCACTACTTGCTGTCCATATCCTACCCCCCACCCCCTCCACACCCCTGATTGCAAATAATGTAAATAATTCAATGTGATTATCTTGTGTGATGACTGTATTATGATGATAGTATATATGATAGTATATATCTGTATCATGAATCAATTTAAGTGGACCCCGACTTAAACAAGTTGAAAAACTTATTCGGGTGTTACCATTTAGTGGTCAATTGTACGGAATATGTACTTCACTGTGCAACCTACTAATAAAAGTCTCAATCAATCAATCAATCAATCAATCAATCCTTGGGGGGGACTAAGGCTTTTTAATGATACCCACAGACAATTCATCTGTTTCTCCAACTACCAACTGCAATTAGAGTCTATGCTGAAATATATGTAAGTAAACAGGAGATATGTGAGTGTAATTTGCAGTTTATTAATGTGAAATGACCAACTACATTTCTCTCTGGCTCCCAACAAAGGCAGACACGTTTCCTACCCTCTCCCCTTATCTCTTCTGATTTTGCTTCTTTTGCCTTGTCTTAACTTTCTCAGAGCCTCTTTTTTTGCGCCGCTACCCAAAGTGTAAATAATGGAATTGATCAACTGACCTCTCCGTTCTTGTCTCTCATGGACACACTTGTTGACTTTGGACTGACTAGCAACTGCATGACACCAAGGCCGCGGAACAGAGACTTGCGGCGGGCCTGCACACACACATGCATCCACAAAATATATACGCCACACACACATACCCCACGCCCCATCCAACGCCCTTGACGCAAATCCCTTTGGGGGGATGGACGGCTGGGCAGCGCCTGAAGAGCTGCAGCCAGCCACCGTGGCCCCCCCACTCCCTCCCCCTCTGTTGCTAGTCTCGAGATGTATGTTGTAATATGTACATGTGCTTTGCTATGAGGTTTTTCCCACTCCAGACTGGGCCCCCTTAGATTGTATTTTTCCCATCTTTTACGGGGCGCCTTGTGGCGACCCATCAGCGTTCCTGTTCTGTAACCCTGTACACTGTTTGTTTGTCTAATCTTGAACGGGTTTGTGCTGAAAACAAAGTTCCGTTGTACTTGTGCAATGAAAACAAAGACCTACCTAACTACTTTCTTAATGTTTTGCAGCTTTTTGCTGCTTTCAGGTAAGTAGACTTACCACTGGGTCCTCTTGGAACAGCAAAGGAGGTGCCGGGCTCTGGGTCTGTCTGTCTGCTGCAGCTCGCAATCATCCTCATCAGGAGCGGAGGACTCGGTGTTCTCCTTCTATTGAACCGCATTGTGCAAAAATGCAACCTGCACGAAAACAACGCATTATTAGTAAGGAACATTTCAAAACAAGTTAACTGAACATTTGAATGCTTTGGTAGATGCATGAACCTGGTGATGGCGGGCTGAGTTGTGCCTGACAGTCTCCTGAGTCTTGACAAGGATGAGAGCTGGCAGGACTGATGATGTCTGTTTCTCTCTCTGCCAGATCCAGGACCGTTTTGATGTTTTTAACAAAGATGTCATATAACCTCCCTCTTGCCTTTTCATTTTAACTGTCCCTATAAAAAAAACAAAAAAACGGTTTTGTTACTTCTTGTATAAATTCCAATTAGAGATGTCCGATAAATGCTTTAAAATGTAATATCGGAAATTATCGGTATCGTTTTTTTTTATTATCGGTATCGTTTTTTTTATTTTTTTTTATTAAATCAACATAAAAAACACAAGATACACTTACAATTAGTGCACCAACCCCAAAAACCTCCCTCCCCCATTTACACTCATTCACACAAAAGGGTTGTTTCTTTCTGTTATTAATATTCTGGTTCCTACATTATATATCAATATATATCAATACAGTCTGCAAGGGATACAGTCCGTAAGCACACATAATTGTGCATGTTGCTGGTCCACTAATAGTACTAACCTTTAACAGTTAATTTTACTCATTTTCATTAATTACTAGTTTCTTTGTAACTGTTTTTATATTGTTTTACTTTTTTTTATTCAAGAAAATGTTTTTAATTTTTTTATCTTATTTTATTTTATTAATTTGTTTAAAAAGGACCTTATCTTCACCATACCTGGTTGTCCAAATTAGGCATAATAATGTGTTAATTCCACGACTGTATATATCGGTATCGGTTGATATCGGTAATTAAAGAGTTGGACAATATCGGAATATCAGATATCGGCAAAAAGCCACTATCGGACATCCCTAATTCCAATTATGGGTGTCAAAAGATCTAGTTAATTGTGATCAATCAATTACAGTCATATTTAGTGTTTTACTCTTTTTAAATCATGTTAATCTAATTTTTAATCCGTAACATTAGTCGCTCTGTATGAAAGTTGCTTCTTTACAACAACGAGGGATGTGCAGATCCATTACTGATATCTGCAAAAATAAAAAATAAAAAATAAAAAAAGATATCTGCTTGCATCTTAAATGTTTGGTAAAAGCACCAAAACAAGCAGTCCTGCAGTTTACTCGAGCAAAACTGGACAACCAGTTAAGAAGCAAACATCCTTCAATAAGCACACAAGGTTTGTTCTATACTTGTACTTTAGTGAAAGGCAAACACTGTAGTCCATAGACTACTAGGAGCTAGCAGCTACACAACAGCTGAGCACACGATAATAGCACACAAGGTAGACATACAAAAACCAAAACCAGTGAAGTTGGCACGTTGTGTAAATGGTAAATAAATACAGAATACAATGATTTGCAAATCCTTTTCAACTTATATTCAATTGAATAGACTGCAAAGACAAGATATTTAATGTTCACACTGAGAAACTTGATTTTTTTTTGCAAATAATCATTAACTTAGAATTTAATGGCAGCAACACATTGCAAAAAAGTTGGCACAGGGGCATTTTTACCACTGTGTTACATGGCCTTTCCTTTTAACAACACTCAGTAAACATTTGGGAACTGAGGAGACACATTTTTGAAGGTGGCATTCTTTCTTTTTCTTGCTTGATGTACAGCCACATATTTTACTATGAAGCCACACTGTTGTAACATGTGACTTGGCATTGTCTTGCCGAAATAAGCAGGGGCGTCCATGAAAAAGACGTCGCTTGGATGGCAACATATGTTGCTCCAAAACCTGTATGTACCTTTCAGCATTAATGGTGCCTTCACAGATGTGTAAGTTACCCATGCCTTGGGCACTAAAACACCACCATACCATCACAGATGCTGGCTTTTCAACTTTGCGCCTATAACAGTCCGGATGGTCCTTTTCCTCTCGACGTCCACAGTTTCCAAAAACAATTTGAAATGTGGACTTGTCAGAGCACAGAACACTTTCTCACTTTGCATCAGTCCATCTTAGATGAGCTCGGGCCCAGCGAAGCCGGCGGCGTTTCTGGGTGTTGTTGATAAATGGCTTTCGCTTTGCATCGTAGAGCTTTAGCATGCACTTACAGATGTAGCGACAAACTGTAGTTACTGACAGTGGTTTTTTCAGTGTTCCTGAGCCTACGTGGCGATATTCTTTACACACTGATGTCGTTTTTTGATGCAGTACCGCCTGATTGATTGAAGGTCATGGGTATTAGATGTTGGTTTTCGGCCTTGCCGCTTATGTGCAGTGATTTATCCAGATTCTCTGAAATGTTGTTCTTAAACTGTTGGACAATTTGCTCACGCATTTGTTCACAAAGTGGTGACCCTCGCCCCGTACTTGTTTGTGAATGGCAAAGTTTTCCAGTTCGAACGTTAAATATCTTGTCTTTGCAGTCTATTCAATTGAATATAAGTTGAAAAGGATTTGCAAATCATTGTATTCTCTTTTTATTTACCATTTACACAACGTGCCAACTACACTGGTTTTGGGTTTTGCACAACAGGTACTACCACCGTCTATACTGTTAGTACTATTACATGTTAAAGTGAAATACATGCATTCTCATTTAATTGAGCATGAAGAGACATATTCTGAGAGACATATTTGGGGGCAGGCAGTAATGGCTCCAGTTCAAGTGTGCCGCGGGTTCCCTCGGCCGTGTCTCGGTACTTGGGTTGCGCCTGACGTGACTAAGCTCTAACTAGGCGTGTAACGATACACGGTATTAATGATAACCGCAGTAAAACTCCCGACAACTAGTATTGGCGTTTTAAATTAAAATGATCGAAAAACCGCGATTGAAAACTGCACATTGATAAACTCACAGACTGACTGACTTAAAGGCCTACTGAAATGAATTTATTTTATTTAAACGGGGATAGCAGATCCATTCTATGTGTCATACTTGATCATTTTGCGATATTACCATATTTTTGCTGAAAGGATTTAGTAGAGTACAACGACGATAAAGTTCGCTGGTCGCTGATAAAAAAAAAGCCTTGCCTATACTGGAAGTAGCGTGACGTCACAGGAGGAAGGACTCCTAACATTTCCCCATTGTTTACAATGCAGCGAGAGCGATTCGGACCGAGAAAGCGACAATTACCCCATTAATTTGAGCGAGGATGAAAGATTTGTGGATGAGGAAAGTGAGAGTGAAGGACTAGAGAGGCAGTGCAGGACGTATCTTTTTTCGCTCTGACCGTAACTTAGGTACAAGGGTTCATTGGATTCCACACTTTCTCCTTTTTCTATTGTGGATCACGGATTTGTATTCTAAACCACCTCGGATACTATATCCTCTTGAAAATGAGAGTCGAGAACGCGAAATGGACATTCACAGTGACTTTCATCTCCACGACAATAAATCGGCGAAGCTCTTTAGCTACTGGGCTAACGTGATAGCATCGGGCTCAAATGCAGATAGAAACAAAATAAATAAACCCCTGACTGGAAGGATAGACAGAAGATCAACAATACTATTAAACCATGGACATGTAAATACACGGTTAATAATTTCCAGCTTGGCGAAGCTTAACAATGCTGTTGCTAACGACGCCATTGAAGCTAACTTAGCTACGGGACGGCGGCGGCGGCGGGCGTTGTAGCTTTCGACGACACCCGGACCGCCATCAGAGTTGGCAAGAAACATATATTTCCCCAAAGTTACGTACGTGACATGCACATAGCGACACGCACGTACGGGCATGCGATCAAATGTTTGGAAGCCAAAGCTGTACTCACGGTAGCACGTCTGCTATCCATCTCAAAGTCCTCCTGGTTGTGTTGCTGTAGTCCGCTGCTAATACACCGATCGCACCTAGGGATGATGTTTGATAAGAAATTATCGAGTTCGAGCCTATTATCGAATCCTCTTATCGAACCGATTCCTTATCGATTCTCTTATCGAGTCCAGGTAGGTTGTTGTATATGGAAAAAAACACAATATTTGGTTTAACAAATCACTTCACATTCTCTACTGCTCGCTACTATAGTATTACCATATCTGAGTTATTGTGCAGAAATGTGGGGACATAACTACAAATGTGCACTACATTCGTTAACCGTGTTACAAAAAATGGTAATTAGATTGATACATAATGTTGGATATAGAGAACATACAGACACTTTTTTTATTGAGTCAAAAATATTAAAGTTCGATGATTTGGTAAAATTGCAAACAGCTAAAATGATGTGGAATTAAATGACGGAATGGATGAAGTAAAGAAGTTAAACATTGTACTGATATGATCCACTTTAAGAGGTTGTTCAAATGAATAGTGCTTACAAAGTACAAAGAAGAAGAATTATCGAAAATAAGATATTATTCATCTCAGTATATTAATAATGACTGAATGAATTAATTACATATTACAAAACTGTTGTATATACTAATTCACAGATATTTTATTATAAAACGGTCAGTAAATGATGTATATATTTGTATGAAGTGGGAAAGGGGAAGGATTAAATAAGCTTTACTTCTTCATACTCCTGTAAAGTGAAATGATATGAAACTGTGATGTATTATGATGTGGTCGGATCATATTTTGTTTAGTTATGTTCTGTTGATTTTGGACTTCCTTAGTTGTTTTGTGCACTTTGGGGGTTTGTTTTAGTCACCATGGTTATTTATGATTTTCACCTGCCTTGTACGCGCACCTGTTGCTCATCAGAGACTCTATTTAAGCCTGCCTTTTCCGCTCACTCGTCGTGGCTTCATTGTTTGCATTTGCAACAGTTACGTTGGCATTCTGGTTTTCGAGCTCATAATTCCTGTGCTATAGTTACCTTAGCTTCTAGTATTCCTGTGCTAAGTAAGTTTTTGCTTTAGCTTCTCGTGCGAACGGCACACTTTCCTTTTGTTTCGTTCCTGTCTGTTGTAATGTGTATGATTTATGAGAAATAAATCATCTCCTACCTGCACGCTTTCGTCCGGAGCCGTCAGTTTTGCGTCCCGGGAACGAACCGCAGCACGCTGCATCCCACCGTGACAAATGACTGAACTACGTGACGTCACTTCTTGCGATGTCACACGGGGCATTTCTTGTCGGGACGGGATTCGTTCCAAGTGATTCGAATAAAGAACCAACTCTTTTTCTTTACTATAGTGGTCTCGATAACGAGTACCGGTTCTCAAAAAGGGATTCGAGTCCGAGGACTCTGTTCTTTTCTTATCGAACAACCGGGAAAACCGGTTTCGAGTTTTCGAGTATCATCCCTAATCGCACCTACAGCTTTCTTCTTTGCAGTCTCCATTGTTCATTAAACAAATTGCAAAAGATTCACCAACACAGATGTCCAGAATACTGTGGAATTTTGAGATGAAAACAGAGCTTTTTTGTATTGGATTCAATGGGTCCGAATACTTCCGTATCAACCATTGACGTCACGCGCATACGTCATCATACATGGACGTTTTCAACCGGAAGTGTGGCGGGAAATTTAAAATGTCACTTTATAAGTTAACCCGGCCGTATTGGCATGTGTTGCAATGTTAAGATTTCATCATTGATATATAAACTATCAGACTGCGTGGTCGGTAGTAGTGGCTTTCAGTAGGCCTTTAAATGATAGCTTAAATGCAAACATGAAATCATTAACGTCTTTCCTCATTAAGAAATGACAAAACCTCAATGTAAACGTGTATAAACACATTACTGTCCGAGCAACTAAGGTATGTAATTGTGCACATTGAACTTACACGCTGTGCTGTTATGACACACAATTATACATTTGAAAAATACAAGAAAAGGTGGTTTATTGGTCCGTTCAAGAACCGCTGAAAAGAGAATGAGAATCAAAGAAATAACATATAATTTATTTTTTCCCGTATGTACTGTATTTTTCGGACAATAAGGCTCACTTAAAATCCTTTAATTTTCTCAAAACTCGACAGTGCGCCTTATAACCCGGTGTGCCTCATGTACGGAATAATTATGGTTGTGCTTACCGACCTCGAAGCAATTGTATTTAGTACATGATGTAATGATAACTGTAACCAGTAGATGGCAGTCACACATAAATACGTGTAGACTGCAATATGACGCCAGTAAACAACACCAAAACTTGAAATGCTCCATTGAGAATATAGAACATTACTCACAGTTAGAATAATTATGTGTAAGTTATAACACAACTCTTATGCTTAAAGGCCGTTGCTATAGTTATTATCAATTGTGCTGGAGTAGTACTTTTCTATCCGTGCAAAGGGACAACTTGCAATCTTGGATTGCAGTCGTCTCCTATCAGTGTTTGTGTCCAGAACATCGAGCACCGTGACGCAGACAAAGCAGAGACAGGGTGATATCACGAGTGTCAGCACATTTGCATTTCTGAATAATCATATATTGTGACCCCCCTTCCTTCAGAAGCAGCCTCAGTGATGTAACCAGGGACCTCCCAAATAAATAGAGGAGCACGTGGGACCGGACCTTAGAGCGTGGTGGGAGATTGTAACTGAGTGTGCAGCCCCAAACGTCTCTCCTCATTGAGCCAAATTGAACTCTTGTCTCTGCATGATTCCTTGCTTCTTGTCTGTTAAATAGATGTCATCAGTGTTTGAACCTGACACACACGGCGCTCAAAAAGCTATGAAGCCGCACCGCCTGATGGATTGTCGGCGTGTTACGGCTACAGTAGTCAGACGTACTCTTCAACATACGAGTAATAGTATGGTGTGTGTATAAGGACCGCAAAATGGCACCTATTAGGAGACATTTTATCGGGCGTTTTGTTTCGCAATATTGTGCAAAACAAACTTTTCTTACCTTCTGGTACCTGCTGATGTGTATTTGGGATCTGCATAATAAAATTGTTAGCCTACATGAAATTATTTGTCTGTTACAGAATGTGATAGTAACCTGGCTTTTTAGCATTAAGCTAATGTTACATGTTTCGGCAATTGCTAATCAATAAATAGCTAGTTCTGTTTTAACGTCGGGTTAATATTGTGGAGGGGGCTAAATTGTTATGGAAAATAATAATGTAACGTTAGGTAATTACAGTACTCCCACCTTACATTCCTCAGGGACATTTGTATTAGATCTTTTAAGCAGGTGTTTTTTGTTTACATTGTCATTGTCTTCTGGTTAGCTAATGTTTGACCTGCAGGTAATAGTCACTTTTCCACCCCTTTATATATTAGGTATAGTTGTAAGCCTAGTTGTTAAAGTGCACATCATTAATGTTAATTAAGCAATATCACGTGAGAGGGAATGCTGTTTTTTAATTTGAGCACTGCTGTGATTTGGTTAAAGATAATCATAACATAACATTCTCATATAATATGTTAATTTGCTTTCTTTAAGTAAAAAAAAAGGTCAAAGACAAAGCTTTTCGGTTTCTTGTGAGTATATACACTCCACCTAAAACCTTGCCTAGGGCGCCGGATTGGTTAGGGCCAGGCCTGCGGTGCGCCTTTTGTATGAAAAGGCGCACCGAATAGACCTGAATAGGCCCGAATAGACCCGGATAGACCCGCTCATTTGGGGTGCGCCTTTTAATCCGTTGCGCCCTATGGTCCGGGAAAAAAACGGTAAGCCATTTCACAACAGAGCCAGAAGCCTGACTGCAGGCACATTTAAAAAAGTACGAGAATCATCAACACTTTTAATGAAAATCTGTACTAACTCCTCGCCTGACTCATCATTTTAAATTGAAATGTGTGCTGATTGGGTACGAGACTTGCTAATGAGTAATAATGAGTGTTGTAATGTGTGGCATCAATGCTCAATCTAAATAGCATCGCATCCCCTCTTTAGCGGAGGCTTTTAATCAGAACACCTTGCATTTCAGGGAGTATATAAATATTTTGGCCAAGAGTGGGCCCAGTGGGGATTGTGAAAGACTATTTAGACCTTGTAGTTAGTGTTAGTTTCTCTAGTAAATGATATGTTAAAAGATAATGTGAGGCTACGTAAAAGGCTTTTGCAAGCAAGCAAGCAACGAATGCATAAAAGCAACTCGTTATTATCAATTGTCGCCATGCAGTTTTTTAAAGCTTGGTAGAGAAACGTCTGCTGTGCATAGCCGGTTTTTGATTAGGTACGCATGCAAACGAGAACATGTACAAGCCTTTGAAGGGAAATTGCAATGTTTTGGGGGGAATTTTGCCCATTATTGACACTCCCTACGTGAGTTAACACACGTGTCTCTCTCTTTTATGTGCGTTCTAAATGGTGAAAAACTGCTAGTAAGAGGCGGCTAACAACGCAGGTAATTGAGATCAAATTACAGTTGAAAAATATCAAGAATAGGAAGAAGCAGAAGAAGAGACCTCGTGTCTCAGACATGGCGAGTAAGAAGAGGGAATACATGTTTCAAAATAATTGGGGGAAAAAATACATTTCAATGAATCCAGAACAGCTCAAAGGGGAAAGGATATGCTGCCTGCAAATAAATAAACACTGTGAAATTAAAGTTGTTCAATTTTATATATATATATATATATATATATATATATATATATATATATATATATATATATATATATATATATATATATATATATATATATATATATATATATATATATATACATACATATTCGTACACATATACATTCATACACATACAGTATACATACAGACAGACAGACAGATAGATACATATATGTATACATATATATACATATATATGTATATATATACATATATATATATATACATACACATATACACACATATATACACACAAAACACACACATACATACATACATATATATATACACATATATATATAAACACATATATATACAATATACATATATATATATATATATATACATATATATATATATACATATATACACATATATATATATATATATATATATATATATATATATATATACACACACACATATAAACATATATATATATATATATATATATATATATATATATATATATATATATATATATATATATATATATATATATATGTATATATATATATATATATATATATATATGTATATATGTACACATGGATATATATTGTATTATTTCTTATGGTAAAAATGGGCGATTTTTTTTTTTTGTCTGACCTTATTACAAATGACATCCGAGGTACACTGTATAATGTACAGTACAGGCCAAAAGTTTGGATACCTTCTCATTCAGTGTGTTTTCTTTATTTTCATGACTATTTACATTGTAGATTGTCACTGAAGGCATGAAAAGCTTTAAGCACACCTGTAAAGTGAAAACCATTTCAGGTGACTACCTCATGCTTGAAACTCATCGAGAGAATGCCAAGAGTGTGCAAAACAGTAATCAGAGCAAAGGGTGGCTATTTTGAAGAAACTAAAATTTAAAACATGTTTTCAGTTATTTCACCTTTTTTTTATTAAGTACATAACTCCTCATGTGTTCATTCATAGTTTTGATGCCTTCAGTGACAATCTACAATGTAAATAGTCATGAAAATAAAGAAAACCCATTGAATGAGAAGGTGTGTCCAAACTTTTGGCCTGTACTATGTATTATACTTTCTACATCAATACAGAATCCTTGTTGACATGATATACTGCAGGGGTCACCAACGCGGTGCCCGCGGGCACCAGGTAGCCCGTAAGGACCAGATGAGTAGCCCGCAGGCCTGTTCTAAAAATAGCTCAAATAGCAGCACTTACCAGTGAGCTGCCTCTATTTTTTTAATTGTATTTATTTACTAGCAAGCTGGTCTCGCTTTGCCCGACATTTTTGATTCCAAGAGAGACAAAACTCAAATAGAATTTGGAAATCCAAGAAAATATTTTAAAGGCTTGGTCTTCACTTGTTTAAATAAATTCATTCATTTTTTTACTTTGCTTCTTATAACTTTCAGAAAGACAATTTTAGAGAAAAAATACAACCTTAAATATAATTTTAGGATTTTTAAACACATATACCTTTTTACCTTTTAAATTCCTTCCTCTTCTTTCCTGACAATGTAAATCAATGTTCAAGTAAATTTTTTTTTTTTTATTGTAAAGAATAATAAATACATTTAAATGTAATTCTTCATTTTAGCTTCTGTTTTTTCGACGAAGAATATTTGTGAAATATTTCTTCAAACTTATTATGATTAAAATTAAAAAAAATTATTCTGGCAAATTTAGAAAATCTGTAGAATCAAATTTAAATCTTATTTCAAAGTCTTTTGAATTTCTTTTAAAATTTTTGGTCTGGAAAATCTAGAAGAAATAATGATTTGTCTTTGCTAGAAATATAACTTGGTCCAATTTGTTATATCTTCTAACAAAGTGCAGATTGGATTTGAACCTATTTAAAACATGTCATCAAAATTCTAAAATTAATCTTAATCAGGAAAAATTACTAATGATGTTCCATAAATTATTTTTTACATTTTTTCAAAAAGATTCAAATGAGCTAGTTTTTCTCTTTTCTTTTTTTCGGTTGAATTTTGAATTTTAAAGAGTCGAAATTGAAGATAAACTATGTTTCAAAATTTAATTGTCATTTTTTTCGTGTTTTCTCCTCTTTTAAACCGTTCAATTAAGTGTAAATATCATTAATTATTAATAATAACATATAGTTAAAGGTAAATTGAGCAAATTGGCTATTTTGACAATTTATTTAAGTGTGTATCAAACTGGTAGCCCTTCGCATTAATCAGTACCCAAGAAGTAGCTCTTGGTTTCAAAAAGGTTGGTGACCCCTGATATACTGTATACAATGTAGAAATGATCTTTGCACCAAATAAACTTCTAGTCACCACCTTTATGCATGTTTTTTTTAAATGACCAATTATAACTGCCCACAGGCTGTATATGAAATCGTATTATCTCACGGTTGAAAAACTGAATCAGGATTGAACTCGCTACGAACTCTCACACTTGCCGGCAAGGGTAACAGTTATTTGTTCGTGGCGGGATATTGCTGGTTTGATGTCAGCATGCACCCCTGGGCAAGTTCTTGTTTTAGGCCCTACAAATACATGAGCAGATGGAAAGAGTCCACATTAGTTATGATTAGCAACATTTTAACATCAAATGCGGGAACCATTTTACCAGTCAGCCCTCCCTTTAGGAGCATCCTGGGGTAAACTGTAGATTGCTTGGTGGCAGGCAGCCAAACAATACTGATGGGGCAGATGATGCCTGGGAACTGTGTCTCTGGGAGTGTGTAAGTGGGTGTGATTTTAAAACATTTGCCAAAAATATACAGCCTTTTTAGTAGCAGTGCATTAGAGCACCTTACAGTGTGCATTCATGCAAGGCACATAATTACAGCTTTGCTATGTGAGTCTATTTAAATGCACTATTTTCCACAGGCATGTCAATCACTGCACCCTTTTGTCAAACGCAGCTGAAAATTAGTACTGTTTAGTACTGTAAGTATGTGAATAAAGAAACATTGAAAGACATAATAATACATGACTGCATGCTGTTTAAATATAGCACTTTTTTTTCTTCTTCAATTTGTTCATTTTGAGTCCAAGTTGGCGTTTTTGTTCTTTTCTTAAATGTACTTGTAGTTGAGAATATTTCAACTTCAGTTTTTGTCCAGTTCCTTGATGTCTTTGACAACGGGCACTTTGGCTTCTTTCCGTCCTCCATTCAACTCGATTTTACAGTTGGCGCTCCAACTGCCTGGAATTGTTTCCTGCTTCTTTAACTTGTGCGCCTTCTTGGCAAAGTCAGTGTTGCATTTTGTCAAATGTTTATTGACGTCGACATTTGTTCCTTTCAACCTGACCCTTTGTCTCAAAAAAGCCACCTTGCTTTTTTGTTGGCAAACAGTTGAACAAAAAACAAGGTGGCAATGTTGAGGCATAGAGTCACCTTGCTTTTTGATGATGGCAGTTCACCATCAAAAAAGCAAGGTGGCGTTGTTGAAGCAAAAAGTCACCTTGCTTTTTTGTTGGCGAACTTTATGATGACAGTTCACCGTTAGAAAAGCAAGGTGGCAATGTTGAAGCAGAGAGTCAATTTGCATTTTGATTGGCGAACATTATGACAGTTCATCAAAAAAGCAAGATGGCGTTTTTGAAGCAAAGACTCACCTTGCTTTTTTTGTTGGTGAACTTGATGATGATGAATGATGATGATAGTTCACAATCAAAAAAGCAAGGTGGCGTTGTTCAAACAAAGACTCACCTTGTGTATATATATATATATATATATATATATATATATATATATATATATATATATATATATATATATATATATATATATATATATATATATATATATATATATATATACACAAGACTTCTTGGCAAAGTCAGTGTTGAGTTTTGTCAAATGCTTATTGACGTCGACATTTGTTCCTTTCAACCTGACCCTTTGTCTCAAAAAAGCCACCTTGCTTTTTTGTCGGCAAACAGTTGAACAAAAAACAAGGTGGCATTGTTGAGGCATAGAGTCACCTTGCTTTTTGATGATGGCAGTTCACCATCAAAAAAGCAAGGTGGCGTTGTTGAAGCAAAAAGTCACCTTGCTTTTTTTGTTGGCGAACTTTATGATGACAGTTCACCGTTAGAAAAGCAAGGTGGCAATGTTGAAGCAGAGAGTCAATTTGCATTTTGATTGGCGAACATTATGACAGTTCATCAAAAAAGCAAGATGGCGTTTTTGAAGCAAAGACTCACCTTGCTTTTTTTGTTGGTGAACTTGATGATGATGAATGATGATGACAGTTCACAATCAAAAAAGCAAGGTGGCGTTGTTCAAACAAAGACTCACCTTGTGTATGTATGTATATATATATATATATATATATATATATATATATATATATATATATATATATATATGTATATATATATATATATATATATACACAAGACTTCTTGGCAAAGTCAGCGTTGAGTTTTGTCAAATGTTTATTGACGTCGACATTTGTTCCTTTCAACCTGACCCTTTGTCTCAAAAAAGCCACCTTGCTTTCTTGTTGGCAAACAGTTGAACAAAAAACAAGGTGGCAATGTTGAGGCATAGAGTCACCTTGCTTTTTGATGATGGCAGTTCACCATCAAAAAAGCAAGGTGGCGTTGTTGAAGCAGAGAGTCACCTTGCTTTTTTTGTTGGCGAACTTTATGATGACAGTTCACCATCAGAAAAGCAAGGTGGCGTTGTTGAAGCAGAGAGTCGATTTGCATTTTGATTGGCGAACATAATGACAGTTCATCAAAAAAGCAAGATGGCGTTTTTGAAGAAAAGACTCGCCTTGCTTTTTTTGTTGGTGACCTTGATGATGATGATGATAGTTCACAATCAAAAAAGCAAGGTGGTGTTGCTGAAGGAGAGTCAATTTGCTGTTTTGTTGGCAAACTTTATGATGATGACAGTTCACCATCAAAAAAGCAAGGTGGCATTGTTCAAACAAAGACTCACCTTTCATATATATATATATATATATATATATATATATATATATATATATATATATATATATATATATATATATATATACAGTGTTTCCCATAAACTGCCAAGATACCTGTGGTGGTGGGGGCGTGGCTATGGGTGTGGATATGGGCGTGGTCACCATGACATCATCGAGTAATTTGCATAATTTACTACAATGATAAGATTTTCTCTAAAAAGGCTCAAAAAATGTATACTTACTAATTAATAATAACAGTTTTCTTTTAAACATCCATCCATCCATCCATCCATTTTACAATATAATTACAACACTTTATGTACATATTTATATACAGATTTGAACAACAAGTTATTCACTGAAATATATTAATCGTGGTTCTTACAAAAAATATATCTTATAAAATATAAAAGCTAAAATGTCTCTTAAAGCTCTGCCCCTTTAATTAGTGCATACTAAATAATTTAACTTTAGCCTACAACTACAACCATATTATTTACCAGCAACATAAAGTGAAACAGAGGCAGAGGTGTCCTGCCACAGTCAGTAACAAATAAACAGAAAACAGTAGTGGTCAAATACAAATAAGGAAACAAGAGAAGTATCCTACACTTCTCTTTTGTAAAGTAAATCTGAATAGCCTATATGGGCATCTACATCAACTATATGATTTGCCTGAGGAGCTGGACAGGACCAAAAAAAAAAAGAAACTTTTTTTTTTTTTTTTTAAATGTTTTTTTTTTGTTGTTTAAATTTATTTGTGGCGGACGTAATTCTTTCGTGGCGGGCCGCCACAAATAAATGAATGTGTGGGAAACACTGATATATATATATATATATGTGTATATATTAGGGCTCTTTGGGTGTCCCACGACTCGATTCAATATCGATTCTTGGGGTCACGATTCGATTCAAAATCGATTTTTTTCGATTCAACGCGATTCTCGATTCAAAAACGATATTTTCCCGATTCAAAACGATTCTCTATTCATTCAATACATAGGATTTCAGCAGGATCTACCCCAGTCTGCTGACATGCAGGCAGAGTAGTAGATTTTTGTAAAAAGCTTTTATAATTGTAAAGGCCAATGTTTTATCAACTGATTGCAATAATGTAAATTTGTTTTAACTATTAAATGAACCAAAAATATGACTTATTTTATCTTTGTGAAAATATCGGACACAGTGTGTTGTCAAGCTTATGAGATGCGATGCAAGTGTAAGCCACTGTGACACTATTGTTCTTTTTTTTATTTTTATAAATGTCTAATGATAATGTCAATGAGGGATTTTTAATCACTGCTATGTTGATACGTGTATATATATATATTTATATATATATATATATATATATATATATATATATATATATATATATATATATATATATATATATATATATATATATATATATATATATATATATATATATATATATATAATTGTGTAAATGATGTTGTATTTTCAAAATCCAATTAAACGTGGTGCCACAGGGGACACTGATGACGCCATAGGAAATTAGCTGCTTTTTAATTATATCAGTGAGGGAGCAGGAAGGGGCTTGGAAAAAACTTTTGAAAAAATGTCATACGATGTGCCTATTAATAGACATTTGATTTGCGCCTCTTTATACAAAATGAGCCCCCCCCCCCCCCCATTAGTACCGACGGAATTTTGGTCGCCATCTATAAAAGCATGCATTTTGGTACCTCTACCTATATCCAATCAAATACACTTGTTATATACCATCATACTCACACACTATACCACACACACACACACACACACACACACACACACACACACACACACACACACACACACACACACACTTAGACATGTGGCCCCTGTAGCAACAATGTCAGGTGCAGCTGTTCTTTCCCAGGGGAACAGCAGGACCAGGAAAAAAAAAAAAGCTATTTCAGGCTGCGGCGGCCAGATTGAATTAAAGCCGGATTAATCCCTGCAGAATTTGTGTCATTCTTCCAAGCAACACTAAATCCAAATCAAATTATACAAGCCGCACCCCCACTGTCGCCACTGACGCCACCCGCCGCACCGCACAAACCACGTCACGTCGCGCTTATTTCTTTTCACTGTGCTCCGCTCTCATGCTCGCACCAACTAGCTGTCACCCGTCCTGCCCTTCACCAATCTTTTGTTCCTCTCCAGCTGTGCACGATGCCAGGAAAGTTAATTGATAATGACATTCCCCAAAAATCCACATGAGGAATCGTTACATGGAAGAGGATTTCAGGTCGGACATTAGGTTCCTTTTTTTTTTTTCCCCCCTTGCACACTTGCAACAATCCAAATTGGGCATCAGTTATGCTTATGGGAGACATCATGCAACTCAGTGGAGGATGGCACTAGAGCAGACCTGGGCAAATTAAGGCCCGGGGGCCACATGCGGCCCGTTAAGCTTTTCAATCTGGCCCGCCGGACATTCCCAAATATTATTTTTAGATCTTTAAGATGGAATGGAATGCCATTATGATGTGCAGTGATGTCTTCTAATTACCATAAGTCTTGAACTATACAACATATTTCAATGGTTGGAATCTGCGCTTTTGCATGATATTTTAGTGACTAATGTTGAAATCAACATTATTTTGATACTTTTCGGTACTTTTCGATACTTTTCTAAATAAAGGGGACCAGAAAAAATTGCATTATTGGCTTTATTTTAACAAAAAATCTTAGAGTGTGGCGGACCGGTACTTTTCAGAGGCGGTATGGTACCGAATATGATTCATTAGTATCGCGGTACTATACTAATACCCGTATACCGTACAACCCTACTAGTTACTATGGTAATCTACGTCACAGCAGGTCAGACGAGGAACCAAGCAGTGTGGGTGGGGAGCGTTTCCACAGAGTGTTTACAGAGCGGCCAGCCTGAAATGAGGGTGTCAGGGACAGACGTGGAAGGAGATTTTTACAAAAAAGTTGTAAAGCTTAGTGATGTATCAAATATATCAGAGTGTAGATGTTTTTTTACCCTTCACGTTCATATTTCGCTGTTTGTTGCATTTTTGTTGCATTTGGCTTGATTGTAAAATATGTCGATTGAGAGGGGGTGTGACGTTCATATGTTCTCAATATTCAGGGTTTTATCGTTCATAGAAAAAAAATTAAATTCCATTCCATTTCTAAGGCGGTCTGTCATAACATTTTTAGCATTCAATCAGACTTTATTGTGAGGTTTTGTATTAGTTTTCCTAAAAATAGATATACCGGCCCCCAGACACATTTTTTTCTCTAAATTTGGCCCCCCAGTCAAAATAAATGCCCAGGCCTGCACTACAGCATAGGTGTCAAATTCAAGGTCTGGGGGCCAGATCTGGCCCGCCACATCATTTTACCTGGCCCGCAAACACCTGGAAATGATATGTGTCAATAAAGTACTTAAGATTTTTGTCATTTTGACAGAAAAAAAATATGTACTGCTTGAAATTGCATGCCTTTTAAACTTCAATAGTATCCGTTATTGCAACAAATATTACAGTATATCATCATACTTTCCAAACATTTTTTGGTCTAAATAAAAATACTTAAATATCTGCTTGACTTATGATTTTACAGCAAACTACCCATCAATTTTTTTTTTCATTCTTTCATTTTTTATTTATCTCCTTCAATGATGTGCATTTTTGATCAATAGACAATTAAACTAACAACAAAACACACATTTACACAAGAAAATCGTATATTTCCTGCCCCTTTCAACATAAGTAGTTAATGGATAACCCAGATTCACAAGCATAGAAATACATCCAAATATTAATGAAAACAAACAAAAAACAAAAAAAAAACAACAAGTGCAAAAACAAACCGAACAAAAAATAATATACACCCTCCCATCATATTTCTATTAATCAACCCATCCATCATTCATATACACACATCTACCCAACCTAACCTAACAGTCCACCCACCCACCCATCATCCATCAATCCACCCATTAATCATCCCTTAATCCATCCACCAAAAAAACACCCACCTACCATTCATCTATCCTTCCATCTACACTCACCCACCCATCATCCATCCATTCACAAACCCACCCATCATCCATCTATTAAACCATCCACCCAACCACATCCATTCGTTCATTTTCCATCCATCCACCAAACAACCATCCATTATCCATTCATACATCAATTCATCGACCCATCCATCCATGCACCAAACTGCCCAAACCACCCACCGTCATCCATCTATTAATCCATCCATCCACCCAAATCTCCCCATCATATTTCTATTCATCAACCCACCCATCATTCATCCATCCATCCAGCCACCCACCCATCATCCATTAATCCATCCACCAAAAAACACCCACCTATCATCCATCTATATTTTCATCCACACTCACCCATCATCCATCCGTAACAAACACCCATCATTCATAAACCAACCCCACCACCCATCATCTAGCAATCCATCCATCCATCCATCCACCCATCATCCATCCATCTACCCAAAAATTCATCCATCCATCCACCCAAACACCCTCCCATCATCTTTCTAATAATCAATCCATCCATCATTCATACACGCATCTACCCAACCACCTAACAATCCACCCACCCACCCACCCATCATCACCCATTAATCCATCCACCAAAAAAACACCCACCTATCATCCATCTATTCAGCTATCCTTCCATCCACACTCACCCACCCATCATCCATCCATTCACAAACCAGACCCATCATCCATCTATTAAACCATCCGCCCAACCACATCCATCCATCACCCATTCGTCCATTTTTCCATTCATCCACCAAAACCATCCATTATCCATTCATACATCAATTCATCGACCCATCCATCCATGCACCAAACCATCCATCGATTAATCCATCCATCTACCCAAACCCCCCATCATATTTCTATTAATCAACCCACCCATCATTCATCAATCCATCCATCCATCCAGCCACCCACCCATCATCCATTAATCCATCCACCAAAAAACACCCACCTATCTTCCATCTATCTTTCCATCCACACTCACCCATCATCCATCCGTAACAAACCACCCATCATTCATAAACCAACCCCACCACCCATCATCTAGCAATCCATCCATCCATCATCCATCCATCTACCCAAAAATTCATCCATCCATCCACCCAAACACCCGCCCATCATCTTTCTATTAATCAACCCAGCCATCATTCATACACACATCGACCCAACCACCTAACAAACCGCCCACCATCATCCATCAATCCACCCACCCATCATCTATCCCTAACAAACCACCCACCCACCCATCATCCTTCCACTGACCAACCAAACCAACATTCATCGATCCATCCATCCATCCACCCACCCATCATCCATTAATCCATCCACCAAAAACACCCACCTATCATGCATCTATCTTTCCATCCACACTCACCCATCCGTAACAAACCACCCACCCATCATTCATAAATCAACCCCACCACCCATCATCTAGCAATCCATCCATCCATCCACCCACCCATCATCCATCCATCTACTCAAAAATGTATCCACCCAAACTCCCTCCCATCATCTTTCTATTAATCAACTCAGCCATCATTCATACACCCATCTACCCAACCACCTAACAAACCACCCACCCACCCATCATCCTTCCACTGAACAACCCAACCATCATTAATCCATCCACCAAAAAAACACCCACCTATCATCCATCTATCCTTCCATCCACACTCACCCACCCATCATCCATCCATTCACAAACCACCCATCATCCATTTATTAAACCATCCACCCAACCACATCCAACCATCATCCATTCGTCTTTTTAACCACCAAACAACCATCCATTATTCATTCATACATCAATTCCTGGACCAACCGCCCAAACCACCCACCGTCATCCATGGATTCATCCATCCAGGTCAATATAGTCATGTAAAAGTGAATATTAAATTGTGTTAATTTGCATATAGAACATTTAAAAAGTCCTTCCAGTAACCCCTCGCCACGTTTGCCCATCCAACCTCCCTTTTACTGCAGGATTCCCTTCCCTGTCCTGAGAATGAAGCACCTATGGATTACTGCAAATCAAGACTCATCTCAAACCGGCTGCAGTGATGAGGAAGCGCGCGCTGATTATCGTCTTTGTTGTTTGAGCAGCATGCCGACTTTGCATTCCTCTGGGAGCTATCTGCTGATCACTCGCAAAGCTGACAGCTTTTTTGTCCACCAAGACGAAGTTGTTTGGAACAACTGAAAGTTCATTGATTGCTTTTTTTGTTGTTGTTCGCTTCCACAGGGGAGTGTCCATAATCCCCCAAGATGTACTGTATGCTATTATTCCAAGCATTCTATACCAGCCTACCCTGGTGGAATAAAAAAGGGTCTTTTAGATTTGCGTGTGTGTTGTGGCCGCTGAAAACTATCTACAAGTGAATACTACCCTATTTCCCGGACCATAGGGCGCACCGGATTATAAGGCGCACTGCCGATGAGCGGGTCTAGTCAGGTCTATTTTCATACAAAAGGCACACTGGATTATAGGGCGCATTGAAGGGGACGGCGTGGAGTATTTATTATGGTGTGTGTATAAGGACCGCAAAATGGCACCTATTAGCAGACATTATCTGGCGTTTTGTTTCGCAATATTATGCAAAACCCACTTTTCTTACCTTCTGGTACCTGCTGATGTGTATTTGGGATCTGCATAAGTACTGAAAATGTGCACGCGTCCGCCATTGTAGTCCATAAGCTTCTTCTGTTTCTCTATCTTCTTGTTATGTGACATTCATCCTCCGCTTTTGCCATTCCTAATATAAAGTAGTGTAAAGTTCATACTTATATCCGTCAGTAAACTCGCCATGAAAGCGCTAAAACATACCGGTGTAGTGAGTTTACATTATTCACCCAAGGAACTTTAGTTATTAGAGAGTTCCGGTCGGACGGTTTTTCACGGGACACATTTCAATGTTTATTTTTATTTTATTTATTTGTGATTTAGGGCTATATAAATAAACATTGAACATAAAAAACACAAGATACACTTACAATTACATTATATTTCCGGCTTTATTGCACTAGTGAGCCACGGATGAGGAGATGCTGCTCCGTTATTGATTGAAGTAAAGTCTGAATGTCATTAAAACAGTTAGCGCCATCTTTTGACACTTCTTCCACTCCCGTCCTTGCACGCTACACCGCTACGACAAATATGACGGGGAGAAGACGCCGTCGAAGGTGAGCCACGTAAATAAATACGTAAAAATTGGACACTTTCCAAATTGTTGTCGCAGTTCATACTGACATGGAAGAGTTGCATACGCCTCTTATAATTGTGTAAAGTATCTCTGCCCTTGCGTGCAAAAAATATTTAAAATGTTTTCAAAGTTGTTTGCGGTTAAAAATGACTGTCCTGACAAAAGCATACACGAACTGACTTGGAATTGACCATATTTTTCGGACTATAAGGCGCACTTAAAATCCTTTAATTTTCTCAAAAATCGACTGTGCGCCTTTTAACCCGGTGTGCCTAATGTACGGCATAATTCTGGTTGTGCTTACCGACCTCGAAGCAATTTTCTTTGGTACATGGTGAAATGATAAGTATGACCAGTAGATGGCAGTCACACATTTAAAATATGTGTAGGCTGCACTATGGCTCAATTACACACCAAAACGTTATATGTGCCATTGAAAATATAGAACATTACACACAAATCTATCAAAATGTTTTAGTACGACTTTGGCAAGCTATGAAGCCGCACCGCTTGATGGATTGTACTGTGCTTAAACATACCAGTATTATTATGGTGTGTGTATAAGGTAAGACATTTTATCTTGCGTTTTGTTTCGTAATAATATGCGAAAGCAACTTTTCTTACCTTCTGGTACCTACTGATCTGTATTTGGGATCTGCATAAGTCCTGAAAATTTGTGCGGGTTCGCCTTTGTAGTCCGTGCCGACAACATAGTTGATAAGCTTCTTCGTTTTCTCTATCTTCTTGTTATGGGACATTCATTCTCCGCTTTTGCCATTTCTAATATAAAGTAGTGTAAAGTTCTTACTTATATCTGTCAGTAAACTCACCATGAAAGCGCTAAAACATAGCGGTGTAGTGAGTTTACAAAATTTACCCAAGGAACTTTAGTTATTAGAGAGTTCCGGTCGGACGTTTTTTCACGGGACACATTTCCGGTGTTGTTGTTGCACTAGTGAGCCACGGATGAGGAGATGCTGCTCCGTTATTGATTGAAGTAAAGTGTGAATGTCATTAAAACAGTTAGCGCCATCTTTTGACACTTCTTCCACTCCCGTCCTTGCACGCTACACCGCTACGACAAATATGACGGGGAGAAGACGCCGTCGAAGGTGAGCCACGTAAATAAGTACGTAAAAATTGGACACTTTCCAAATTTTGGTCGCAGTTCACACTGACATGGAATGTTTTCAAAGTTGTTTGCGGTTAAAAATGACTGTCAGTGTTGGGGCCAAAACTGTTCATCCTGTATATCAATGATATATGTAAAGTGTCTACATTATTGAAATTAGTGTTATTTGCTGATGACACTGATATTTTTTGTTCAGGGGATGACTTAAATCAGTTGCAGGAAGTCATTATGGAAGAAATGAGTAAACTAAAAACTTGGTTTGACTATAATAAATTGTCATTAAACCTGACTAAGACTAAGTTAATACTGTTTGGAAAGAGGACACGTGAAACAAGGGTGCAGATACAAATAGATGGAGTGGATATTGAAAGGGTTTTTGAAATAAAATTCCTTGGAATTACAATTGACGATCAAATTAACTGGAAATCACATATAAAACATGTACAATCTAAGCTGTCAAGAAGCATCTCAGTAATAAATAAAGCAAAGCAGGTTCTGGATCACAAATCACTCCACATTCTTTACTGTTCATTAGTTTTACCATATTTAACCTACTGTGTGGAAGTCTGGGGGAATAATTATAAAAGCTCATTAAATTCAATAACTATACTTCAGAAAAGAGCTGTACGGATCATCAACAAGGTTGGATATCTGGACCATACTCACTCACTATTCTTACAGTCAAAAATATTGAAATTTAATGATATTATTTTGTATCAAACTGCACAAATAATGTATAAAGCCAAAATAAATAAACTCCCAGGAAGCATTCAAAAATTGTTCAGCACACGAGAGGGCGGTTATAATTTAAGGGGGAATTTAAATTTCAAAATGCTTAGTTATAGAACGACCATTAAAAGTTTTTGTATTTCAATTTGTGGAGTGAAATTATGGAATGGTTTGAAGGATGAGTTAAAGCAATGTCCAAACATAAAGCAGTTTAAAAAGAAGTATAAGTACATGGTATTCCAGAGGTACAGAGATGAAGAAGGGCTTTGATATTGGGTTGTTTGTGTTACAGAAGAGTGTGGGGCTGCCCATTGAGGCAGTGGTGCTGCTGCTGTGGTGGCATCATACCATTTCCATGATCACTAGTGGTAATGATGTGGCTATGTATGTGTGTAGTGTGCATATGTATGTATATATCTATGATGTATGTACAGTATATATAAGTTCTTTGAGTTTGTACATTGAGTGAACAGGTAGTTCTAGCTCAGAGTAATTTATGATTTAAAGAAAAGGGGTGGGATTAAATAAGTGTAAACTTCTTCTCACTCCTTTTCAAATATGTAAAAAAAAAAAGAAGGAAAAAAAAAAGAAAAGAAAAAGAAAGTCCAATGCTCATTTGGTTTTGTTTTTTATTCTCCATTGTTTTTCATTTTGTTATAATGGCTGTTAAGGCTATAGCACTGTATTGGATCAGGCTTGCTCTTGTTTTTATGCATATTTGAAATAAAAATATATCAATCAATCAATCAAAACTGTCCTGACAAAAGCATACACGAACTGACTTGGAATTTACCATATTTTTCGGACTATAAGGCGCACTTAAAATCCTTTAATTTTCTCAAAAATCGACTCTGCGCCTTTTAACCCGGTGTGCCTAATGTACGGCATAATTCTGGTTGTGCTTACCGACCTCGAAGCAATTTTCTTTGGTACATGGTGAAATGATAAGTGTGACCAGTAGATGGCAGTCACACATTAGAGATACGTGTAGGCTGCACTATGACTCAATTAAACAACACCAAAATGTTATATGTGCCATTGAAAATATAGAACATTACACACAAATCTATCAAAATGTTTTAGTACGACATAGGCAAGCTATGAAGCCGCACCGCTTGATGGATTGTACTGTGCTTCAACATACCAGTATTATTATGGTGTGTGTATAAGGTAAGACATTTTATCTTGCGTTTTGTTTCGTAATAATATGCGAAAGCAACTTTTCTTACCTTCTGGTACCTACTGATCTGTATTTGGGATCTGCATAAGTCCTGAAAATTTGTGCGGGTTCGCCTTTGTAGTCCGTGCCGACAACATAGTTGATAAGCGTCTTCGTTTTCTCTATCTTCTTGTTATGGGACATTCATTCTCCGCTTTTGCCATTTCTAATATAAAGTAGTGTAAAGTTCTTACTTATATCTGTCAGTAAACTCGCCATGAAAGCGCTAAAACATACCGGTGTAGTGAGTTTACAAAATTTACCCAAGGAACTTTAGTTATTAGAGAGTTCCGGTCGGACGTTTTTTCACGGGACACATTTCCGGTGTTGTTGTTGCACTAGTGAGCCACGGATGAGGAGATGCTGCTCCGTTATTGATTGAAGTAAAGTCTGAATGTCATTAAAACAGTTAGCGCCATCTTTTGACACTTCTTCCACTCCCGTCCTTGCACGCTACACCGCTACGACAAATATGACGGGGAGAAGACGCCGTCGAAGGTGAGCCACGTAAATAAGTACGTAAAAATTGGACACTTTCCAAATTTTTGTCGCAGTTCACACTGACATGGAAGAGTTGCATACGCCTCTTATAATTGTGTAAAGTATCTCTGCCCCTGCATGCTAAAAACATTTAAAATGTTTTCAAAGTTGTTTGCGGTTAAAAATGACTGTCCTGACAAAAGCATACACGAACTGACTTGGAATTTACCGTATTTTTCAGACTATAAGGCGCACTTAAAATCCTTTAATTTTCTCAAAAATTGACTGTGCGCCTTTTAACCCGGTGCGCCTAATCTACGGCATAATTCTGGTTGTGCTTACAGACTTCGAAGCAATTTTATTTGGTACATGGTGAAATGATAAGTGTGACCAGTAGATGGCAGTCACACATTAGAGATATGTGTAGGCTGCACTATGACTCAATTAAACAACACCAAAATGTTATATGTGCCATTGAAAATATAGAACATTACACACAAATCTATCAAAATGTTTTAGTACGACATTGGCAAGCTATGAAGCCGCACGGCTTGATGGATTGTACTGTGCTTAAACATACCAGTATTATTATGGTGTGTGTATAAGGTAAGACATATTATTTTGCATTTTGTTTCGTAATACTATGCGAAAGCAACTTTTCTTACCTTCTGGTACCTACTGATTTGTATTTGGGATCTGCATAAGTCCTGAAAATTTGTGTGGGTTCGCCTTTGTAGTCCGTGCCGACAACATAGTTTATAAGCGTCTTTGTTTTCTCTATCTTCTTGTTATGGGACATTCATTCTCCGCTGTTGCCATTTCTAATATAAAGTAGTGTAAAGTTCTTACTTATATCTGTCAGTAAACTCGCCATGAAAGCGCTAAAACATAGCGGTGTAGTGAGTTTACAAAATTTACCCAAGGAACTTTAGTTATTAGAGAGTTCCGGTCGGACGTTTTTTCACGGGACACATTTCCGGTGTTGTTGTTGCACTAGTGAGCCACGGATGAGGAGATGCTGCTCCGTTATTGATTGAAGTAAAGTCTGAATGTCATTAAAACAGTTAGCGCCATCTTTTGACACTTCTTCCACTCCTGTCCTTGCACGCTACACCGCTACGACAAATATGACGGGGAGAAGACGCCGTCGAAGGTGAGCCACGTAAATAAATACGTAAAAATTGGACACTTTCCAAATTGTTGTCGCAGTTCATACTGACATGGAAAAGTTGCATACGCTTCTTATAATTGTGTAAAGTATCTCTGCCCTTGCATGCAAAAAATATTTAAAATGTTTTCAAAGTTGTTTGCGGTTAAAAATGACTGTCCTGACAAAAGCATACACGAACTGACTTGGAATTTACCGTATTTTTCAGACTATAAGGCGCACTTAAAATCCTTTAATTTTCTCAAAAATCGACTGTGCGCCTTTTAACCCGGTGTGCCTAATGTACGGCATAATTCTGGTTGTGCTTACCGACCTCGAAGCAATTTTTTTTGGTACATGGTGAAATGATAAGTGTGACCAGTAGATGGCAGTCACACATTAGAGATATGTGTAGGCTGCACTATGACTCAATTAAACAACACCAAAATGTTATATGTGCCATTGAAAATATAGAACATTACACACAAATCTATCAAAATGTTTTAGTACGACATTGGCAAGCTATGAAGCCGCACCGCTTGATGGATTGTACTGTGCTTCAACATACCAGTATTATTATGGTGTGTGTATAAGGTAAGACATATTATTTTGCATTTTGTTTCGTAATACTATGCGAAAGCAACTTTTCTTACCTTCTGGTACCTACTGATTTGTATTTGGGATCTGCATAAGTCCTGAACATTTGTGTGGGTTCGCCTTTGTAGTCCGTGCCGACAACATAGTTTATAAGCGTCTTTGTTTTCTCTATCTTCTTGTTATGGGACATTCATTCTCCGCTGTTGCCATTTCTAATATAAAGTAGTGTAAAGTTCTTACTTATATCTGTCAGTAAACTCGCCATGAAAGCGCTAAAACATAGCGGTGTAGTGAGTTTACAAAATTTACCCAAGGAACTTTAGTTATTAGAGAGTTCCGGTCGGACGTTTTTTCACGGGACACATTTCCGGTGTTGTTGTTGCACTAGTGAGCCACGGATGAGGAGATGCTGCTCCGTTATTGATTGAAGTAAAGTCTGAATGTCATTAAAACAGTTAGCGCCATCTTTTGACACTTCTTCCACTCCCGTCCTTGCACGCTACACCGCTACGACAAATATGACGGGGAGAAGACGCCGTCGAAGGTGAGCCACGTAAATAAGTACGTAAAAATTGGACACTTTCCAAATTGTTGTCGCAGTTCATACTGACATGGAAGAGTTGCATACGCCTCTTATAATTGTGTAAAGTATCTCTGCCCTTGCATGCAAAAAATATTTAAAATGTTTTCAAAGTTGTTTGCGGTTAAAAATGACTGTCCTGACAAAAGCATACACGAACTGACTTGGAATTTACCGTATTTTTCAGACTATAAGGCGCACTTAAAATCCTTTAATTTTCTCAAAAATTGACTGTGCGCCTTTTAACCCGGTGTGCCTAATGTACGGCATAATTCTGGTTGTGCTTACAGACTTCGAAGCAATTTTATTTGGTACATGGTGAAATGATAAGTGTGACCAGTAGATGGCAGTCACACATTAGAGATATGTGTAGGCTGCACTATGACTCAATTAAACAACACCAAAATGTTATATGTGCCATTGAAAATATAGAACATTACACACAAATCTATCAAAATGTTTTAGTACGACATTGGCAAGCTATGAAGCCGCACCGCTTGATGGATTGTACTGTGCTTCAACATACCAGTATTATTATGGTGTGTGTATAAGGTAAGACATTTTATCTTGCGTTTTGTTTCGTAATAATATGCGAAAGCAACTTTTCTTACCTTCTGGTACCTACTGATCTGTATTTGGGATCTGCATAAGTCCTGAAAATTTGTGCGGGTTCGCCTTTGTAGTCCGTGCCGACAACATAGTTTATAAGCGTCTTTGTTTTCTCTATCTTCTTGTTATGGGACATTCATTCTCCGCTGTTGCCATTTCTAATATAAAGTAGTGTAAAGTTCTTACTTATATCTGTCAGTAAACTCGCCATGAAAGCGCTAAAACATAGCGGTGTAGTGAGTTTACAAAATTTACCCAAGGAACTTTAGTTATTAGAGAGTTCCGGTCGGACGTTTTTTCACGGGACACATTTCCGGTGTTGTTATTGCACTAGTGAGCCACGGATGAGGAGATGCTGCTCCGTTATTGATTGAAGTAAAGTCTGAATGTCATTAAAACAGTTAGCGCCATCTTTTGACACTTCTTCCACTCCCGTCCTTGCACGCTACACCGCTACGACAAATATGACGGGGAGAAGACGCCGTCGAAGGTGAGCCACGTAAATAAGTACGTAAAAATTGGACACTTTCCAAATTTTTGTCGCAGTTCACACTGACATGGAATGTTTTCAAAGTTGTTTGCGGTTAAAAATGACTGTCCTGACAAAAGCATACACGAACTGACTTGGAATTTACCATATTTTTCGGACTATAAGGCGCACTTAAAATCCTTTAATTTTCTCAAAAATCGACTGTGCGCCTTTTAACCCGGTGTGCCTAATGTACGGCATAATTCTGGTTGTGCTAACCGACCTCGAAGCATTTTTTTTTTGGTACATGGTGAAATGA
Organism: Entelurus aequoreus; assembly: GCF_033978785.1. Classification (NCBI taxonomy): domain Eukaryota; kingdom Metazoa; phylum Chordata; class Actinopteri; order Syngnathiformes; family Syngnathidae; genus Entelurus; species Entelurus aequoreus. The sequence continues at coordinate 20,592,865 of NC_084750.1, read as the reverse complement.
TAAGTATGACCAGTAGATGGCAGTCACACATTTAAAATATGTGTAGGCTGCACTATGACTCAATTACACACCAAAACGTTATATGTGCCATTGAAAATATAGAACATTACACACAAATCTATCAAAATGTTTTAGTACGACATAGGCAAGCTATGAAGCCGCACCGCTTGATGGATTGTACTGTGCTTCAACATACCAGTATTATTATGGTGTGTGTATAAGGTAAGACATTTTATCTTGCGTTTTGTTTCGTAATAATATGCGAAAGCAACTTTTCTTACCTTCTGGTACCTACTGATCTGTATTTGGGATCTGCATCAGTCCTGAAAATTTGTGCGGGTTCGCCTTTGTAGTCCGTGCCGACAACATAGTTGATAAGCTTCTTCGTTTTCTCTATCTTCTTGTTATGGGACATTCATTCTCCGCTTTTGCCATTTCTAATATAAAGTAGTGTAAAGTTCTTACTTATATCTGTCAGTAAACTCACCATGAAAGCGCTAAAACATACCGGTGTAGTGAGTTTACAAAATTTACCCAAGGAACTTTAGTTATTAGAGAGTTCCGGTCGGACGTTTTTTCACGGGACACATTTCCGGTGTTGTTGTTGCACTAGTGAGCCACGGATGAGGAGATGCTGCTCCGTTATTGATTGAAGTAAAGTGTGAATGTCATTAAAACAGTTAGCGCCATCTTTTGACACTTCTTCCACTCCCGTCCTTGCACGCTACACCGCTACGACAAATATGACGGGGAGAAGACGCCGTCGAAGGTGAGCCACGTAAATAAATACGTAAAAATTGGACACTTTCCAAATTGTTGTCGCAGTTCATACTGACATGGAAAAGTTGCATACGCCTCTTATAATTGTGTAAAGTATCTCTGCCCTTGCATGCAAAAAATATTTAAAATGTTTTCAAAGTTGTTTGCGGTTAAAAATGACTGTCCTGACAAAAGCATACACGAACTGACTTGGAATTTACCGTATTTTTCAGACTATAAGGCGCACTTAAAATCCTTTAATTTTCTCAAAAATTGACTGTGCGCCTTTTAACCCGGTGTGCCTAATGTACGGCATAATTCTGGTTGTGCTTACCGACCTCGAAGCAATTTTCTTTGGTACATGGTGAAATGATAAGTGTGACCAGTAGATGGCAGTCACACATTAGAGATACGTGTAGGCTGCACTATGACTCAATTAAACAACACCAAAATGTTATATGTGCCATTGAAAATATAGAACATTACACACAAATCTATCAAAATGTTTTAGTACGACATTGGCAAGCTATGAAGCCGCACCGCTTGATGGATTGTACTGTGCTTAAACATACCAGTATTATTATGGTGTGTGTATAAGGTAAGACATTTTATCTTGCGTTTTGTTTCGTAATAATATGCGAAAGCAACTTTTCTTACCTTCTGGTACCTACTGATTTGTATTTGGGATCTGCATAAGTCCTGAAAATTTGTGTGGGTTCGCCTTTGTAGTCCGTGCCGACAACATAGTTTATAAGCGTCTTTGTTTTCTCTATCTTCTTGTTATGGGACATTCATCCTCCACTGTTGCCATTTCTAATATAAAGTAGTGTAAAGTTCTTACTTATATCTGTCAGTAAACTCGCCATGAAAGCGCTAAAACATAGCGGTGTAGTGAGTTTACAAAATTTACCCAAGGAACTTTAGTTATTAGAGAGTTCCGGTCGGACGTTTTTTCACGGGACACATTTCCGGTGTTGTTGTTGCACTAGTGAGCCACGGATGAGGAGATGCTGCTCCGTTATTGATTGAAGTAAAGTCTGAATGTCATTAAAACAGTTAGCGCCATCTTTTGACACTTCTTCCACTCCCGTCCTTGCACGCTACACCGCTACGACAAATATGACGGGGAGAAGACGCCGTCGAAGGTGAGCCACGTAAATAAGTACGTAAAAATTGGACACTTTCCAAATTTTTGTCGCAGTTCACACTGACATGGAAGAGTTGCATACGCCTCTTATAATTGTGTAAAGTATCTCTGCCCCTGCTTGCTAAAAATATTTAAAATGTTTTCAAAGTTGTTTGCGGTTAAAAATGACTGTCCTGACAAAAGCATACACGAACTGACTTGGAATTTACCGTATTTTTCAGACTATAAGGCACACTTAAAATCATTTTTTATTTTCTCAAACCTCGACAGTGCGCCTTATAACCCGGTGCGCCTAATGTACAGAATAATTCTGGTTGTGCTCACCGACCTCGAAGCATTTTTTTTTTGGTACATGGTGAAATGATAAGTATGACCAGTAGATGGCAGTCACACATTTAAAATATGTGTAGGCTGCACTATGACTCAATTAAACAACACCAAAATGTTATATGTGCCATTGAAAATATAGAACATTACACACAAATCTATCAAAATGTTTTAGTACGACATTGGCAAGCTATGAAGCCGCACCGCTTGATGGATTGTACTGTGCTTAAACATACCAGTATTATTATGGTGTGTGTATAAGGTAAGACATTTTATCTTGCGTTTTGTTTCGTAATAATATGCGAAAGCAACTTTTCTTACCTTCTGGTACCTACTGATCTGTATTTGGGATCTGCATAAGTCCTGAAAATTTGTGCGGGTTCGCCTTTGTAGTCCGTGCCGACAACATAGTTGATAAGCTTCTTCGTTTTCTCTATCTTCTTGTTATGGGACATTCATTCTCCGCTTTTGCCATTTCTAATATAAAGTAGTGTAAAGTTCTTACTTATATCTGTCAGTAAACTCACCATGAAAGCGCTAAAACATACCGGTGTAGTGAGTTTACATTATTCACCCAAGGAACTTTAGTTATTAGAGAGTTCCGGTCGGACGTTTTTTCACGGGACACATTTCCGGTGTTGTTGTTGCACTAGTGAGCCACGGATGAGGAGATGCTGCTCCGTTATTGATTGAAGTAAAGTCTGAATGTCATTAAAACAGTTAGCGCCATCTTTTGACACTTCTTCCACTCCCGTCCTTGCACGCTACACCGCTACGACAAATATGACGGGGAGAAGACGCCGTCGAAGGTGAGCCACGTAAATAAATACGTAAAAATTGGACACTTTCCAAATTGTTGTCGCAGTTCATACTGACATGGAAAAGTTGCATACGTCTCTTATAATTGTGTAAAGTATCTCTGCCCCTGCTTGCAAAAAATATTTAAAATGTTTTCAAAGTTGTTTGCGGTTAAAAATGACTGTCCTGACAAAAGCATACACGAACTGACTTGGAATTTACCGTATTTTTCAGACTATAAGGCGCACTTAAAATCCTTTAATTTTCTCAAAAATTGACTGTGCGCCTTTTAACCCGGTGTGCCTAATGTACGGCATAATTCTGGTTGTGCTTACCGACCTCGAAGCAATTTTCTTTGGTACATGGTGAAATGATAAGTGTGACCAGTAGATGGCAGTCACACATTAGAGATATGTGTAGGCTGCACTATGACTCAATTAAACAACACCAAAATGTTATATGTGCCATTGAAAATATAGAACATTACACACAAATCTATCAAAATGTTTTAGTACGACATTTGGCAAGCTATGAAGCCGCACCGCTTGATGGATTGTACTGTGCTTAAACATACCAGTATTATTATGGTGTGTGTATAAGGTAAGACATTTTATCTTGCGTTTTGTTTCGTAATAATATGCGAAAGCAACTTTTCTTACCTTCTGGTACCTACTGATCTGTATTTGGGATCTGCATGAATCCTGAAAATTTGTGTGGGTTCGCCTTTGTAGTCCGTGCCGACAACATAGTTGATAAGCTTCTTCGTTTTCTCTATCTTCTTGTTATGGGACATTCATTCTCCGCTGTTGCCATTTCTAATATAAAGTAGTGTAAAGTTCTTACTTATATCTGTCAGTAGACTTGCCATGAAAGCGCTAAAACATACCGGTGTAGTGAGTTTACATTATTCACCCAAGGAACTTTAGTTATTAGAGAGTTTCGGCCTTGTTGTTGCACTAGTGAGCCACGGATGAGGAGATGCTGCTCTGTTATTGATTGAAGTAAAGTCCGAATGTCATTAAAACAGTTAGCGCCATCTTTTGACACTTCTTCCACTCCCGTCCTTGCACGCTACACCGCTACGACAAATATGACGGGGAGAAGACGCCGTCGGAGGTGAGCCACGTAAATAAGTACGTAAAAATTGGACACTTTCCATATTTTTGTCGCAGTTCACACTGACATGGAAGAGTTGCATACGCCTCTTATAATTGTGTAAAGTATCTCTGCCCCTGCTTGCTAAAAATATTTAAAATGTTTTCAAAGTTGTTTGCGGTTAAAAATGACTGTCCTGACAAAAGCATACACGAACTGACTTCGAATTTACCGTATTTTTCAGACTATAAGGCACACTTAAAATAATTTTTTATTTTCTCAAACCTCGACAGTGCGCCTTATAACCCGGTGCGCCTAATGTACAGAATAATTCTGGTTGTGCTCACCGACCTCGAAGCATTTTTTTTTTGGTACATGGTGAAATGATAAGTATGACCAGTAGATGGCAGTCACACATTTAAAATATGTGTAGGCTGCACTATGACTCAATTACACACCAAAACGTTATATGTGCCATTGAAAATATAGAACATTACACACAAATCTATCAAAATGTTTTAGTACGACATAAGCAAGCTATGAAGCCGCACCGCTTGATGGATTGTACTGTGCTTCAACATACCAGTATTATTATGGTGTGTGTATAAGGTAAGACATTTTATCTTGCGTTTTGTTTCGTAATAATATGCGAAAGCAACTTTTCTTACCTTCTGGTACCTACTGATCTGTATTTGGGATCTGCATGAGTCCTGAAAATTTGTGCGGGTTCGCCTTTGTAGTCCGTGCCGACAACATAGTTGATAAGCTTCTTCGTTTTCTCTATCTTCTTGTTATGGGACATTCATTCTCCGCTTTTGCCATTTCTAATATAAAATAGCCTAAAATTCTTACTTATATCTGTCAGTAGACTTGCCATGAAAGCGCTAAAACATACCGGTGTAGTGAGTTTACATTATTCACCCAAGGAACTTTAGTTATTAGAGAGTTCCGGCCTTGTTGTTGCACTAATGAGCCACGGATGAGGAGATGCTGCTCTGTTATTGTTTGAAGTAAAGTCCGAATGTCATTAAAACAGTTAGCGCCATCTTTTGACACTTCTTCCACTCCCGTCCTTGCACGCTACACCGCTACAACAAAGACTAAATAAGTGCGTAAAAATGGAAAACTTTCCAAAAACGGGTGACGTCAAAGATTAAATCAAGTTCTTAGGGAGTCAAGGGAGCGGGTCGCCAGTTCTCCACGGTGTGAGGTCGTCGCAAGTCACGATGGGGTTTGCACTTAAACCACAGTCACCCACTGATCTAATCTGCCAAACATTAATCTGCAATCCCTCGAATCACTTTGTAAATCTCCTGATGAGAATTCGAGAAGCACTTTCGATGTCAGCTCGCTCAGATTTGCGGCCTCTCCGGGTTTAAATTGTCAGTCAAAAACGGCGGTCCCGGGCGAGTTGTCATGCGACGAGCATGTCTGTAGGTGCCTAAGTCGGCATGCGTGCGTGTTTGATGGACATGCAGCGTCTGTGCAAGATGCGTGAGGGAGGAGCTGGAAGAACAGAGCGCAGCAGCAGTCGCTGGCGTGAGGCTGGGAAATGAGTTCATTTCCTGACAGCGCTGACACACTCAGCCAGCGGGGGAAAACCTGCTCTTTCTCAGTCGCTCTCCTTCTCACACACGCTTGTGTTGCCTTGCTCCAGAAGTCGTCAAAACTCATTATCACTTACTTAACCTACCGATAACTTTATTTCACACGACTTTGTCCAATGATAACTCTTCAAATGTCACTTGGTTTGTTGTTATAAACGTTCACATTTCCTCGGCGTAAACACTTTTTAGTTCAGATTATTTGTACTTTTTCTACAAGACAGGGAAGAGGTGATGTGTTCAATGACTTATGCTGTGTTCCAGTTCTAGTCGTCTTTCAGCTCCTCCATTCATAACCATAGAGAAAGCACTTAAGAGTACTGCATTTTCCGGACCATAGGGCGCACCAGATTATAAAGCGCACTGCCGATCAATGGTCTATTTTCTGTCTTTGTTCATATATAAGGCGCATTAAAGGAGTCATATTATTTTTTTCTAAATTTAAAACACTTCCTTGTGGTCTACATCAGTGGTACCGGTCCGCGGATCGATTGGTACCGGGCCGCACAAGGAAAAAATATATATATATACACTACCGTTCAACAGTTTGGGGTCACCCAAACAATTTTGTGGAATAGCCTTCATTTCTAAGAACAAGAATAGACTGTCGAGTTTCAGATGAAAGTTCTCTTTTTCTGGCCATTTTGAGTGTTTAATTGACCCCACAAATGTGATGCTCCAGAAACTCAATCTGCTCAAAGGAAGGTCAGTTTTGTAGCTTCTGTAACGAGCTAAACTGTTTTCAGATGTGTGAACATGATTGCACAAGGGTTTTCTAATCATCAATTAGCCTTCTGAGCCAATGTGTACCATTAGAACACTGGAGTGATAGTTGCTGGAAATGGGCCTCTATACACCTATGTAGATATTGCACCAAAAACCAGACATTTGCAGCTAGAGTAGTCATTTACCACATTAGCAATGTATAGAGTTTATTTCTTTAAAGTTAAGACTAGTTTAAAGTTATCTTCATTGAAAAGTACAGTGCTTTTCCTTCAAAAATAAGGACATTTCAATGTGACCCCAAACTTTTGAACGGTAGTGTATATATATATTTTATTAAATTAACATAAAAACACAAGATACACTTACAATTACATTATATATCAATATAAATCAATACAGTCTGCAGGGATACAGTCCGTAAGCACACATGATTGTATTTTTTAATGACAAAAAAAATATAAAAATAAAAAAGATCCCCCCCCCCCCCAGTCCGTAGGACAAATTTTCAAGCGTTAAGGTTGGGGACCACTGGTCTACCTAACATGTAATGGTAGTTCTTTGGTCAAAATGTTGCATAGATTATGTTTTACAGATCATCTTCAAACCGCTTTCTGACAGTCGCTTCAGGATGCGCCGTTTTGTGGGCGGTCTTATTTACCTGGCTCACCTTCGGCAGCGTCTTCTCCCCGTCATCTTTGTTGTAGCGGTGTAGCGTGCAAGGACGGGAATGGAAGAAGTGTCAAAAGATGGAGCTAACTGTTTTAATGACATTCCGACTTTACTTCAATCAATAACGGAGCAGCATCTCCTCATCCGGAAACACCTATGCCGGAAATGTGTCCCGTGAAAATACGTCCGACCGGAACTCTCTAATAACTAAAGTTCCTTGGGTGAATAATGTCAACTCACCACACCGGTATGTTTTAATAGCGAGTCTACTGACAGATATAAGTAAGAACTTCACACTACTTTATATTAGAAATGGCAACAGAAGAGGATGAATGTCCCATAACAAGAAGATGGAGAAAAAGGTGTCGGCACGGACTACAAAGGCAGACGTGCACAATTTTTCAGGATTTATGCAGATCCCAAATACAGATCAGCAGGTACCAAAGTTGGTTTTGCATAATATTGGGGAAAAAAACGCCAGATAATATGTCTTACCTTATGCACACACCATAATAATACTTGTATGTTTAATGCGCCGACAATCCATCAAGCGGTGCGGCTTCATAGCTTACCGAAGTCATACTTAAAAAATGTTGACAGATTTTTGAGCGCCGGGTGTAATGTCCTATATTCTCAATGGATAATTTTAAGCTTTGGTGTTGTTTACTGGCATGTCTCTTATGTGTGACTGCCATCTACTGGTCACACTTATCAATACACCATGTACCAAATATAATAGCTTTGAGGTGGGTAAGCACAACCAGAATTATGCCGTACATTAGGCGCACCGGGTTATAAGGCGCACTGTAGATTTTTGAGAAAATGAAAGGATTTTAAGGTAATTTTTACGCCACATGCCCTTACTGATGCAACTCCTCACATTTATAGCCCTCCACCAGCAATGGAGAGCTGTGATGGCTGGGTGTTGGGCCAGGAGTTTAAACAAAAGTAGGGTGTCCATATTTTGATGACCAAAAACAAGGATTGGCGATAACATTTTTCAAATGATACTCAAAGACGCTTACATAAAAAGTATGCCTCTTCCGTATGGATAGAAAATGGTTATACAGTCATATATAGCGACCACTAGGGATGGGTAGTGAACTGGGTACTTTTATAGGTACCAATCAAAGTCTGCCAAGTAAGGCAAGTTTGTTTATAAGAGCACAATGGCAACTCAAAGTGCTTTACAGAAAATTAAAAGGCAAATATAAAAATATAAAATCATACTTCAAATTAAACACAATCACGGGAAAACCAATCAGAATGATTTCAACTAAAATCAATCAAATACTGTTGATAAAATATTTTCAGTTGTCATATGCACCATTAAATAAAAGGGTTTTCAGGCTGGATTTGCCAACCTTTAGGCCTGTCTCATTTTTTCAGGAAGACTATTCCAGATTGTAGGAGCGCAAAACTGAAACATAGTTTCACCGTATTTGGTCCGGACTCTAGGCACCAGCAGGAGACCACTACCTGAGGTCCTCAGAGCTCCAGATGGTTCATATGGTTCTAACATGTCAGACATGTACTTTGGCCATGAAACGACTTGTACACAAGGAGAGCCGTTTTAAAGTCTATTCTCTGAGCAACAGGAAGGCAGTGCAGTGACATAAACACTGGATTAATTTGGTCGTATTTCCTGGCTCTCGTCAGGACTCGAGCAGCAGCATTTTGGATGTACTGCAGCTGTTTAGAGAGGCCAGTGAGAAGGCCATTACAGTCGTCTAACCTGCTGGAGACAAAGGCATGGATTGGTCTTTCCAAGTCTGATTTAGACATTATTCCTCGGATTTCGGCAATGTTTTTAAGGTCGTAAAAATCTGCTGATGTTATTGCCTTCATGTGGCTGGTAAAGTTCAGTACTACCCCGAGATTTCTAACCTGGGAGAGGGTGTCAAGGTGACTAATAACAGTTTGTCTTTGCTTCTGTGGGCCAAAGACAATTATTTCTGTTTTGTCTGAGTTTAGCTGAAGACAATTGTTTTGCATCCACACATTACCATGAATTGATTAGAATAGAATACAATAAAATAGAATAGAAAGTACTTTATTGATCCCTGGGGGAAATTCAGCACCAAAGTTCGCTCACAATAGACAAGAATAATAATAAATAATATAATATATATAATATATAAATAATATAAATATATTCTACATATACTCTACATTTAAGTGCAGTCAAGGAACATATGCATTAACGTGGACCCCGACTTAAACAAGTTGAAAAACGTATTCGGGTGTTACCATTTAGTGGTCAATTGTACGGAATATGTACTGTACTGTGCAATCTACTAATAAAAGTTTCAATCAATCAATCAATCGACCTGTGAATCAACAAGGCAATATTACCCTGCCGTCAGTGACACTTAGATCTGAGTGTCATCTGCATAGCTACCTAGTGGCAGCAAGTTGAACAAGAGGGGTCCCAAATCGAGCCCTGAGGAACCCCTCAGGTCATAGCCGTTAACAATTTCAACAAAATGTGTCCTGGGATCGAGATACGACTTGAACCACTTAAGAGCAGAACCGGAAATACCTCCCCAGTTTTCTAACATCTGTATTAATATACCGTATTTGTCGGACCATAGGGTGCACCGGATTAAAATGTGCATTAAAGGAGTCATATTATGATTTTTTTTAAAAATGTAAAACACTATCTTGTGGTCTACATAACATGTAATGGTGGTTCTTTGGTTAAAATGTTGCATTGATTATGTTTTACTGATCATCTTCAAGTAGCTTTCTGACAGTCGCTTCAGGATGCGCCGTTTTGTGGGCGGTCTTATTTACGTGGCTCACCTTCGACAGCGTCTTCTCCCCGTCATCTTTGTTGTAGCGGTGTAGCGTGGAAGAAGTGTCAAGGGATGGCGCTAACTGTTTTAATGACATTCAGACTTTACTTCAATCAATAAAGGAGCAGCATCTCCTCATCCGTGGCTCAATAATCAACGCCGGAAATGTGTCCCGGGAAAAACCGTCCCACCGAAACCCTCTAGTAACTAAAGTTCCGTGGGTTAATAAAGTAAACTCACTACAGTTTTTAGCGCTTTAATACCTAGTTTACTGACAGATATAAGTAAGAACTTTACACTACTTTATATTAGAAATGGTAACAGCGGAAGATGAATGCCACATAAGATAGAGCAGGGGTCACCAACCTTTTTGAAAGCAAGAGCTACTTTTTGGGTACTGATTAATGCGAAGGGCTACCAGTTTGATACACACTTAAATAAATTGCCAGAAATAGCCAATTTGCTCAATTTACCTTTAACCCTTGTATTATGTTAAGGGTCAATTTGACCCATTTCAGTTTTTGTGTTGATCAAAGTACTGGTTATCCTTTCTTTTTCTTGCTGACATTTGGTGACTTTTCCTCATCTAGGGTCATGAACAGGTGTGTAAAATCTGGACACTTTGATGTGTAGTGGAATGTCTGTCTAGAGAGTTGTATACAAAGATGATGTTGCGGGTCATTTTGACCCAGACGCTTTGATGTGGGTAAACAGCTGTTCGGATCCAAAATAAACATGTCTCTATGATGTACTTTTTACTTTGATGTACAATTGTTTGTAGTTTGATTGCCTCTGAGACCCAGAGCCAGGTGTGTGAAGAGAGGGAACTTTCTCACACTTGTCTTTGTCACTGTTCTCATGTCATCTCTTTGACAAACTCACCAAAAATGAGCTCCAGAATGATGACATCTGAGGAGGCTTTATCCCTGATTTTTAACTGGGATAGTGATGTAGAGGAAGAGATTCCAGAAACAGAGGATTTTTCAGAGACAGAGGACAATGTTATTGCTGATCCAGATTGTCAATTTGCCTACGATGAGGAGGATTCAGAGGACGAGTCTGCCGTTGTTCCTCCAACAGATGAAAACCAAGGAATCCAGCACAGAGGGGACATGGGCATCTAAGTACAGTAATATAAAATGGTCAACGACACCACACCCAAGCCGAGGCAGACTATCATCCTCCAATGTGATCAAAATGACTCCCGGTCCTACAAGATTTGCTGTCACACGAGTTGCTGAGATTCAATCAGCATTTCAGCTCTTCATATCCCCACCAATAGAGAGGATTATACTGGAAATGACCAACTTGGAGGGGAGACGTGTGTTTCAAGAGAAATGGAAGCCACTGGATCAGACTGACTTGCATGCTTACATTGGAGTTCTGTTATTAGCTGGAGTGTACAGGTCAAAGGGAGAAGCCACTGCAAGTCTATAGAATGAAGAGAATGGAAGGCCAATCTTTCGTGCAACAATGTCTCTGGAGACATTCCACATGATATCTCGTGTGATCCGCTTTGACAACCGCGACACCAGAGCTGGTCGACGTGAAAGAGACAAACTAGCTGCGATCAGAGATGTGTGGGATAAATGGGTTGAAAATGTACCTTTGTTGTACAATCCTGGTCCCCATGTTACTGTAGATGAGCGCCTTGTTCCATTCAGGGGGCGCTGTCCTTTCCGACAGTACATACCCAACAAGCCCGCCAAGTATGGCATCAAAATATGGGCAGCCTGTGATGCAAAATCCAGCTAAGCATGGAATATGCAAGTATACACTGGAAAGCTACCTGGAGGAACATCTGAGAAGAATCAGGGGATGTGTGTGGTGCACCACACCATCATGTGGAGAGCATTGAAAATGTTGAAGAAAATTTGGAGAACATTGAAAATGTTGAAGTTCGCTGGGATGAAGTTAAAGTTGAAGTTAAAAGTATTTCTTAAATATAGTGTTGGAATTAAAAATGTATTGTATGTCACTTTTCTAAATGTTTATATAACCTAAAACAAAGTTATTATTGGTTTAACCTGTTTTCTTGACTGTTTTGAGTGCATTTACACAGTACGGGTCAAAATGACCCGCAACATAATCAATGTCATTTTTTTTCAACATAATACAAGGGTTAACTCTATGTTATTATTAATAATTAATGATATTTACACTAAATTGAACGGTTAAAAAGAGGAGAAAACACGAAAAAAAAGACAATTCAATTTTGAAACATAGTTTATCTTCAATTTCGACTCTTTAAAATTCAAAATTCAACCGAAAAAAAGAAGAGAAAAACTAGCTAATTCGAATCTTTTTGAAAAAATTAAAAAAATAATTTATGGAACATCATTAGTCATTTTTCCTGATTAAGATTAATTTTACAATTTTGATGACATGTTTTAAATAGGTTAAAATCCAAGCTGCACTTTGTTAGAATATATAACAAATTGGACCAAGCTATATTTCTAACAAAGACGAATCATTATTTCTTCTAGATTTTCCAGAACAAAAAATTTAAAAGAAATTCAAAAGACTTTGAAATAAGATTTAAATTTGATTCTACAGATTTTCTGGATTTGCCAGAATTTTTTTTAAAAATTTTAATCATAATAAGTTTGAAGAAATATTTCACAAATATTCTTCGTCGAAAAAACGAAGAATTAAATGAACATTTATTTATTATTCTTTACAAAAAAACAATTAATTTTTAATTTTAACATTGATTTAAATTGTCAGGAAAGAAGAGGAAGGAATTGAAAAGGTAAAAAGGTATATGTGTTTAAAAATCCTAAAATCATTTTTAAGGTTGTATTTTTTCTCTAAAATTGTCTTTCTGAAAGTTATAAGAAGCAAAGTAAAAAAAAAAAAGAATTTATTTAACCAAGTGAAGACCAAGTCTTTAAAATATTTTCTTGGATTTTCAAATTCTATTTGAGTTTTGTCTCTCTTAAAATTAAAAATGTCGAGCAAAGCGAGACCAGCTTGCTAGTAAATAAATCCAATTTAAAAAATAGAGGCAGCTCACTGGTAAGTGCTGCTATTTGAGCTATTTTTAGAACAGGCCGGCGGGCTACTCATCTGGTCCTTACGGGCTACCTGGTGCCCGCGGGCACCGCGTTGGTGACCCCTGAGATAGAGAAAAAGAAGCTTATGACTACGGTGTCGGCACGGACTACAATGGTGCACATTTTCAGGACTTATGCAGATCCCAAATACACAACAGCAGGTACCAGAAGGTAAGAAAAGTTGGTTTTGCATAATATTGCGAAAAAAAAACGCCAGATAATGTCTGCTAATAGGTGCCATTTAGCAGTCCTTATACACACACCATAATAATACCGACAATCCATCAAGCGATGCGGCGTCATAGCTTACCGAAGTCAAACTAAAAAACATTTGGACAGATTTATGAGTGCCGTGTGTAATGTTCTATATTCTCAATGGAACATTTAACGTTTTGGTGTTGTTTACTGCTATCATATTGCAGTCTACACGTATCTCTTATGTATGACTGCCTTCTACTGGTCACGCTTATCATTACACTATGTACCAAATAAAGTTGATTGGCGGTCAGTAAGCACAACCAGAATTATGCCGTACATTAGGCGCACCGGGTTATAAGGCGCACTGTCCTTTTTTGAGAAAAAGAAAGGATTTTAAATGCGCCTTATAGTGCAAAAAATACGGTAGTATAGTCAACTGTGTAGAAGGCAGCACTCAGGTCCAGCAGAGACTTTTCCTGCGTCTGTGTTCAGGCAGATATCATTTGTCACCTTGATCAGAGCTGATGCAGTGCTGTGGCGGGGCCTAAAGCCTGATTAGAGAGCATCAAACACAGGAGAAAGTAGTAGGAGTCAGGAAACAAGCAGTCAAACACTCAGAGAAGACTGGTTTTTTTCCCCCATGCTAACAAAGCAAGAAGAAGGTGCTAAAAAATACAGTAGGGCTTCACTTTTCAGAGTGCGTTAGCTAGGTGCTAATTTAAATTGGATTTGCTATTGACATGCTGCCAATTAGCATTAGCGATTTTGCATGGCGATTTGAAGACCTCTAAATTTGGTCATTAAAACTACACCTAAGATGCACGTTACAATCAAACAGCAGGGGTGTTATAGAGCAGAGTGGCCGTGCCAGCAACCTGAGGGTTCCTGGTTCGATCCCCAGCTTCTACCAACCGAGTCTATTCTGTTATGTCCTTGAGCGAGACACTTCACCCTTGCTCCTGATGGGTCGTGGTTAGCCGCCATCAGTGTGTGAATGTGTGTGTGAATGGGTGAATGTGGAAATAGTGTCAAAGCCCTTTGAGTACCTTGAAGGTAGAAAAGCGCTATACAAGTATAACCCATTTACCATTTACAATTAGGGATGTCCGATAATGGCTTTTTGCCGATATCCGATATTCCGATATTGTCCAACTCTTTAATTACCGATACCGATATGAACCGATACCGATATGAACCGATACCGATATGAACCGATATATGCAGTCGTGGAATTAACACATTATTATGCCTAATTTGGACAACCAGGTATGGTGAAGATAAGGTACTTTTTAAAAAAATTAGTAAAATAAGATAAATAAATTAAAAACATTTTCTTGAATAAAAAACAAACTACAACAATATAAAAACAGTTACATAGAAACTAGTAATGAATGAAAATTAGTAAAATTAACTGTTAAAGGTTAGTACTATTAGTGGACCAGCAGCACGCACAATCAAGTGTGCTTACGGACTGTATCCCTTGCAGACTGTATTGATATATATTGATATATAATGTAGGAACCAGAATATTAATAACAGAAAGAAACAACCATTTTGTGTGAATGAGTGTGAATGGGGGAGGGAGGTTTTTTGGGTTGGTGCACTAATTGTAAGTGTATCTTGTGTTTTTATGTTAATTTAATTAAAAAATAAATAAATAAATAAAATAAAAATTAAAAAAAAAAATGATACAGATAATTAAAAAAACCGATACCGATAATTTCCGATATTACATTTTAACGCATATATCGGCCGATATTATCGGACATCTCTATTTACAATTTACAGTACTCGTGAGCTTGTAAAACATATTGTTTTAAACTGTTTTCTGCTCCATTGTCAACTATTCCTTTTATTTCCGTCTATTTTGGCGAGTAATTTTTATGCTAATCGCTTTTTCACAACGTTCTGGTCGGATGAATGAACGAATGAACGAAGCGAGGGAGAGTTCACCTTGAGCATGCATTGCATAATACAGTACGGGCCAAACGTTTGGACACATCTTCTCATTTCAATCTGTTTTGTTTATTTTCATGACTATTTACATTGTAGATTGTCACTGAAGGCTTCAAAACTAAGACACCTGTGAAGTGAAAACCATTTCTTGTAGCTCATGGAGAGAATACCAAGAGTGTGCAAAACAGTAATCAGAGCAAAGGGTGGCTATTTTGAAGAAAGTAGAATATAAAACGTGTTTTCAGTTATTTTAAGGTTTTGTTAAGTACATAACTCCACATGTGTTCATTCATAGTTTTGATGCCTTCAGTGACAATCTACAATGTAAATAGTCATGAAAATAAAGAAAACACATTCAATGAGGAGAAGGTGTGTCCAAACTTTTGCCCTGTACTGTATATTCAATTTATATATCTGAATACGAAAGAGGCCTAGGTCGGATATGAAAAATGTGGAATTGAAACTGTTCACACTGACATGAAATGTCAAGGACAACTTTAAAACAAATGTGCATATCAGTGGTGGGGGTTAAACTATGGAATTCTCTTTACAATGAGATAAAAGACTGTAAAAATATATTCCAATTGAAAAAAATATATAAAGACAGAACAATAAGATCACATGGACAGCCATAAGTGTTTACATTTAGCTTTATATTGATTATTTTACTTGTTTTTTTGTCTGGTTTTGTATTTGTTTTGTATCATCCCGTGAGGTGTATATTACTTTTTTTTGTTCGGTTTGTACTTCATGAAGTTTTGCACTTGTTGTGTTTTTGTGTGTGTTTTTTTGTTTTTTTTTTCATTATATTTGGATATATTTGTTTGGTTTGTATGATATCCATTAAATAGGACTACGTATTATGTTGAAGGGGACAGGAAAATATAAGATTTTTCTTCATCCTGCTCCTTCTCAGGCGTTGGTGTGTAAATGTGTGTTTAGTTTCTGAGGTTTAATTGTCTATCGATCAAAGATGCACATCAATGAAGGAGATACATTTAAAAAAAAGAAAATGAAATGAAATGTCAAAAAATGGGCAAAAAAATGGTAATTGACCTACAGTGTGAGAACAGGGCCTTGGTCACCCTACACATAATGCACTTCTGACTTTATAAACTACATTTATAATAAGTAGCAACATACACACAGACAAAGCTTAACCTATTGTTACTATAACAATCTACAAGGTTAACATAGCTGGCTTCTCTTTCTTCCCCTCCATATTTCTGCTTTCTTTTGTATCTGTAGTTATCATTACGTATATGTATTGTTGCATTTGAACAACTGTATTGTTGATAATAGAGGTAAATTATTGGTATTATTCATTATCAATAGTGCTATTTCTATTGGTATTTATATTGCTCAATTTGTAGTGTAATAATGCTCATTGTCATTTCTGTATTATTAATATTCATTTCACTAACTGCTTCTTTGCTATCACTTTCACCATCATATTTGTACATATCCTATTTGCTGATGTTGTTCTATTGTTTTTGTTGTGTTTGCTGTTGTTGTTTTTGTCTCTCTGTCTAATCCCCCTCTTGTCCCCACAATTTCCCCCTCTGTTATCCTTTTTTTCTCTTTCTATCCCCTCCTGCTCCGGCCCGGCTGCACCAATTAATAATATAAATACATTTAATAAAGTCAAATAGAAATAAGGCAACAAGAGAAGTATCCCACACTTCTCTTTTGTAAAGTAAATTTGCACAGCCGATATGGGCATCTACATCAACTATATGATTTACCTGAGAAGCTGGACAGGTCAAAAAAATAAAAATAAAAACAATATAAAAAATAGTAGCAACATTTACAAGTTGTACTAAATGTCCCTATTTAGATACTCCAGTATCACTCACACTATGTGATGGTGGGGGGATTATTTTTTTTATTTTTTTTTTATTATGTAAATTTACAAGGCTGCAGTATGCAAATGAAGTTACTTGGCATCAGTCTGGAATAAAACATCCAATCTGATTTGATGTCAACTCCAATCATGCAAATACACTACACTTTATGCATGATATGTGACAATTGTTGTGATTGTGTATTTCCCGGTGATTGAAGTGAACATGTGTCCTGTGTGTAGTCAGGGCCACGAGTTGCTCATAAGAAAAACTAAACATATGCTGGATTTAGCTACACACTTTTATCGAGCCAGTGTTTCCCCAAATTTATGCCCAAGCCCATTTGGTGAGGTTTTATTGGCTCACTGATCGTCAAATGTTAACGTGCGCTTGGCTTTTTTATTGATCATCAAGCTGCAGCACATATTTCTTAGTAAATGAATACATGTGTTGAAAGTGAACAGAACCGTTTTCTTTCTTTAGCATTAATTGAATTATGATTTAAAAAATTGTTACTTCTTTTTTGTTGTCAGTTTGGTGTGACACAGCAAGTTAAAGAAACATGTAGAACTAAAGGATTTACAGGCATTTCAAATGGTACATTTACAGATAATTTGAATTAATGATTTTACAATCAATAAAACCGATGGTGAGCATGTCTGAGAATCATTATCAGATGTATTAATTCAATCAATACTGCATATTACAAAACCCAAAAGCAGTGAAGTTGTCACGTTGTGTAAATGGTAAATAAAAACAGAATACAATGATTTCCAAATCCTTTTCAACTTATATTCAATTGAATAGACTGCAGAGACAAGATACTTAACGTTCGAACTGGTAAACTTTGTTATTTTTTGCAAATATTAGCTCATTTGGAATTTGATGCCTGCAACATGTTTCAAAAAAGCTGGCACAAGTGGCAAAAATGACTGGGAAAGTTGAGGAATGCTCATCAAAACACTTATTTGGAACATCCCGCAGGTGAACAGGCTAATTGGGAACAGGTGGGTGCCATGATTGGGTATAAAAGCAGCTTCCATGAAATGCTCAGTCATTCACAAACAAGGACGACCACTTTGTGAAAAAATGTGTGAGCAAGTTGTCCAAAAACCTTTCTCAACCAGCTTTTGCAAGGAATTTAGGGATTTCACCATCTACGGTCCGTAATATCAATATCAACAGGTTCAGAGAATCTGGAGAAATCACTGCACGTAAGCGATGATATTACGGACCTTCGATCCCTCAAGCGGTAATGCATCAAAAAGCGACATCAGTGTGTAAAGGATATCACCACATGGGCTCAGGAACACTTCAGAAAACCACTGTTAGTAACTACAGTTGGTCGCTACTACTGTTAAGTGCAAGTTAAAACTCTACCATGCAAAGCCAAAGCTATTTATCAACAACACCAAGAAACGCTTTATGGGCCTGTGCTCATCTAAGATGGACTGATACAAAGTGGAAAAACGTTCTGTGGTCTGACGAGTCCACATTTCAAATTGTTTTTGGAAACTGTGGACGTCGTGTCCTCCGGACCAAAGAGGAAGAGAACCATCCGGACTGTTATAGGCGCAAAGTTGAAAAGCCAGCATCTGTGATGGTATGGGGGTGTATTAATGCCCAAGACATGGGTAACTTACACATCTGCGAAGGCGCCATTAATGCTGAAAGGTACATACAGGTTTTGGAGCAACATATGTTGCCATCCAAGCAACGGTATCATGGACGCCCCTGCTTATTTCAGCAAGACAATGCCAAGCCACGTGTTAAAACAGTGTGGCTTCATAGTAAAAGACTGTGGGTACTAGACTGGCCTGCCTGTAGTCCAGACCTGTCTCCCATTGAAAATGTGTGGCGCAATATAAAGCCTAAAATACCACAACGGAGACCCCGGACTGGGAAATATTTCCGCCTGAAAAGCTTCAAAAATTGGTCTCCTCAGTTCCCAAACGTTTACTGAGTGTTGTTAAAAGGAAAATCCATGTAACACCAGGGTTTCCCACACATTCATTTATTTGTGGCGGCCCGCCACGAAAGAATTACGTCCGCCACAAAAAAAAAATATATATATATATATATATTTATTTTTTTTTGTCCTCTCCAGCTTCTCAGGCAAATCATATAGTTGATGTAGATGCCCATATCGGCTGTTCAGATTTACTTTACGAAAGAGAAGTGTAGGATACTTCTCTAGTTGCCTTATTTGTATTTGACTTTATTAAATGTATTTATATTAGAAACACAACATGTGTATATAACAAAGGGTGCAAAGTCTGCAGGCAGTAGGAAACACATGGTTAAGTGTAGGGAGTAAAACTGATGGCAGTCTAAAGTTCAAGATTTTTGGAGCACTTTGTTAAGTGGATCAGATGTTTGATGAAGCTCTGTGTCTATCTACCACCACTACTGTTTTCTGTTTATTTGTTACTGACTGTGGCAGGACACCTCTGTCTCTGTTTCACTTTATGTTGCTGGTAAATAATATGGTTGTAGTAGTAGGCTAAAGTTACATTATTTAGTATGCACTAATTAAAGGGGCAGAGCTTTGAGAATTTTTAGCTTTTATATTTTATAAGATATATTTTTTGTAAGAACCACAATTAATAAATATATTTCAGTGAATAACTTATTGTTCAAATCTGTATATAAATATGTACATAAAGTGTTGTAATTATATTGTAAAATGGATGGATGGATGGATGGATGGATGGACGTTTAAAACAAAACTGTTATTATTAATTAGTAAGTATACATTTTTTGAGCCTTTTTAGAGAAAATCAAATCATTGTAGTAAATTATGCAAATTACTCGATGATGTCATGGTGACCACGCCCATAGCCACGCCCCCACCGCCACAGGTATCTTGGCAGTTTATGGGAAACACTGAACACAATGGTACAAATGCCCCTCTGACAACTTTTTTGCAATGTGTTGCTGCCATTAAATTTGCAAAAAAAAAAAAAAAAAAGTTTCTCAGTTTGAACATTAAATATCTTTAAAAAAAAAAAATTTGCAAATCATTGTATTCTGTTTTTATTTACCATTTACACAACGTGCCAACTTCACTGGTGCTGGGTTTTGTAAAAGTAGATGCTTAAAACATCTCTACAAGTAGCTTAAGGTTCAGTAAAAATTCATTTTGCAGCTTTTAAGTGTGATGTAGAATAAAATGGAATGACATGAAACATTACAGAAAGCCAATATATTAGTATAGTTAAGATGACGTTGAAGCAGAACTTAACACTCAATGGGATTTTTGTAGCAACACGTCATTCAGATGCATTTTAAATGAGGACACTCACTGGGCGTTCAAATTGATGAAACTGCACGAAAACCAAGGTCTTTGTTTGAAAACAATCAATGCGTCACGAGTACAAGTGTGACCACAAAAGGACAGACGGTAAGCAGGAGAAGTGAGGCGTTTAATGGCAAAACATTGAAGGAGCGGCGGGCGTGTGCTCTGTGTGGTTATCTTATAATTAGCTGACAAGGCTCGCAGCAAGTGACTGAAGTATTAGATTAAAACAATGTTCTGTAGTTAATGCACACGCGGCTCCTACTCACATCCATGCTCGTGTCAGACAAGCACGCCCGCCCCGACCAACCGTCGCCGGCTGCCATAGCGTTACACCGCCCTGACTCTTGACAACAGTCTAATTGGTAATAATTCACATGCCTCCCTCCTGGGAACCGGCTATCCTAATGAAATTGCGTCTCGTGTGTCTGTGTGCAGACAGGTCTTTAGCACGCACACACACACACATTTGGACCAGACTAAAAAGGGATTGCAAAATACCCCCCAAAACAATCAGGAGCGTCAACCTAAGCAAAAGGGATAATTGAGTCCAACCAATTCAGTGTTTCCCATAAACTGCCAAGATACCTGTGGCGGTGGGGGCGTGGCTATGGGCGTGGTCACCATGACATCATCGAGTAATTTGCATAATTTACTACAATGATTTGATTTTCTCTAAAAAGGCTCAAAAAATGTATACTTACTAATTAATAACAGTTTTGTTTTAAACGTCCATCCATTTTACAATATAATTACAACACTTTATGTACATATTTATATACAGATTTGAACAATAAGTTATTCACTGAAATATATTTATTAATTGTGGTTCTTACAAAAAATATATCTTATAAAATATAAAAGCTAAAATGTCTCAAAGCTCTGCCCCTTTAATTAGTGCATACTAAATAATTTAACTTTAGCCTACTACTACAACCATATTATTTACCAGCAACATAAAGTGAAACAGAGACAGAGGTGTCCTGCCACAGTCAGTAACCAATAAACAGAAAACAGTAGTGGTGGTAGATAGACACAGAGCTTCATCAAACATCTGATCCACTGAACAAAGAGCTCCAAAAATCTTGAATTTTAGACTGCCATCAGTTTTACTCCCTACACTTAACCATGTGTTTCCTACTGCCTGCAGACTTTGCACCCTTTGTTATATACACATGTTGTGTTTCTAATATAAATACATTTAATAAAGTCAAATACAAATAAGGCAACAAGAGAAGTATCCTACACTTCTCTTTAGTAAGTAAATATGAACAGCCGATATGGGAATCTACATCAACTATATGATTTGCCTGAGAAGCTGGAGAGGACAAAAAAAAAAAAAAAAAGTATTTTTTTATTTTATTTTATTTTTTTAATTTTTTTTATTTGTGGCGGACATAATTCTTTTGTGGCGGGCCGCCACAAATAAATGAATGTGTGGGAAACCCTGCAATTAACTCCCAAAACTGAGTATTATTGCGAGTACAGTAGGTTGGTTTCGCAGAAAAAAACACTGATTGACCCATTAAAAAGTGCAATTTGTCTAAGTCTGACGAG
>NC_084750.1:20471033-20563533 GCF_033978785.1 Entelurus aequoreus | reverse complement strand
ACTGAGCGTGTCAAGCAAGGTGAATTAATAGCTCTCTGATTAGTGGTTGACAGCAGCTGAGCGAGCCGACCACTAACCAGAGGCAGGTGAACCCAATTAATCCCCATGGAAACTAAAACAAACCCAGAGGTGCACAAGCAGGAACTCAGGGAGTCCAAAACTAACAGAACATAACAAAAGAGGATCTGGGCCACGGATCATGACAGATTCAATCAATCAAAGTTGACTTGTATAGCCACAAACGTCTCAAAGGGCTGCACAAGCCACAACGACATCCTCGGCTCGGATCCCACATCAGGGCAAGAAAAAACTCAACCCAATGGGATACAACAAGAAACCTTGGGAGGGACCGCAGATGTGGGGATCCCACCTGGGTGACCGGTGCAACGGATGCCGAGTGGATACGGTTAATAATGTGAGAGTCCACTCCATTGACAGCAAAACAGGCCCAGAGCATAATACTACCACCACCATGCTTGACGGTAGGGGAGGTGTTCCCGGGATTAAAGGCCTCACCTTTTCTCCTCCAAACATATTGCTGGGTATTGTGGCCAAACGGCAAAATTTTTGTTTGATCGGATCACAGAACTTTCCTCCAGAAGGTCTTATCTTTGTCCATGTCATGTCAGCGGAAACAAAAATGTTGCTGTTTGGCCACAGTATGTGTATACACATACAAACATATATGTATACATATATACACATACATACATACGTATATGTATACATCTATACACATACATACATACATATATGTATACATATATACACATACATACATACATACATACATATATGTATACATATATACACATACATACATACATATATGTATACATATATACACATACATACATACGTATATGTATACATCTATACACATACATACATACATATATGTATACATATATACACATACATACATACATATATGTATACATATATACACATACATACATACGTATATGTATACATCTATACACATACATACATACATATATGTATACATATATACACATACATACATACATATATGTATACATATATACACATACATACATACATATATGTATACATATATACACATACATACATACATATATGTATACATATATACACACATACATACATATATGTATACATATATGCACACATATATACATATATGTATACATATATACACACATACATACATATATGTATACATATATACAAACATACATACATATATGTATACATATATACACATACATACATATATGAATACATATATACATATACATACATACGGTACATACATACGGTATATGTATATATATATATATACACATACAACATATATGTAAACATTATATATACACATACATACATATATGTATACATATATACACATACATACATATATACATATATACACAAACATACATATTTATACATACATACATATATGTATACATATATATACACATACATTATATGTATACATATACATACACATACATACATTATATGTATACATATATATACACATACATACATTATATGTATACATATATACACAGACACACACTGATACATACAATATATACACACATATACATACAATATATACACACACATACATATATACATACAATATATACATATATATGCACATACTGTACACATACATACATACATATATGTATACATATATACACACATACATACATATACATATATACACACATGCATACATATATGTATACATATATACACATACATACATATATGTATACATATATACACATACATACATACATACGGTATATGTATATATATATACACGTACAACATATATGTATACATATATATATATATATATATATACACATACATACATGTATACATATATACACATACATACATATATACATATATACACAAACATACATATATGTATACATACATACATATATGTATACATACATATACACACACATACATTATATGTATACACATATACATACATATATGCATATATACACATACATACATTATATGTATACATACTGTATATACACACACACACATACATACAATATATACACACATATACATACAATATATACACACACACATACATATATACATACAATATATACATATATATGCACATACTGTACACACACACACACACACACACACACACACACACACACACACACACACACACACCCACACACACACACACACACACACACACACACACACATGTACACGCACACATAGAAACTGTCTCTTAGCCAGCTAGTCCTGGCCCAGAGATTCCTGTAGCGTCGGCCAGAGGGCAGGAGGC
Organism: Entelurus aequoreus; assembly: GCF_033978785.1. Classification (NCBI taxonomy): domain Eukaryota; kingdom Metazoa; phylum Chordata; class Actinopteri; order Syngnathiformes; family Syngnathidae; genus Entelurus; species Entelurus aequoreus. The sequence continues at coordinate 20,561,195 of NC_084750.1, read as the reverse complement.
TAAACAGTCAGTCTGAAGGATGAGAGGAGTCCTTCACAAAGTTAAGAGCCCTACGCAGAGAGCGCCTGCTCTGGATGTTCTCAAGGGCAGTGAGTGGAGTCCCGATGATGCGCTTGGACTGTTTACACCAGCTGTTGTGGTGATTCACCCTTCGCTACAGTACAGTGTCCATATCAGGTTGAGATGCGGTCCGTTAAAATTGTTTCTATCGCTGAGCGATATAAATGCATCATCACAGCATGGGACATGTGACTCTTCCTGAGAGTCCTCAAGAAGAAAAAGGCGCTGGTGGAGTTTCTTGACAAGGCTGGAGGTATTAATGGTCCAGGAAAAACCCTCTGATATGTCGGGAATTTAAAGCTTTCCACCACCGTCCCATGGATTGAATGGGGTTGTGATCGCCGTCTTTACTCCTCTTACTACTTCCTTTGTTTTGCTGGTGTTGAGGTGCAAGTTGTTGTCACTACACCAGGTGGTCATCTCTATCGGCAGTGTCATCCTTGTTGTGGATGAGGCCTATCAGTGTGGTGTCGTCTGCAAACTTGAAGATCGAATTGGTGAGGGGCACTAGTTTGTGTGAAGAGGAAGCAGGGGAAGGGGCTTAGAACACAGCCCTTTGGGACTCCAGTGTTGATTTGGACAGTGGTGGATCTATAGTAGTCTACTCCTAGGTGCTGTGGCCTGTTCGTTAGAGAGTTTACAATCCAGATACACAGAGCTGGGTTAATGCAGAGGTCAAGGAGTTTGTTGATCAGCCAAAATGGAATGAAATGCCGAGCTAAAACCAACAAATTATATATATCGCCGAGCGATAGAAGTGCATCATCACAGCATGGGACATGTGATTCTTCCTGAGAGTCCTCGAGAAAAACAGGCACTGGTGGGCTTTCTTGACAAGGCTGGATGTATTAATGGTCCAAGACAAACCCTCTGGGAACCCTCTTCACCACCGTCCCATGGATTGAATGGGGTTGTGATTGCCTTCTTTACTCCTCCTAAAGTCCACTATTAGTTGCTTTGTTTTGCTGGTGTTGAGGTGCAGGTTGTTGTCACTACACCGGGTGGACAGATGGTGAATCTCATCTCTATCGGCAGTTGATTTGGACAGTGGTGGATCTATAGTTGTCTAATCGTAGGTGCTGTGGCCTGTTCGTTAGGGAGTTTACAATCCAGATACACAGAGCTGGGTTAATGCAGAGGTCAAGGAGTTTGTTGATCAGCCAAAATGGAATGAAATGCCGAGCTAAAACCAACAAATTATATATATCGCAGAGCGATAGAAGTGCATCATCACAGCATGGGACATGTGATTCTTCCTGAGAGTCCTCGAGAAAAACAGGCGCTGGTGGGCTTTCTTGACAAGGCTGGAGGTATTAATGGTCCAAGACAAACCCTCTGGGAACCCTCTTCACCACCGTCCCATTGATTGAATGGGGTTGTGGTCGCCTTCTTTACTCCTCCTAAAGTCCACTATTAGTTCCTTTGTTTTGCTGGTGTTGAGGTGCAGGTTGTTGTCACTACACCAGGTGGACCGATGGTGAATCTCATCTCTATCGGCAGTTGATTTGGACAGTGGTGGATCTATAGTTGTCTACTCGTAGGTGCTGTGGCCTGTTCGTTAGAGAGTTTACAATCCAGATACAAAGAGCTGGGTTAATGCAGAGGTCAAGGAGTTCGTTGATCAGCCTAAATAGAATGACTGCGTTAAATGCAGAGCTAAAACCAACAAATGATATCTATCGCTCAGCGATAGAAGTGCATCATCACAGCATGGGACATGTGATTCTTCCAGAGAGTCCTCAAGAAAAACAGGCGCTGGTGGGTTTTCTTGACAAGGCTGGAGGTATTAATGGGTCCAGGACAAATCCTCTGGGAACCCTTCCCACCACTGCCCCATGGATTGAATGGGGTTGTGGTCGCCTTCTTTACTCCTCCTAAAGTCCACTATTAGTTGCTTTGTTTTTCTGGTGTTGAGGTGCAGGTTGTTGTCACTACACCAGTTGGACAGATGGTGAATCTCATCTCTATCTGCAGTTTCATCCTTGTTGTGTGTCTGCAAACTTGAAGTTCGAATTGGTGAGGGGCACTGGTCTGTGTGAAGAGGAAGCAGGGCAAGGGGCTTAGAACACAGCCCTTAGGGACTCCAGTGTTGATTTGGACAGTGGTGGATCTATAGTCGTCTACTCCTAGGTGCTGTGGCCTGTTCGTTAGAAGGTTTACAATCCAGATACACAGAGCTGGGTTAATGCAGAGGTCAAGGAGTTCGTTGATCAGTCTAAATGGAATGAGTGTGTTAAATGCCGAGCTAAAACCAACAAACCGCATTCTGGCATACGAATTGTTATTATCCAGATGTGTCATAACGGTGTGAAAGGCCAGAAAGATGGCGCCCTCTGTGCACCTGTCGTTACAGTGGGCAAAGTTGTGGGAGTCCAAGCCTGGTGGAATAGAGGCCTTCAGTCGTTCTAGGGACGAGCCGCTTCAAGCACTTCATCACAAGCGGAGTAAACGATATGGGGCGATAGACATTGAAAGTACTTGGACTTCGGCACTAGCACAATTGCTGTTGTTTTAAGGCATGACATCATTAAAAGGTTCAGAGAATCTGGAGAAATCACTGCACGAAAGCGATGATATTACGGACCTTCGATCCCTCAAGCGGTACTGCATCAAAAAGCGACAGCAGTGTGTAAATGATATCACCACGTGGGCTCAGGAACACTTCAGAAAACCACTGTCAGTAACTACAGTCCATTGCTACATCTGTAAGTGCAAGTTAAAACTCTACTATGCAAAGCCAAGGCCATTTATCAACAACACCCAGAAACGCTACCAGCTTCGCTGGGCCCGAGCTCATCTAAGATGGACTGATGCAAAGTGGAAATGTGTTCTGTGGTCTGACGAGTCCTCATTAACAAGGAGGAAAAGAACCATCCGGATTGTTACAGGCGCAAAGTTGAAAAGCCAGCATCTGTGATGGTATGGGGGTGTATTAGTGCCCAAGGCATGGGTAATTTACACATCTGTGAAGGCACCATTAATGCTGAAAGGTACATACAGGTTTTGGGGCAACATATGTTGCCATCCAAGCAATGTTATCATGGACGCCCCTGCTTATTTCAGCAAGACAATGCCAAGTCACGTGTTAAAACAGCGTGGCTTCGTAGAAAAACAGTGCGGGTACTAGACTGGCCTGCCTGTAGTCCAGACCTGTCTCCAATTGAACATGTGTGGCGCAATATGAAGCCTAAAATACCACAACGGAGACCCCGGACTGTTGAACAACTTAAGCTGTACATCAAGCAAGAATGGGAAAGAATTCCACCAGAAAAACTTCAAAAATGGGTCTCCTCAGTTCCCAAACGTTTACTGAGTGTTGTTAAAAGGAAAGGCCATGTAACACAGTGGTAAAAATGTGTGCCAAATGTTTTGCTGCCATTAAATTATAATGATTATTTTCAATTTCTCAGTACGAACGTTAAGTATCTTATCTTTGCCGTCTATTCAACTGAATATAAGTAGAAAAGATTTTGCAAATCATTGTATTCTGTTTTTATTTACGAATTACACAACGTGCCAACTTCCCTGGTTTCGGGTGTTGTACTACGACTAGCTTGTCAGGGAATGTATGCGTTCAACAGAAGCCTGCGGACCACCACAGGGGGCGAGAGAGGCAGAGAGAGAGCGTGCCAGCATTCAAATTAGACAGCTACTATAGTATGGATGGGGCAAAAACATCTGGCCCTTCTCCCCGCTCGCACACATGACAGCTCGCAGATGTCGGCGCGCCTTAAAAGAATCACTCTGAAGTCACACAAACATTTTGAAAAAAAAAAAAAAAGATAAATCACCGTGTCATCCATGACCCCTCAGGGTGTCATCCAGCCCACCGTGAAAATGTGCAGATTACCTTTTTTTTTTTTTTTTTTTTAAATAAATGTGTCGCCTGCCGCCATTAATATATTTATACACGCTTATGCTTTTTATTGAAAGCACAACCAGGGGGACTTTGAGCTATATGAGCTTATTTCTTATCTCCAAGACAAGTGAGCATGGCAACCCCCCTCCTCCTTCTCCCTGTGTGCTCGCACCCCCCTCCCCTCCACTCCCCCGCATCCTCACCACACTGCAGAAATGGGATTTGAGCGTTCGGGGTTCATTCGGCGGGCACGGAGTCTTGAGGACCAAGGGAAAAAAAAAAAAAAAAAAAAAAAGTTTCTGTTGCGTTTCAATCCTCTAGTTTGGGAAAGTTAAAGCGTACCCACTCGCAGCCTGAAGACATGCAATATGATAAGAAGGCTGTCTTCAGATCTGATAACCGGTTGCAAGCGGAGGGGACAAGTCGACGCTGGCGCCGATGCAACGGAAATAAAGCAAACTATGTGCTGCATCTTAAAAATGCAGCCTTGTGTTGGCGTCTATAACGGCACTCCACTCTCCCGCTGCACAGGCACAGAGAAGCACACCCACAATATTTATTTCCCCTCTGAACGATACTCGAGATGAACACACAGGTTTCTCACCAGTTATGTGTCTTTCATCAGGGAAAAGATATTTCAACACCCATAATATCTGCATTGATTCCCTCTAATCCAGGGGTGTCCAAAGTGCGGCCCGCGGGTCATTTTTTAATGGCCCCCACGGCCCATTTTAAAATACGATTAAAAAAATTCAAAACATAAAAAGTGGTGTGAAAGACCAAACAGGTGAAATGTAACAAGAAAATGTTGCAATGTTTACTCTAATAACACAAAGCTGCCATGCAGGCTGTTTCTTTCTTTAAAAAATAATAATGAATCAAAATCAATGTCATTATGAATTATTGACCTATCCAAGGCTCCAATTACGTCACATTAAATATTGCACTTTGAGATATTTTTTGGGGAAATGTTGCATAATTTGTGTTTGCCATATAAAAAATTGAGGTTTTTTTTTTTGTTGTTTTTTTTTTTAAAGAAGGGCCTAAAACGAACAAAAAACATAAACAACAATACAACGTATAATTGACGGATAGATCTGAAGTTGATCTCGAGATTATTGTGTTAAAAGTAAACAGTAAAAATGATGTATAATTTATTTCTAACACTTTAATGAGTAGGACCCTTTTGGTTCCCCAATAATTTTTGTGTGATTTGTTTTTAAGTGTCATTGCTCAAAAAATAATAATGAATTAAAATCAATGGTGTTATGAGTTATTGACCCTTTTAAGGCTCCAATTATTATATAATCTGAAATATTCCTCTTAAAATTTTTATTGGGTGAAAATATTGCATATTTTGTGTTTTTGTCCATAAAAAAAGAGGGTTTTCTTTGACAAAAAAAGCATACAACTTAAATCTTTAAAAACGTTATATTGACAAATAGACCCAATGTTGATCTAGAGATAATAATACTGAATAATGACACATTTTAAATATTTTTTAGACCAAAACCCTTTGGGGTCCCTGGGATCAAGCCTGAGTGGAGGCCTTAATGTAATTTTTTTATACATATATTGTATTGGTTTTTAAAATAAAAAATATCAAAATGGCCCCTGCTAGCTTTGATTTTTCAGTGTGCGGCCCTCAGTGGAAAAAGTTTGGACACCCCTGCTCTAATCAATGATTTTTCAATAACATGTTCAAAAACATGGCAGTGGCACTCGAACAGGGTTCGTAAAATAGAAAAGTTTGTATATTGAAGCAATGTTCCATATACTGTAGTGTTGTCCCCATACCAATATTTTGGTACCGGTACCAGAACCAAAATTATTTTTGATACTTTGATACTTTTCTAAACGAAGGGGACTATTGCAAAATTGAGAAAATTGCATTATTGGCTTTATTTTAACAAACAATCTTACAGTACATTAAACATATGTGTCTTATTGCAAGTTTGGCCTTAAATAAAATAGTGAACATATAAGACAACTTGTCTTTTATTAGTAAGTAAACAAACAAAGGCTCCTAATTTAGTCTGCTGACGTATGCAGTAACATATTGTGTCATTTTATTATTCTGTCAAAATTATTAAGGACAAGCTGTAAGACTTAATTATTAATCTACTTGCTCATTTCACTGTTATTATCTGCTTACTTTCTATTTTAACATGTTCTATCTACACTCCTGTTCAAATGTAATAATCACTTATTCTTCTGTTGTTTGGATACTTTACATTAGTTTTGGATGATACCACAAATTTGGGTATCAATCTGATACCAAGTAGTTAGAGGATCATACATTGGTCATATTCAAAGTCCTCATGTGTCCAGGGACATATTTCCTGAGTTTATAAACATAATACAAATTTTTTAAAAACGAAAAAATAATTTGGGATGCTAAAAAATGTTGATGCAATCATAGTAGTAATGACTAGATACGCTCCTGTACTTGGTATCATTACAGTGGATGTCAGGTGTAGATCCACCCATGGCATTTGTTTACATTGTGACGGCGGTGAGCTACGGTGTGTAGTGAAGCATGTTTAGTTATTCCTCGTCCTGCAGGGATGATACTTGTAAGAAACATATTTTATTTGTCACCATGGAAGCGAGGATTAGTGATTTAGAAGTAGCTACAACACTGGCAAATGCGTTTGGACTTTAGCCGCTAGCTAGCTTGCTATGTTTTAAAGCACCTCTTCCTGAGGGCGTTTCAGTGTTATAACTTCACCTTTATCCTTAGTTTTTTTAAGCCAAAATGCGTCCTTTATCCCTTTTCTGTCTATACACTGTGTCTGCTTGTAAGTACTCTGTGATTGTGCGCTGCCGAACATGCTCGTCTGCTTGTAAACCAGGCGTGACTGATGGGGGCGCTGGGGGACCGGTAATTTTCAGAGGCAGTATAGTACCGAATATGATTCATTAGTACCGCGGTACTATACTAATACCGTACAACCCTAATATACTGTAAGAAACAATGTAAACATCAATAATGGGTTCTAGCCTAAACAAAAGTTCATGTTTTAGTAAAAGTTTGTACGCAATGTAAAGCGCTGTACAGTACCGTATACAGGGCTGGGCAACATGGCGGAAAACTGTATCACAATATCGTTTTTTTTTTTATATGGGTTGATATCGATAATTATATGGTTTTTTGATCTTTGGAAAATATGGACCAGAATAAATGAATGATACAATCTGCTTAACCCTTGTGTAAGGTTCATATTGTTGTTACTCAGCCAGAGTTTGTGGGTCTGATGGACCCCTTGCATTTTGTGGCTTTTAATGCCTCACAATCAAACACTTTTATGTCAAAATACTGAACAGATGTTTACCTTATCCCAATAAACATCTGTTCAGTATTTTTAACATAAAAGTGTTTTATTTTGAGGCATTAAAAGCCACAAAATGCAAGGGGTCCATCAGACCCACAAACGCTGGCTGAGTAACAACAATGTGAACGTTGCACGGAAAATTTCTCTGCCAGTTTCCGCATCCCACAGGGATTCTTCTTTTGTGTTTCTGCACCTGCGGTTCCAACACAAGGTTGCAACATTGTTTGTCATCACTGTCTGCTCTCATTTTCTCGCACATTTGACCCTCTGATGTTCTGTGTACCTACACTCTGTCCTCCTCCTCTCTAGGCCTGCTGTGTGTGTGTGTGTGTGTGTGTGTGTGTGTGTGTGTGTGTGTGTGTGTGTGTGTGTGTGTGTGTGTGTGTGTGTGTGTGTGTGTGTGTGTGTGTGTGTGTGTGTGTGTGTGTGTGTGTGTGTGTGTGTGTGTGTGTGTGTGTGTGTGGTACACAGAACATCAATTTCCACACTTCTATTAGACCCAGGCAGCTTATATGTAATAGAAATGTGTAGGGGTGGTGTATGGTGTGTGGTCATTAAATATGTATTCTGATATATGTTCTTCACAGAAAATGAGCCAAAGTCAGTGAGTCTCAGTTTGAAAAATTCATTAATTGTATCATTTTTCTTTTAATAAAAAAATGAAAACGGGTCACAGACCCGAACACCACACAAAGGTTAAGTGAGTCAAAATATTAGAAATGTGCAAAATGTGCAGGACCTGCGCTTCATTATCCCAAATCAGACTGTATTGTTTATTGGAGAACAATGAATAGCATACTGTAGAAGCTGTTCTCAAGTCTGTGTGTCGCTATCTTCCAGAGTGGAGTAGAAGCATAATGTTGAGTGTCCGAGGTGCAGGCCCGGCCCTAACCAATCTGGCGCCCTAGGCAAGATTTTAGGTGGCGCCCCCCCACATCGGCAGTGAAGTGTATATACTCACAAGAAACCGAATAGCTTTGTCTTTGACCTTTTTTTTTTACTTAAAGAAAGCAAATTAACAATCAGAATAGTTAACAAGATTTTAAAAAAATATGAATAAATAAATGAATACAAAAAATAAAAAATGAATATATGAAATACAATATTTTTTACATACATAAACACAAAATAAAAAAGGGGCAACAAGTTGCATAAAATAAATTAAAAATACAATATAAATAAGGCACTGCACAAAACAAGATATCAAACCAGTATGACTTTAACAACTATATTACAAAAAAGGGGATCCTACAGAGTTCTCTATTTGTGCTTTTTAATATTGCATTAACTAGAATGACTAACAAATTACTGTACACCAGGGAGTACTGTAATTACCTAACGTTACATTATTATTTTCCATAACAATTTAGCCCCCTCCACAATATTAACCCGACGTTAAAACAGAACTAGCTATTTATTGATTAGCAATTGCCGAATCATGTAACATTAGCTTAATGCTAAAAAGCCACGTTACTATCACATTCTGTAACAGACAAATAATTTCATGTAGGCTAACCAGCTACCTCTGTCTTTTTCTCGTTTCTCCTCCTCTTCTTTTCTCTTTTTTCTTCCCTGGGCACCTGACAGTTTTGGCCGTTTTGACATCTTGTGTTGATTTTTTGGTGTGGTGACGTCCAAAAAGAGTCATGATACGGGAAGGGAGGGGGCGCACCGTGCGGGGGGCGTAAGGTTGTAACAAATAATATTTCTATTAAATAGGCTTTACTTTGCATTTTAATTAACGTGGGATTATTTTTTGTATTTAGAAATAATAGTACCAACTTTTTTTTCTTATTTTTTTTTCTCCAACATTTGTGGCACTGGCGTGGCGCCCCCTGTTGGATGGCGCCCTTAGCATTTGCCTATACGGCCTATGCCACGGGCCGGCCCTGCCGAGGTGTGAGAGGTCTCTGACAATGTCAGTGTAGATAGCAATTAAGGAGGGCGGCACTCAGAGGGCTCTTTATGGTGGATATTTGGAAATGAATGAGCAGGTGTTGGGGGGAGTCGGGCCTGACGCAGCTTCTTTATGTTTACTCTCCACACTGGTCAGAGTTCTGAGTCCACTTGGATCTACCTGCAATCCAATTTCTCCACGGTCTCGTCTGTGTCCAGGTGCATCAGTCCTGCGATGATTGTGTCCTCAGAAAATGTGATGCGGTTTTAAATGGGTGACAGTCATGTGTGACGAGAGTGTGGAACTGAGGTCGGAGGTCAGATCCAGGTGCTCTACAATCCCGACGTTCTGGGATATGTTGTTAATGAAGTCCCATATGAGCTAAGTGCATCCTCACATACTGGATGCTCCTGTTGAGCATGCACCAGTCCCTGCAGGATTTTGCGGGCTTTTTTTTGTGATTTTCGCAGCTTAAAGTACTAAAATTTTCGCAAAAGTCGTTATTTTTTCTAATATCGAATCAACTTGTCATGTTATGAATTTTAAGTGTCCCTTGTAACCTTAACCTCTAAAAGCATCACTCAGGATTTCAACAACAATTGGAAAAACAAACACAGCATCGTTTTACACACGCAGCCTTAAAAGTAAACACTTCATGGAATTAAACGCACATACTCAGATCTCATTGGCCAATTACTGTACTGTTTAATTATAACTAATCATAGTAATAATTAGAATTACATAAAGAAAAAAACACCTAAGGCTTCCTTATTGTGCGCTGGCTGCTCTGTCGTCCACAAGTTGCAAGTTTATGTTTTACACCTAAAAAATGTGCGGGTTTATCCTAAAAAGCAGTGTTACTTCTTCACAAAAACACTCAACGACAAAACCCAAAAGCAGTGAAGTTGTCACGTTGTGTAAATGGTAAATAAAAACAGAATATTTGCAAATCATTTTCAACTTATATTCAATTGAATAGACTGCAAAGAGAAGATACTTAACGTTCGAACTGGTAAAGGTTGTTATTTTTTTGCAAATATTAGCTCATTTGGAATTTGATGCCTGCAACATGTTTCAAAAAAGCTGGCACAAGTGGCAAAAAAGACTGAGAAAGTTAAGGAATGCTCATCAAACACTTATTTGGAACATCCCACAGGTGAACAGGCTAATTGGGAACAGGTGGGTGCCATGATTGGGTATAAAAAGCAGCTTCCATGAAATGCTCAGTCATTCACAAACAAGGATGGGGCGAGGGTCACCACTTTGTCAACAAATGTGTGAGCAAATTGTTGAACAGTTTAAGAACAACATTTCTCAACCAGCTATTGCAAGGAATTTAGGGATTTCACCATCTACGGTCCATAATATCATCAAAAGGTTCAGAGAATCTGGAGAAATCACTGCAAGTAAGCGGAGGGCCGAAAACCAACATTGAATGCCCGTGACCTTTGATGCAGTACCGCCTGAGGTACTGCATCAAAAAACCGACATCAGTGTGTAAAGGATATCACCACATGGGCTCAGGAACAATCCAGAAAACCACTGTCTAAAACTACAGTTTGTCGCTACATCTGTAAGTGCAAGTTAAAACTCTACTCTGCAAAGCCAAGGCCATTTATCAACAACGCCCAGAAATGCCGCCGGCTTCGCTGGGCCCGAGCTCATCTAAGATGGACTGATGCAAAGTGGAAAAACATTCTGTGGTCTGACGAGTCCACATTTCAAATAGTTTTTGGAAACTGTGGACGTCGTGTCCTTCGGACCAAAGAGGGGGAAAAAAACATCCGGATTGTTATAGACACAAACTTCAAAAGCCAGCATCTGTGATGGTATGGGGGTGTATTAGTGCCCAAGGCATGGGTAACTTACACATCTGTGAAGGCACCATTAATGTTGAAAGGTACAAACAGGTTTTGGGGTAACATATGTTGCCATCCAAGCAACGTTATCATGGACGCCCCTGCTTATTTCAGCAAGACAATGCCAAACCACGTGTTACAACAGCGTGGCTTCATAGTAAAATAACTAAAATTACTAAACTGGCCTGCCTGTAGTCCAGACCTGTCTCCCATTGAAAATGTGTGGTGCATTGTGAAGCCTAAAATACCACAACGGAGACCCCGGACTGTTGAACAACTTAAGCTGTACATCAAGCAAGAATGGGAAAGAATTCCACCTGAAAAGCTTCACAAATTGGTCTCCTCAGTTCCCAAACGTTTACAGAGTGTTGTTAAAAGGAAAGGCCATGTAACACAGTGGTAAAAATGCCCCTGTGCCAACTTTTTTGCAATGTGTTGCTGCCATTAAATTCTAAGTTAATGATTATTTGTTTTTCAGTTTGAACATTAAATATCTTGTCTTTGCAGTCTATTCTACGGAGCCCCTAAAGGGACATGGGAATTATTATTTTTTTAGACATGTATCTCGTGGCCACGAGAAACTTTCTCGTGGCCACGAGAAACTTTTTATAAAAAAAATAAAAAATACAATAAAAATTTTTTTTTTTTAAATTTCTCGTGGCCACGAGAAACTTTTTATAAAAAAAAAAAAAATAAATAAATAAAATATATATATATATATATTTTTTTTTTTATAAAAAGTTTCTCGTGTCCACGAGAAACTTTCTCGTGCGTACGAGAAACTTTCTCGTGGCCACGAGAAACTTTTTATTAAAAAAAAATTTAAAAAAAAAAAAAAAAAATTTTTTTTTTAAATTTTTTTTTATAAAAAGTTTCTCGTGGCCACGAGAAAGTATCTCGTGGCCACGAGATACATGTCTAAAAAAAAAAATTCCCATGTCCATTTAGGGGCTCCGTACTATTCAATTGAATATAAGCTGAAAAGGATTTGCAAATCATTGTATTCTGGTTTTATTTACCATTTACACAACGTGCCAATTTCACTGGTTTTGGGTTTTGTAAGTACATGTAATGGAGAAAATGTAGTGGGTTACTACCAACCTCTAATTTCCAGTAATCCTCCTGATCTGATGCTATTTGATGCCATGATCTCACACCGTTATGTGATGCTTCAAATACACACAAATACTCAAATCAACTGAGCTAACTATTCCCGATTAAACGATCATCCACCCTTTTCACACACAAAAAAACAAAACAATGACTTTTCTCCAGTTCCCCAGAAGTGATGAAGCAGCACCACTTCTATCATGTCTGGATTCTTGCCATGGATTACTCTGCCAGCCGTGACAGTGGAGAGGCTGCAAGACGCCCGTGTTCTGTGGTTATTAGGGAGGACGGTGACAGAGGGGTGAGCTGCAATGTCTTTGTGTTGATGCGGGCGTATCCGTAACGACACGTACATTACGACAGTGTTGAGTGTGCTGCTGCTCCAGGTTGGGAATTATTCCAAAAGTCAGTTATTACCACGAACGGCAGTGAAATGACCGGAGAGGCGAGCACTGTTGGAACAGTACAGACATGGAAGTGGACTGCATCTTGGATAATCAATTAATATAGCTATTTATGGTCAAACTATTCTTAGATTAGATTGAAAAAATCTTGAGGCACACCACCAGCAGGAAACATTAAAAAATTAAACTCAGTGACTTTAAAAAGTTGTTCTCGCAATTGTTGGATATGAATTCAAACCATAACCAAGCATGCATCAATATAGCTCTTGTCTCAAAGTAGGTGTACTGTCACCACCTGTCACATCACACCCTGACTTATTTGGAGTTTTTTTGGTGTTTTCCTGTGTGTAGTGTTTTAGTTCTTGTCTTGCATTCCTATTTTGTTGTTGATTGTCATGTCATGTACGGATGTACTTTGTGGACGCCGTCTTCTGCTCCACACGCTGTAAGTCTTTGCTGTCGTCCAGCATTCTGTTTTTGTTTACTTTGCAGCCAGTTCAGTTTTAGCTTCGTTTTGCATAGCCATCCCTAAGCTTCAATGCCTTTTGTTTATTTTTGGTTCAAGCATTAGACACCTTTTTACCTGCACCCTGCCTCCCGCTGTCGTCTGCATATTGTGATCACGACACACCATGTTCCCGACATCTACAAAGCAATTAGCTACCTGCAGCCACCTACTGATATGGAAAAGTATTACACGGTTACTCTGCCGAGCTCTAGACAGCACAGACACTCAACAACGGCACATTTGCGGATTATAATTACTGGTATGCAAAAAATATTTTGAACCCAATTAGGTGAAATTACATAATCACCCACGGCACACCAGACAATATCTCACAGTACACTAGAAGTTGAAAAACACTGCGCTAGGCAATCAGCAATCTGCGCACCTGGATCTGATGAGGGCAGACGGCATAAAGACCAGCGGACCCGAAGATCCAGTGCCGGAACGTAGTTCAATCTGTGTATGTTCCCTCCGTCTCCACCGATCTCGCTTCCTCTGACTTCCCACCGGCCTCTGGACTGCTCGGATACGGACCTCGACACCTCTCTCCAGCCCCCAACCTCTCGCTTACCCACGGACTGGCTTCTTGCCTTGCCCCTCTAGACTTTTGAATGATTCATCCAAAACGCACAAACAACATCCACTGGTAACATTCACATTGCTAATACTTCACATACCCTTCTAGTAGCATACACACCCCAGTACATCATCAGCTTCAATAAACCTATTGAACTGATACCCGCCGTTGTGTCGTCTCCTTAACCCGCCGTACGTAACAGAGTTAACGGAAATGTCATATCATTTCACTAGTTTTAGAGTATTCAACCATCCATTTTCTACCGCTTGTCCCTTTCAGGGTCACGAAGGATGCTGGAGCCTATCCCAGCTGCACTCAGGCGGAAGGCGGGGTACACCCTGGACAAGTCACCACCTCATCACAGGGCCAACGCAGATAGACAGACAACATTCACACACTAGGGTCAATTTAGTGTTGTCAATAACCCTATTAAAAAATATTCTAAAATATCGTCTCTTTACCTTATGTCGTGTCTTTTTTGCGGTGGACTCAGTCTCAGAAAATCAAAGGCAATAATAGCTGTTGCATTTCTTTAGTTACTTTGCACTATTGACATTATTATAAATGTATGTAACAAAGATAAATATGGAAATAATATAATTTAAGTAAGGGAACGGGCACATACAGTTGATAGATAATTGCGATAGCCAATCAGATCACGAGTTGTTGTCAGTAAGGCCTTCTCGCTGGCCTCACGTTGAATGTGACGTTTACAAGTCCTGTGATTGGATACTCACCGGGACCGTTAGCGCATGAATTTGAGAACACATACAGTTGATAGACAGTTGCGATAGCCAATCAGATCACCAGTTGTTGACTGTAGCCTATCTAGGTAGCCTGATGTTAACGAGACTGTGATTGAATACTCACTTGTTATTCCAAAGTAAGTATCCAATCACAAGTTACAATTTAGCAGGAAGCAGGAAGTGTTGACCCACAAAGGAGAACAAAACGTTGATTCGGTGGCAGATATATATTCGCCAGGCCATTTTCAAGAAGGATATTTAAAGAGAAACCACATCTTGTGAGACTATGTCGGCGATGAAATGGGGAAATGCCCGCCAATTCCACTCGAATCAACCGACTACGAGCGGTACCACTGGCTTATACGGCGTCGAATGGGTCCAACAAATTGTGAGTTCAAATATTTAATATTTTCACGTTTAATATGTTTTTTGCAATTTTAATTTTGACCGTACCACATAAGATTTGTTTTAATTGCAAATGCAGGTTTATTGATTTTTAAATGCGCCAGATAATAACCCGTTTTGTACACTGTTGATGTGTTTCAATGGTCAGTCGTGCGTAAATGTGTTTCTGTATAGTATTTCTCTAGCAATGGTCATGTGGTGATGGGATTTTGAGAGGTAATCATTGAAGTCGGACATCACTGAAGGCTTAGGTGGGAAACTGCAAAATATACATTCAAAAATGATACAATATGTTACCGCATATGTCAGCAGCTAAATTACAGAAGGAGCCTTTGTAAACCGTTTTGAACTGGTTCTATTACTATGTATATGCCAAATAATATATATTGCGATATAGGTTTTAGTCCATATCGCCCATCCCTAGTGGACATAAAGATAGGACTTATTAATGATGCATCATATAATAAGATCAACCAAGAGTAATATGACCCAATGTATATCAATGTTGCCGTTAACGCACTTTTTCTATCTTTTTACGCATTGAAATCAGAAAGGATGGCATTTCCGGAAGTCCGCGCATCCCCGTGACGCAGATTTTTTTTTCCTGATCCTACCTTTTCCAAGTCAAAACTCCGGTATTTTAATGGAATACCCTTATGGGCATTACATATATCAAAATCTAGTACCTACTGTACTGTTTACTTGTTGAAATACCCTTTACAAAGCTAAAATCTACCCAAGCAACCACTTTGCTGCTTTCCAAAAATGTATTTGTAAGTAATAGTTTGATATTGACACATCTCATGTCTGCATATTTTACTGGAATACTCTTATGGGCATTACATATATCAAAATCAAGTACCTACTGTACTGTTTACTTGTTAAAGTACCCTTTACAAAGCTAAAATCTACCAAAACGACCACTTTGCTGCTATCCAAAAATTGATTTCAAGTAATACTTTGATACTGACACATCATATCTCTGCATATTTTACTGGAATACCCTTATGGGCATTACATATATCAACATCAAGTACCTACTGTACTGTTTACTTATTAAAGTACCCTTTACAAAGCTAAAATCTACCCAGACGACCACTTTGCTGCTGCCAAAAATAGATTATTAAGTAATATTTTGATACTGACACATCTCATGTCTGCATATTTTACCGGAATACCCTTATGGGCATGACATATATCAAAATCAAGTACCTACTGTACTGTTTACTTGTTGAAATACCCTTTACAAAGCTAAAATCTAACCAAACGACCACTTTGTTGCTGCCAAAAATGTATTTTTAAGTAATATTTTGATACCGACACATCTCATGTCTGCATATTTTACTGGAATACCCTTATGGGCATTCCATACATCAAAATCAAGTACCTACTGTACTGTTTACTTGTTGAAGTACCCTTTACAAAGCTAAAATCTACCCAAACGACCACTTTGTTGCTGCCAAAAATGTATTTTTAAGTAATATTTTGATACTGACACATCTCATGTCTGCATATTTTACTGGAATACCTTTATGGGTATTATATATATCAAAATCAAGTACCTACTGTACTGTTTACTTGTTGAAATACCCTTTACAAAGCTAAAATATACCCAAACGACCACTTTGCTGCTGCCAAAAATGTATTTCAAGTAATATTTTGATACCGACACATCTCATGTCTGCATATTTTACTAGAATACCCTTATGGGCATTACATATATCAAAATCAAGTACCTACTGTACTGTTTACTTGTTGAAATACCCTTTACAAAGCTAAAATCTACCAAAACGATCACTTTGCTGCTATCCAAAAATGTATTTCAAGTAATATTTTGATACTGACACATCTTATCTCTGCATATTTTACTGGAATACCCTTATGGGCATTACATATATCAAAATCAAGTACCTACTGTACAGTTTACTTGTTGAAATACCCTTTACAAAGCTAAAATCTACCCAAACGACCACTTTGTTGCTGCCAAAAATGTATCTTTAAGTGATATTTTGATGCTGACACATCTCATGTCTGAATATTTTACAGGAATACCCTTATTGGCATTACACAAATCACAATCAAGTACCTACTGTACTGTTTACTTATTAAAGTACCCTTTACAAAGCTAAAATCTACCCAAACGACCACTTTGCTGCTATCCAAAAATGTATTTCAAGTAATATTTTGATACGGACACATCTTATCTCTGCATATTTTACTAGAATACCCTTATGGGCATTACATATATCAAAATTAAGTACCTACTGTACAGTTTACTTGTTGAAATACCCTTTACAAAGCTAAAATCTACCCAAACGACCACTTTGCTGCTGCCAAAAATGTATTTCAAGTAATATTTTGATACTGACACATCTCATGTCTGCATATTTTACTGGAATACCTTTATGGGTATTACATATATCAAAATGAAGTACCTACTGTACTGTTTACTTGTTGAAATACCCTTTACAAAGCTAAAATCTACCCAAACGACCACTTTGCTGCTGCCAAAAATTTATTTTTAAGTAATATTTTGATACTGACACATCTCATGTCTGCATATTTTACTAGAATACCCTTATGGGCATTACATATATCAAAATCAAGTACCTACTGTACTGTTTACTGGTTGAAATACCCTTTACAAAGCTAAAATATACCCAAACGACCACTTTGCTGCTGCCAAAAAATGATTTCAAGTAATATTTTGATATTGACACATTTCATGTCTGCATATTTTACTAGAATACCCTTATGGGCATTACATATATCAAAATCAAGTACCTACTGTACTGTTTACTGGTTGAAATACCCTTTACAAAGCTAAAATATACCCAAACGACCACTTTGTTGCTGCCAAAAATGTATTTTTAAGTAATATTTTGATACTGACACATCTCATGTCTGCATATTTACTTGAATACTTTTATGGGCATTACATATATCAAAATCAAGTACCTACTGTACTGTTTACTTATTAAAGTACCCTTTACAAAGCTAAAATCTACCAAAACGACCACTTTGCTGCTATCCAAAAATAGATTTTTAAGTAATATTTTGATATTGACAAATCTCATGTCTGCATATGTTACTGGAATACCCTTATGGGCATTACATATATCAAAATCAAGTACCTACTGTACTGTTTACTTGTTGAAGTACCCTTTACAAAGCTAAAATCTACCAAAACGACCACTTTGCTGCTATCCAAAAATTGATTTCAAGTAATATTTTGATACTGACACATCTTATCTCTGCATATTTTACTAGAATACCCTTATGGGCATTACATATATCAAAATTAAGTACCTACTGTACTGTTAACTGGTTGAAATACCCTTTACAAAGCTAAAATCTACCCAAACGACCACTTTGCTGCTGCCAAAAATGTATTTCAAGTAATATTTTGATACTGACACATCTCATGTCTGCATATTTTACTAGAATACCCTTATGGGCATTACATATATCAAAATAAAGTACCTACTGTACTGTTTACTGGTTGAAATACCCTTTACAAAGCTAAAATCTACCCAAACGACCACTTTGCTGCTGCCAAAAATGTATTTTTAAGTAATATTTTGATACTGACACATCTCATGTCTGCATATTTTACTAGAATACCCTTATGGGTATTACATATATCAAAATAAAGTACCTACTGTACTGTTTACTTGTTGAAATACCCTTTACAAAGCTAAAATATACCCAAACGACCACTTTGCTGCTGCCAAAAATGTATTTCAAGTAATATTTTGATATCGACATCTCATGTCTGCATATTTTACTAGAATACCCTTATGGGTATTACATATATCAAAATAAAGTACCTACTGTACTGTTTACTTGTTGAAATACCCTTTACAAAGCTAAAATCTACCCAAACGACCACTTTGCTGCTGCCAAAAATGTATTTCAAGTAATATTTTGATATCGACATCTCATGTCTGCATATTTTACTAGAATACCCTTATGGGTATTACATATATCAAAATAAAGTACCTACTGTACTGTTTACTTGTTGAAATACCCTTTGCAAAGCTAAAATCTACCCAAACGACCACTTTACTGCTGCCAAAAATTGATTTCAAGTAATATTTTGATACTGACACATCTTATCTTTGCATATTTTAGTGGAATACCCTTTACCTTTTATGACAACATTTTTCCAAAACACAATATAGAATGTGAGATATAACAGGATAATGCCTACATTTATCATTTGTTTTCAAAATGGTTACAAAAAAGTGGGACCCCAAAAATTTACTGAAGGACCCAATGTTTATGACTTAATGGGGTCCCTGGTTCCTAGCACCAACACTGTATATAATGCATCACATCAGGCTGAAATCAATCATGTACTAAAAAAAAATAAAAAAAAAATGGCTTGCTGACTTTCTACTTTTGTGTTGGCATTCAAAGGTTCTCAACAACATCAAATTACGTGTGCTTTTGTGTCTTAATTATTGCCAGGCCAAGTGAGCGCGTGCATGATGATGACTGGCATCCAGGCAGGTGGTGCATACAACAAAGGAAGCTAATGACACTCAAAAGGTTTCACCACAGGGGGCTTTGCTTACCGCGGCCTGCCTGCCCCATGTCGACATGTCAACTGCTTTGACCTTTGTAACGCTAGTTAGGAACTCCACACACACACACACACACGCGCGCGAATGCGTACGTGAGAACATCCACTCCATCCCCTTCCTCTCCCACAGTGCAAGTAGGAAGCAGCAAGAACAATTTATTCAGAATATCGATCATCTGGCATCTGTGTCAGATTTTTTTTTTTTTGCACTGTGGCAAGGAAGTAAGGAAGCGCGGATTGATGCCTTGTCAGCCCTCTGTCGCAGCGAGCAGAGAGAGGGGCCGCCATTAATAATGCATACATCTTCATCACGGGCCTAACAAGATTGACAGAAATAGAAACCTGGACACTTATTGACTCACTCCTGGCAAAATATGCATTTCATATACACTAACTGGCCACTTCTTCAGATCACGTGTATGAACCGCATTTTCTTTCAGTATATGGTGAGTGCTCGTGACAATATACATTTTTGCAATGCAGTCTGCTGAAAATGATGGAAAAGTGCCACTCTACATAGCAACATACCCTGTGGAAGTAGTTGGAATTGCCACAAAACCTGTTTTAAGATATTCAACACTCTACGGCCATCTGGCGGCTAAAGTTGATCACGGAACCCCCCCACCAAAATTTGTAACTTTTCATGTGTCAGGTAAACCGCGACAAATGGACCATATAAATCCCCTTCATACTGTAAACCACTTCTATTCTTTTTTATTACATACAATTGTTAGATCGAAACCAAGTTAATAGTGCAGAATAACGCCCCTGAAATAAGCAGGGGCGTCCATGATAACGTTGCTTGGAGTTAAGTTAAGTTCAAGTACCAAGGATTGTCACACACACGCACTCCCCCCCCCAAATTGTAACTTTTCATGTGTCAGGTAAACCGCGACAAATGGACCATATAAATCCCCTTCCTACTGTAAACCACTTCTATTCTTTTTTATTACATACAATTGTTAGATCGAAACCAAGTTAATAGTACGGAATAACGCCCCTGAAATAAGCAGGGGCGTCCATGATAACGTTGCTTGGAGTTAAATTAAGTTAAAGTACCAATGATTGTCACACACACGCAACCCCCCCAATTTGTAACTTTTCATGTGTCAGGTAAAGCGCGACAAATGGACCACATAAATTCCCTTCCTACTGTAAACCACTTCTATTCTTTTTTATTACATACAATTGTTAGATCCAAACCAAGTTAATAGTACAGAATAACGCCCCTGAAATAAGCAGGGGCGTCCATGATAACGTTGCTTGGAGTTAAGTTAAGTTAAAGTACCAAGGATTGTCACACACACGCCCCCCCCGCCCCCCCCAATTTGTAACTTTTCATGTGTCAGGTAAAGCGCGACAAATGGACCACATAAATCCCCTTCCTACTGTAAACCACTTCTATTCTTTTTTATTACATACAATTGTTAGATCAAAACCAAGTTAATAGTACAGAATAACGCCCCTGAAATAAGCAGGGGCGTCCATGATAACGTTGCTTGGAGTTAAGATAAGTTCAAGTACCAAGGATTGTCACACACACGCAACCCCCCCCCCCCCCCCCGTCCCCCAATTTGTAACTTTTCATGTGTCAGGTAAAGCGCGACAAATGGACCATATAAATCCCCTTCCTACTGTAAACCACTTCTATTCTTTTTTATTACATACAATTGTCAGATCGAAACCAAATTAACAGCACAGAATAACGCCCCTGAAATAAGCAGGTGCGTCCATGATAACGTTGCTTGGAGATAAGTTAAGTTAAAGTACCAATGATTGTCACACACACGCAACCCCCCCAATTTGTAACTTTTCATGTGTCAGGTAAACCGTGACAAATGGACCACATAAATCCCCTTCCTACTGTAAACCACTTCTAGTCTTTTTTATTACATACAATTGTTAGATCGAAACCAAGTTAATAGTACAGAATAACGCCCCTGAAATAAGCAGGTGCGTCCTTGATAACGTTGCTTGGAGTTAAGTTAAGTTAAAGTACCAATGATTGTCACACACACGCAACCCCCCCAATTTGTAACTTTTCATGTGTCAGGTAAACCGCGACAAATGGACCATATAAATCCCCTTCATACTGTAAACCACTTCTATTCTTTTTTATTACATACAATTGTTAGATCGAAACCAAGTTAATAGCACAGAATAACGCCCCTGAAATAAGCAGGGGCGTCCATGATAACGTTGCTTGGAGTTAAGTTAAGTTAAAGTACCAAGGATTGTCACACACACGCACCCCCCGCCCCTCCCAATTTGTAACTTTTCATGTGTCAGGTAAAGCGCGACAAATGGACCATATAAATCCCCTTCCTCCTGTAAACCACTTCTATTCTTCTTTATTACATACAATTGTCAGATCGAAACCAAATTAATAGCACAGAATAACGCCCCTGAAATAAGCAGGGGCGTCCATGATAACGTTGCTTGGAGTTAAGTTAAGTTCAAGTACCAAGGATTGTCACACACACGCAACCCCCCCCCCCCCCCCCGTCCCCCAATTTGTAACTTTTCATGTGTCAGGTAAAGCGCGACAAATGGACCACATAAATCCCCTTCCTACTGTAAACCACTTCTATTCTTTTTTATTACTTACAATTGTCAGATCGAAACCAAGTTAATAGCACAGAATAACGCCCCTGAAATAAGCAGGGGCGTCCATGATAACGTTGCTTGGAGTTAAGTTAAGTTAAAGTACCAATGATTGTCACACACACGCAACCCCCCCAATTTGTAACTTTTCATGTGTCAGGTAAACTGCAACAAATAGACCATATAAATCCCCTTCATACTGTAAACCACTTCTATTCTTTTTTATTACATACAATTGTTAGATCGAAACCAAGTTAATAGTACAGAATAACGCCCCTGAAATAAGCAGGGGCGTCCATGATAGCGTTGCTTGGAGTTAAGTTAAGTTAAAGTACCAAGGATTGTCACACACACGCAACCCCCCCCACCCCCCCACCCCCTCCAATTTGTAACTTTTCATGTGTCAGGTAAAGCGTGACAAATGCACCATATAAATCCCCTTCCTACTGTAAACCACTTCTATTCTTTTTTATTACATGCAATTGTTAGATCGAAACCAAGTTAATAGCACAGAATAACGCCCCTGAAATAAGCACGGGCGTCCATGATAGCGTTGCTTGGAGTTAAGTTAAGTTAAAGTACCAAGGATTGTCACACACACGCAACCCCCCCAATTTGTAACTTTTCATGTGTCAGGTAAAGCGCGACAAATGGACCATATAAATCCCTTTCCTACTGGAAACCACTTCTATTCTTTTTTATTACATACTTTTGTTAGATCGAAACCAAGTTAATAGTACAGAATAATGCCCCTGAAATAAGCAGGGGCGTCCATGATAACGTTGCTTGGAGTTAAGTTAAGTTAAGTTAAGTTAAAGTACCAAGGATTGTCACACACACGCAACCCCCCCAATTTGTAACTTTTCATGTGTCAGGTAAAGCGTGACAAATGGACCACATAAATCCCCTTCCTACTGTAAACCACTTCTATTCTTTTTTATTACATACAATTGTTAGATCGAAACCAAGTTAATAGTACAGAATAACGCCTTTGAAATAAGCAGGGGCGTCCATGATAACGTTGCTTGGAGTTAAGTTAAGTTAAAGTACCAAGGATTGTCACACACACGCAACCCCCCCCCCAATTTGTAACTTTTCATGTGTCAGGTAAACTGCAACAAATGGACCATATAAATCCCCTTCATACTGTAAACCACTTCTATTCTTTTTTATCACCAAGTTAATAGTACAGAATAACGCCCCTGAAATAAGCAGGGGTGTCCATGATAACGTTGCTTGGAGTTAAGTTAAGTTAAAGTACCAAGGATTGTCACACACACGCACCCCCCCCCCCAATTTGTAACTTTCATGTGTCAGGTAAACTGCAACAAATGGACCACATAAATCCCCTTCCTACTGTAAACCACTTCTATTCTTTTTTATTACATACTTTTGTTAGATCGAAACCAAGTTAATAGTACAGAATAACGCCCCTGAAATAAGCAGGGGCGTCCATGATAGCGTTGCTTGGAGTTAAGTTAAGTTAAAGTACCAAGGATTGTCACACACACGCAACCCCCCCCCCAATTTGTAACTTTTCATGTGTCAGGTAAAGCGCGACAAATGGACCATATAAATCCCCTTCCTACTGTAAACCACTTCTATTCTTTTTTATTACATACTTTTGTTAGATCGAAACCAAGTTAATAGTACAGAATAACGCCCCTGAAATAAGCAGGGGCGTCCATGATAACGTTGCTTGGAGTTAAGTTAAGTTAAGTTAAAGTACCAAGGATTGTCACACACACGCAACCCCCCCAATTTGTAACTTTTCATGTGTCAGGTAAAGCGTGACAAATGGACCATATAAATCCCCTTCCTACTGTAAACCACTTCTATTCTTTTTTATTACATACTTTTGTTAGATCGAAACCAAGTTAATAGTACAGAATAACGCCCCTGAAATAAGCAGGGGCGTCCATGATAACGTTGCTTGGAGTTAAGTTAAGTTAAGTTAAAGTACCAAGGATTGTCACACACATGCAACCCCCCCAATTTGTAACTTTTCATGTGTCAGGTAAAGCGTGACAAATGGACCATATAAATCCCCTTCATACTGTAAACCACTTCTATTCTTTTTTATTACATACTTTTGTTAGATCGAAACCAAGTTAATAGTACAGAATAACGCCCCTGAAATAAGCAGGGGCGTCCATGATAACGTTGCTTGGAGTTAAGTTAAGTTAAGTTAAAGTACCAAGGATTGTCACACACATGCAACCCCCCCAATTTGTAACTTTTCATGTGTCAGGTAAAGCGTGACAAATGGACCATATAAATCCCCTTCATACTGTAAACCACTTCTATTCTTTTTTATTACATACAATTGTTAGATCGAAACCAAGTTAATAGTACAGAATAACGCCCCTGAAATAAGCAGGGGTGTCCATGATAACGTTGCTTGGAGTTAAGTTAAGTTAAAGTACCAAGGATTGTCACACACACGCAACCCCCCCAATTTGTAACTTTTCATGTGTCAGGTAAAGCGTGACAAATGGACCATATAAATCCCCTTCCTACTGTAAACCACTTCTATTCTTTTTTATTACATACAATTGTTAGATCGAAACCAAGTTAATAGTACAGAATAACGCCCCTGAAATAAGCAGGGGCGTCCATGATAATGTTGCTTGGAGTTATAAGTTACGTTCAAGTACCAAGGATTGTCACACACACGCAACCATCAAATTCCAAATGAGCTAATATTTGCACAGTGCAATACCAGGGTAGAAGCGTGTGACCCCTGGTAGGTATCATACAGTATCATGCTTTCAACCTGCTTCGAAAAGATGCTCATTTAGCCAATAATCCTGACTTCCTGATTATGAATATAAAAAATCATTTTTGTTCTGTAGGTTAATTGTTTTTATTTTATGACCCAGAGTTAATGTTGATTTTTTTATTTTTTTTGATCAATTATAACTCATAGAGTTTATTTAATTATATTTTTCAGTATCAAATGGTTCAAGTTGGTCAAAACATTTTTATAGTTAAATAAAGATTTTTTTCATTTATTTCAGACAAAACAAAATAAAACTTTTATAGACACACGATACTATTTATAGTCGTGGCGGACAGTGGGGATGGCATGACAGAAAATGGTTATGGAGACACATAATTACGTAGCTGCTAGCCGCTTGTCAGCCGGGGGACGACAGTAAATAGTGTCAGTCGGAGAGGATCAGCGTTTGTGATCGGCATTTCAAGTAAAGGGCATTAATCGGCAACGGCACTTTTTCACGGAAAATCAGCCGATACTGATCGATGTCCGATCGATTAGCACATCCCTAATTCTTACTTCATGGCTACTTGACACCTGCTTAAGTAATCTAATCCGCACTACCTCAACCGAAAACATTATTTTATTCCACTTGGTTCAAGTTGGTCAAAACATTTTTATAGTTTAAATAAAGATTTTTTTCATTTATTTCAGACAAAACAAAATAAAACTTTTTTAGACACACGATACTATTTATAGTCGTGGCGGACAGTGGGGATGGCATGACAGAAAATGGTTATGGAGACACATAATTACGTAGCTGCTAGCCGCTTGTCAGCCGGGGGACAACGGTAAATAGTGTCAGTCGGAGAGGATCAGCGTTTGTGATCGGCATTTCAAGTAAAGGGCATTAATCGGCAACGGCACTTTTTCACGGAAAATCAGCCGATACTGATCGATGTCCGATCGATTAGCACATCCCTAATTCTTACTTCATGGCTACTTGACACCTGCTTAAGTAATCTAATCCGCACTACCTCAACCGAAAACATTATTTTATTCCACCTGATACCAAAAAGGTATCAACAAGTTCTACTTCTCAATCTCCAAAGGGATGAAAACAGAAACTGAAAAAGTCAGGTCCTACTTAAACCCCCCAAAAATGTGCAAAAACTACAGAAAATAACATTGTACCGTATTTCCTTGAATAGCCGCAGGGGCGCTAATTAATTTAAAACCTCCTGTCACTCCGGCGCTTACCAGAAGCCTGCGGGATGGCCAAGCATGCGCTAATTATTTTAAAACCTCTTCTCACTCCGGCGCTTACCTTATCATGAAAAGCACATTTAATAAAAAAAAACGTTATTATTGTATTACCTTTAGGTATAAATGAGTCCATGCCAGCTCCTTTTGAAGAAAAGCATCGATATAGAAGTCTTCCTTATCTTTCTTCAGTTTTAAAAGTCTCTCTGTCTCGATGGAGATCTTCCTTTTAAGTATTACCTCCTGCTTCGATTGAAAGTCCAGTTTAGAAAACTGTTTTGTTTTAGATATGTAATCTTCCATGGTAAAAGTCCAAGCAAACAATGGCTGCGCACTCTTGCTGCGGGTTGTCTTCTTCTGCTGCACGGTTCTTCTGCAGTACCAGCAGTCGCAAGAACGATCACTAGCGCCCTCTACCACCAGGAGGCGGGAGTCATTTAATGACTCATATTTGACCCGGCGGAAGTGCCAAGCATGCGCTAATTATTTTGACCCGGCTGTAATTCGAGGAATGCGAATACCATATTCCCGGCGCCAATTCAATGAAATACGGTATACAAAAATTACATTGGGACTGCGGAATTAGTTTTCATACAAAAAAAACATATATGTGTCAGGCTTGTTACTGACAGTTTTGTTATGTTTTGGTTTTCCTCTGTGTTTATTTCCTGTCAGCGCTCTAATTTTGGTTCCATTTCCGGCATGTCTGCCTCACCTGTGCCTGATTGGCAGCCTGGCACACCTGGGTGCAGTTGCCAATCAGGCTACTATTTATGCCTGCCTCGCCCTCCAGTCAGGGCTCGATGATTGTATCCTGCATCCTGTTGCCTGTTTCCTGCAACTTCTTTACCTGTTGCCTTTTTCTTGGTTCCTGTTTTCCCTGCATTTGTTTTTTTTTTACATTAAAGTCATGTTTTCCTGTGCTACGCCTGCCATGTCTGCATCTTGGGGTTCAAGACTGACAGCAGTCCCTGACACGATGTATGCCATCATTGTTTCTATGGAAAATATGAATTTCACTCTATCAGACTGGAAGTCTCTGCAGAGAGTGGTGAGGACGGCGGAAAATATAATCAGGACTCCTCTTCCTCCTATCCGGGAAACCTCAAAAAGCCGCTGCCTGACCAGGGCTCAGAAAATCTGCAGAGACTTCTCCCACCCCCACCAAGGACTGTTTTCACTGCTGGACTCTAGAAAGAGGTTCCGCAGCCTCCGTAGCAGAACCTCCAGGTTCTGTAACAGCTTCTTCCCTCAGGCCGTAAGACTCTTGAACGCATCATAATAATCCCCTCAATTCCCCACAAAAACGTATTAACTGGCCGGAATATAAAGACAATATAACATACATACATAAACCTGGATGCATATGTAAAAGTGCAATATATTTATCTGTAAAGTAATCTATTTATTTATATCTGCACCTTATTGCTCTTTTATCCTGCACTACAACGAGCTAAAGCAACGACATTTCGTTCTTATCTGTACTGTAAAGTTCAAATTTGAATGACAATAAAAAGGAAGTCTAAGTCTAAGTCTAATTATATTTAAAGGGGACCTATTATGATTTTAATCTACATTTAACACACTTCCTAGTGGTCTAGATACAGTAATATGAATTGGCTATTTGCTCCACAGTGATTTTTTTACCCACTTTCTGAACAAACGTTTATTGTTTGGGGAGGCTGTCTTTTTACATGCAAATTAACCTATAATCTAATTCTACTTGTCAATGTTCTTTAAGCCTGGGTTAAGTTGTGTGGGGCGGTCTTATTTACGTGGCTCACCTTCGACAGCGTCTTATCCCCGTCATCTTTGTTGTAGCGTGCAAGGACGGGAGTGGAAGAAGTGTCAAAAGATGGAGCTAACTGTTTTAAAGGCCTACTGAAAGCCACTACTACCGACCACGCAGTCTGATAGTTTATATATCAATGATGACATCTTAACATTGCAACACATGCCAATACGGCCGGGTTAAATTACTAAAGTGGAATTTTAAATTTCCTGCGAAATATTCTGCTGAAAACGTCTCGGTATGATGACGTCTGCACGTGACGTCACGGATTGTGCGGACATATTGGGACACCATTGTGGTCAGCTATTAAGTCGTCTGTTTTCATCGCAAAATTCCACAGTATTCTGGACATCTGTGTTGGTGATTCTTTGGAATTTGTTTAATGAACAATGAAGACAGCAAAGAAGAAAGCTGTAGATGGGATCGGTGTATTAGCGGCTGGCTGCAGCAACACAAACACGTAGCGGCTACGTCGTAGCCAGTGATTCATTATTTACATTCCCGAACGATGACAGTCAAGCTTTACCATTGGCCTGGGAGAACAGAGACTCTTACCAGGAGGACTTTAAGTTGGATATGCATGCTTGTGGAGATGGGACAACAGAGACTCTTACCAGGAGGACTTTGAGTTGGATAGCAGACGCGCTACCGTGAGTACGCAGCTGCGGCTTCCAAACATTTGATCGCTTGCCCGTACGTGCGTGCCGCTATGTTTGAGTTGTATTGGCGGGTTATATGGACGGGGAGGGGGGAGGTGTTTTTTATGCGAGATTAATTTGTGGCATATTAAATATAAGCCTGGTTGTGTTGTGGCTAATAGAGTATATATATATGTCTTGTGTTTATTTACTGTTTTAGTCATTCCCAGCTGAATATCAGGTCCCACCCGCCTCTCACAGCATCTTCCCTATCTGAATCGCTTCCACTGCCCTCTAGTCCTTCACTCTCACTTTCCTCATCCACAAATCTTTCATCCTCGCTCAAATTAATGGGGAAATCGTCGCTTTCTCGGTCCGAATCGCTCTCCCTGCTGGTGGCCATGATTGTAAACAATGTGCAGATGTGAGGAGCTCCACAACCTGTGACGTCACGCTACTTCCGGTACAGGCAAGGCTTTTTTATCAGCGACCAAAAGTTGCGAACTTTATCGTCGATGTTCTCTACTAAATCCTTTCAGCAAAAATATGGCAATATCGCGAAATGATCAAGTATGACACATAGAATGGATCTGCTATCCTCGTGTAAATAATAACATTTCATTTCAGTAGGCCTTTAATGACATTCAGACTTTACTTCAATCAATAACGGAGCAGCATCTCCTCATCTGTGGCTCACTAGTGCAACAACAAGGCCGGAAATGTGTCCCGTGAAAAAACGTCTGACCGAAACCCTCTGATAACTAAAGTTCCTTGGGTGAATTATGTAAAATCACTACAGTTTTTAGCGCTTTGATAGCTAGTCTACTGACAGATATAAGTAAGAACTTTACACTACTTTATATTAGAAATGGCAACAGCGGAAGATGAATGTCACATAAGAAGGTAGAGGAAAAGAAGAAGCGTATGACTACAGTGGCGGAAGCGCGCCCATTTTCAGGACTTATGCAGATCCCAAATACACATCAGCAGGTACCAGAAGGTAAGAAAAGTGGGTTTTGCATAATATTGTGGAACAAAACGCAAGGTAATACGTCTGCTAATAGGTGCCATTTTGCACTCATTATACACACACCATAATAATACTCGTATGTTTAATGCGCCGACAATCCATCAAGCGGTGCGGCTTCATAGTGTCATGACGAGGGGGCTTTCGCATCTTACCGCGAGCATTGTCCTCCCGGGACGCAAACTAACTTTTCCGGACAACGGTAGCAGGTAGGAACATATTTAATAATCACTCTCAAACAGGTACCAACACAAAGCGAAGGCACAACTTAGTGCAGGAAAAAACTAACACTTAGCGTAAACTATGGACAGGGCAAAACCAAAACTCTCTAACTGTGGCATGAATAAACAAAAACTTACTTGGCATGGCATGAAGCGAGAAAAGAGCATGAAACAATCGCATGAATACCAGCATGAACAGAGCATGAAACAATCAATGTCGCCAGACCGACTAACTGGCAACGACAGGCTTAAATAGTAGCCTCCTGATTAGAACAGGTGTGTGTCCCGAACATATGAGGCAGGTGAAAACAAGTGAGTCGCCATGGTCAGTGGTCCCCAACCACCGGACCGATTGGTACCGGGTCGCACAAAAAATTTAAAAAATAAATAAATAATAATAATAATTTTTTTATTGTATTTATTTATTTATTTTATTAAATCAACATAAAAAACACAATATATACACTATATATCAATATAGATCAATACATTCTGCAGGGATACAGTCCGTAAGCACACATGATTGTATTTCTTTATGAAAAAAAATAAATAAATAAAAATACCCTCCCCCCACTCCCCCCGTCAGTGGGACAAATTTTCAAGCGTTGACCGGTCCGCAGCTACAAAAAGGTTGGGCACCACTGGCCATGGTGACTAAACAAACAAGGGAGCGCAAACAGGAACTAAAAGAGTCCAAAAACTAACAAAATATAACAAAACATAATCCAGACATCATCATGACACATAGCTTACCAAAGTCGTACTAAAAACATTTTAGACATATTTTTGAGTGCCGTGTGTAAAGTTCTATATTCTCAGTGGAACATTTAAAGTCTTGGTGTTATTTACTGCCGTCATCTTGCAGTTTACACGTTTCTCTTATGTATGACTGCCATCTACCGGTCACACTTATCATTACACCATGTACCAAATAAAATAGACCAACCAGAATTATGCCGTACATTAGGCGCACCGGGCTATAAGGCGCACTGTCGATTTTTGTGAAAATTTAAAGTGCGTCTTATAATCCGAGAAGTATGGTAATTCTTGTTTTGGAACTCCTTAATGAGTTGTGTTGTACAATTCTTCCACCATTTCAAAATATTGTTCCAAATAAATCTTTCCAGGCCCAAAATTGATGAGTTCCTATGAAGAGTGTTTTGACCAGAACTGTATCTTGTAAGTAAGGCGTTGCCCTTCCTGCCTCGTCAGCAGATTTCTTATGTTGACGTAAAATATTAACTGCACTTCCCATTGAAAAAAAAAATATATATATATGTATGGATTACTCAAAATCGTCACACTGTGAGATCTAGCAGCTGTGCCGTGTCAGCAGAAACACCGACCTGTTTTTAATGGCGCTAACACAAAGCAACAGATGACTTCTTTGCAGATAATGGCTGCAATTCTGCGATCAATTTGCCACAGGATTGTTTACTCACCGACTCCTTTGGAACATATGTGTGCTGCTCACTCCTCTTCCAGTCGCTCCGTTTCACCGCAGACTGAAAAGTGGGACAAACGGTAAAGGACATCATTAAAATGCAAAAGAAAAATGCTTCTTTATGAATGCATAGCCCACCTGATTACCTGCATAGTCATATATATTCATTTCTGTTTCTTCAAATTGTCTTTATATTATAGTTGCTGGTGTGCAGTTTAAACTTTGTGATTAGTTTCCTGAGTTTCTGTATCATTTTATTTTTGTTTTCCCACCACCTCTTGTCTGAGCAGTGGCTCCCTCACCTGGTCAGGATTGGCAATCAGGACACACCTGTCCCTGGTTGCCAATCCAGAAGGTGGCTGGATAACTTGCACATTATTTGATGATTAAATAAGAATGTTAAAAGCAATCTACCGTATTCATTTTAAAATGTTTGTGTTACACTCCTACTTTCAAATCACATACTTCATCCGAATAATCCTAATTCTTTCTTCAAAACCCAAAACCAGTGAAGTTGGCACGTTGTGTAAATGGTAAATAAAAACAGAATACAATGATTTGCAAATCATTTTCAACTTATGTTCAATTGAATAGACTGCAAAGACAAGATATTTAACGTTCGAACTGGTAAAATTTGTTATTTTACGCAAATATTAGCTCATTTGGAATTTGATGCCTGCAACATGTTTCAAAAAAGCTGGCACAAGTGGGAAAAAAGACTGAGAAAGTCGAGGAATGCTCATCAAACACTTATTTGGAACATCCCACAGGTGAACAGGCTAATTGGGAACAGGTGCAACTTGCACCTGCAAGCAGCTTCCATGAAATGCTCAGTCATTCACAAACAAGGACGGGGCGAGGGTCACCATTTTGTCAACAAATGCTTGAACAAATTGTCCAACAGTTTAAGAACGACATTTCTCAACCAGCTATTGCAAGGAATTTAGGGATTTCACCATCTACGGTCCGTAATATCATCAAAAGGTTCAGAGAATCTGGAGAAATCACTGCACGTAAGTGGCAAGTCCGTGACCTTCGATCCCTCAGGCGGTATTGCATCAAAAACCGACATCAGTGTGTAAAGGATATCACCACATGCAGGAACACTTCAGAAAGCCACTGTCAGTAACTGCAGTTGGTCGCTACATCCGTAAGTGCAAGTTAAAACTCTACTATGTGTAATAGTGTGATGTTGTTGCGCTATATTATGAACTAGTGTGTTATATTTTATTTTGAAGTATCGCTTTTATTTTGAAGAACCGGATGCCCGGTGCAGGAAGTGTCTTTGCTGTTTTTTCGATTGTTTTACTTCCTCTTCCTTCGAACTTTTCAATGAGAAGGAAATAGTTCTTCACTGCTCCGTGTTTCTTCATATTGTAAATATTCTTCCTAAACGTTCTAGATACTTTAAAAGTTAACCCAATAATGTTGTGTGTACAAGTGATGTGTTTAAAGTAATTGTTATGCACAATTTCGTTTATTTAGAAGTAGAGCGTCGACTGTGTGAATTGTTTGGTAGTATTTACACGTGGTATTTACCTCACACAGGAGCAGATATCACTCCGCCCGAAAGTTGTGACCTGTGTGTGTGTGTGTTTCATGTTTCCAACGCAGGTATATGGATTTGTGCATTATTATTATTTTGTGATAAAACGTTTTTGTTAATGTAATTTAATTTATTATTATTTTTATATGAATGAATGTTTGTTACTTTCTCTTCATTCGGACGTTTGAATGAGAAGGAGCAGATATCACTCCGCCCGAAAGTTGTGACCTGTGTGTGTGTGTGTTTCATGTTCCCAACGCAGGTTATCAATGAATACTGGAATGACGGCATGGCGAAGTGTCCTTTATTTTAAAAAACTACACAACGCAGAATGAGACTCACTACACATGCAAAGCGAAAGCCATTTATCAACAACACCCAGAAACATCGCCGGCTTCGCTGCAAAGTGGAAAAGTGTTCTCTGGTCTGATGAGTCCACATACATTGTTTTTGGAAACTGTGTACGTCGTGTCTTCCGGACCAAAGAGGAAAAAAAAAACATCCGGACTGTTATAGG
The DNA here is from genome assembly GCF_033978785.1 of Entelurus aequoreus. Lineage (NCBI taxonomy): Eukaryota > Metazoa > Chordata > Actinopteri > Syngnathiformes > Syngnathidae > Entelurus > Entelurus aequoreus. The sequence continues at coordinate 20,528,076 of NC_084750.1, read as the reverse complement.
CGCAAAGTTGAAAAGCCAGCATCTGTGATGGTATGGGGGTGTATTAGTGCCCAAGGCATGGGTAACTTACACATCTGTGAAGGCACCATTAATGCTGAAAGGTACATACAGGTTTTGGAGCAACATATGTTGCCATCCAAGCAACGTGTTATCATGGACGCCCCTGCTTATTTCAGCAAGACAATGCCAAGCCATGTGTTAAAACAGCGTGGCTTCATAGTAAAATAGTGCGAGTACTAGACTGGCCAATGAAAATGTGTGTTGCATTATGAAGCCTAAAATACCACAACGGAGACCCCGGACTGTTGAACAACTTAAGCTGTACATCAAGCAAGAATGGGAAAGAATTCCACCTGAAAAGCTTCAAAAATTGGTCTCCCCAGTTCCCGTTTACTGAGTGTTGTTAAAAGGAAAGGCCATGTAACACAGTGGTAAAAAATGCCCCTGTGACAACTTTTTTTGCAATGTGTTGCTGCCATTAAATTCTAAGTTAATGATTATTTGAAAAAAATAAAAAATAAGTTTCTCAGTTTGAACATGAAGCATCTTGTCTTTGCAGTCTATTCAATTGAATATAGGTTGAAAAGGATTAGCAAATCATTGTATTCGGTTTTTATTTACCATTTACACAACGTGACAACTTCACTGGTTTTGGGTTTTGTACCTAATCTAGTCAAAATATGTATCTCCAATACTGTCTGAGCAGCACGGCTTCCAATCTGCTGGCAAACATCAACATAACACATCTTGCCGCCCGTAAAGTCAAGACCTTAAAATAAAAGGGGAAAAGGGGAAAGTTCCTTTTTAAAAAAAAAAGTTTTCAAATGTAAATGTTGACGACACAGTATTATCATTGTGTTTAAAGTTTGCAGTGATGTAGAACGACACTGTATCAATCATGCTGAGGGCTGGTTTTAATCATGTAAATAAGACGCCATCAGTACACATGACACACCATCAGAGCTGGCTCTACCAATAGGCAGATGCTGAGGGTGCATGGCCTCACTATAACTATATTCAAACTAGTTAACTCTTAAAACGGCATGCAAAGTCCAATTAATATTACTACAAAAAATAACAGGAACAAAAACTCCTCCTAATCAGTCCTCCCTCGCTGTGTGTGTGTGTGTGTCCATGTTTGTGCAAGCGTGTGATGCAAGACTACAGAGTACTTTGTAAACATGTCACCAAACTGTGTAGAAAAGACGTAAAAGACAAGATGATTAAAAAAAAGTTACATACAGCATCAGTTACTGTTTTTAGCAAGCTTGCTTTTGTGCAATTGGCCCCAACATGGTATATGCTAATCAGTTTCAAGCCAAGTCCGCTTATTGTAAACAACGTAAGGCTTGTTTTTTTTCTAAATTGGCTCGCAAATGTCATTAATTGTGGGCTGCGGGAGTTTTTTGGCATTGTTTTTGAATGTGTGGTTGCTTATTTGAGCTTGCTTTTCTGTCCTCACAATAGAGCAAAAATACGAGTGCGCCCGTAAGTAGTTTGTCGTATTCTAAACCACGTTTCCTGGTTATTGTCGCAAATGGCGCATGTGCGGCCAAAAGTTTGGACACACCTTCTCATTTCAATGCATTTTCTTTATGTTCATGACTATTTACATTGTAGATTGTCACTGAAGGCATCACAACTATGAATGAGCACATGTGGAGTTATGTACTTAACAGAAAAAGGTGAAATAACTGAAAACATGTTTTATATTCTGGTTTCTTCAAAATATAGCCACCCTTTGCTCTGATTACTGTTTCGCACACTCTTGGCATTCTCTCCATGAGCTTCAAGAGGTAGTCACCTGGATTTTCACTTCACAGGTGTCATAGTTTTGATGCCTTCAGTGACAATCTACAATGTAAATAGTCATGAAAATAAAGAAAACGCATTGAATGAGAAGGTGTGTCCAAACTTTTGGCCTGTACTGTCATATATATATATATATATATATATATATATATATTTATATATATATATATATATATATATACACTACCGTTCAAAAGTTTGGGGTCACATTGAAATGTCCTTATTTTTGAAGGAAAAGCACTGTACTTTTCAATGAAGATAACTTTAAACTAGTCTTAACTTTAAAGAAATACACTCTATACATTGCTAATGTGGTAAATGACTATTCTAGCTGCAAATGTCTGGTTTTTGGTGCAATATCTACATAGGTGTATAGAGGCCCATTTCCAGAAACTATCACTCCAGTGTTCTAATGGTACAATGTGTTAGCTCATTGGCTCAGAAGGCTAATTGATGATTATAAACCCTTGTGCAATCATGTTCACACATCTGAAAACAGTTTAGCTCTTTACAGAAGCTACAAAACTGACCTTCCTTTGAGCAGATTGAGTTTCTGGAGCATCACATTTGTGGGGTCAATTAAACGCTCAAAATGGCCAGAAAAAGAGAACTTTCATCTGAAACTCGACAGTCTATTCTTGTTCTTAGAAATGAAGGCTATTCCACAAAATTGGTTGGGTGACCCCAAACTTTTGAACGGTAGTGTATATATATATATATATATATATATATATAGCTGTTCAAAGTTTTGACCCGGGATGAACCGCTCGTCTTTGCATCAGTTGATGACGTCTCTGCACTGCTGACTTGTCTCCATTCAAGATGATCCCCTGCTGGCCTGCCTATGGTCTGGACTCTCACATTATTACAAGATCCACTCGGCATCCATTGCACCTGGAAGAGGGTCCACACATCTGCGGTCCCCACTATTTCCACATTCACACACACAGATGGCGGGAGCTGCCATGCGAGGCCCTAACCACGACCCATCAGGAGCAAGGGTGAAGTGTCTTGCTTAAGGACACAACGAACGTGACGAAGTTGGTAGAAGGTGGGAATTTAACCAGGAACCCTCAGGTTGCTGGCACGGCCACTCTCCCAACCCGCGCCACGCCATCCCCATAGTGACAATGTGAAACCCTTCCAAGGTTTCCCATTGTTCCCATTGGGTTGAGTTCTTTCTTGCCCTGGCGTGTGTTCTGATGGCCTGTGCAGCCCTTTGAGACATTTGTGATTAAGGTCCATATAAATAATAACTGATTGATTGATAAAAACAACGCCATCGGATTTCTTGCGGTATGTAAATCCCAGACGGAGAGGGCGGCCGCCATAAATCCCGGGGGGGCGCCACGTTGGGAAACGGAATATTTGTGATGTCTGCCAAATGTAATTGAATTAGCAAAGTGGTTAAAAGATTAGAGATCACAGTACGGTGGTGAAAGGTCCGCTGTGTCATCAATTATGCAAATGTAACGTGTGCTCATTATTCAGCGCCGTTTCAATTCAGCATTTCTTGTCATTTTATTAACCTTGCGCACACAAAAGGAGCGGCGGTATTCGCCGATTCAACGGGACGACTACAATGGCGCCAAATTTGTACACTGCAAAAACTGAAATCCAAGTAATATTAAATATCTCAAATAAGGGTGATATTTGCTTATTTTCTGTCATTCTTCTCACTAAGCAGATTTTATGTTAGAGTGTTTTACTTGTTTTAAGTGTTTTGGTCCTAAATGATCTCAGTAAGATATTACAGCTTGTTGCTGAGATTTGATGACCTATATTGAGTAAAACATGCTTGAAACTAGAATATCAACTGTTGCAAAGCTGTGTCATCAACACTCACAAGTATAAAACTACTTTTTTAAAGTAATAATTTCTTATTTCAAGCATGAAATAAAAAAATCATGATTTTGACACAATTGTGTCTCATAATTAAAACAGATGACAGCCAAATGGACTTTGCTGTTTTATTTTCAATGAAACAATAGAAAACACGTACCCATATAGTAGTACAGTTGGCACAGTACAGTAAACTAAAAGTTAATATTTAAACATTTAACATGTGACATTTCAAACAATTTTGAACAGAAATAGTTCATGCACATTCAGATAAATTCTTCAAAATTACAATTAAAAAAATGTGTCCGGGGGCCCGGGCTGTAAATAAATATATATATGTATATATATATATATATATATATATATATATATATATATATATATATATATATATATATATATATATATATATATATATATATATATATATATATATATATTTCTTGCGCACTAATGACTGAAAGAGCACGCACTTGGCGCGATGATGTCATGTTATCGATGGAAAAATGCATTTTTAGACCATATGATTTGCCTGAGCGGCTAGGAGACCCCGAGAGTAACAAGCGGTTGCCTTGTTGCCTTTCCATTAAGAACAATAAACTAGTTTTTAGTATAAATTTGCTGGTTTCAAGAAATGTAATGCCGAGCGCATATCATTATGTCAAGATAATGGCACTAGCATTTACTTCAGTTAAGAACATTTTTCAACATATTGAGCAAAAAGGTCTCTTTTTTTTCTACCAAGAAAAGTGCACTTGTTATTAGTGAGAATATACTTATTTTAAGGTATTTTTGGGTTCATTGAAGTTAGCTAATTTTACTTGTTTTGGAAAGTCTTGACAAGCCACATTTTCTTGTTCTATTGGCAGATAATTTTGCTTAGTTCAAATAAAATACCCCTAATTTTTGTATTTTTGTTCTTGTTTTTTAACACTGACTTTTTGCAGTGCAATGGCTTTGACCTCCACTAAGGCCCATCCAGCCGTGTTTGGATCAATATCAGACGGTACAGGTGACATCCCTCACCTGGCAGCGTAAAAAAATACCAAAAAAACCCCCAGAATAATAGCTTGAGATGAGGCTCTTCTCTTTGCTTAGTGTGCAATGGAGCCTAACCTCTGAGTGCATGACAGTTTTTTGTCAGCATGTTGCCAATATAATAATTGCACTAAGGTGTTTATCCACCATGATCTTTCTCCAGCACGTGTGTGGTCTTTGATGTCAACGTGACATCGTTCTTGTTCTTGGTGATCATAGGTGAATGTCACATGTGACGCACTCGTCGTCAAGAGCTGGCAGAGGCCTGTCTACAACGAGGTACAGCCACAGTGGCTGGGAAGTCTGCAACAACGTTAAAAAGTGTCTGGGAGACTTTTAAAACTAAAAAAAAGTCAGTAGAAAGGATAATAATAAATAATAATGAATTATTATTATTATTTTATTTTTTTTTGTCCTGTCCAGCTTCTCAGGCAAATCATATAGTTGGCACGTTGTGTAAATGGTAAATAAAAACAGAATACAATAACTTGCAAATCCTTTTCAACTTATATTCAATTGAATAGACTGCAAAGACAAGATATTTAATGTTCCAACTGAGAAACTGAATTTTTTTTTTAGCAAATAATCATTAACTTAGAATTTAATGGCAGCAACGCATTGCAAAAAAAATTGTCACAGGGGCATTTTTACCACTGTGTTACATGGCCTTTCCTTTTAACACTCAGTAAACGTTTGGGAACTGAGGAGATTAATTTTGGAAGTTTTCAGGTGGAATTCTTTCCCATTCTTGCTTGATGTACAGCTTAAGTTGTTCAACAGTCCGGGGGTCTCCGTTGTGGTATTTTAGGCTTCATAATGTGCCGCACATTTTCAATGGGAGACAGGTCTGGACCACAGGCAGGCCAGTATAGTACCCACACTCTTTTACTACCAAGCCACACTGTTGTAACACGTGGCTTGGCATTGTCTTGCTGAAATAAGCAGGGGCGTCCATAATAACGTTGCTTGGATGGCAACATATGTTGCTCCAAAACCTGTATGTACCGTTCAGCATTAATGGTGCCTTCACAGATGTGTAAGTTACCCAATACACCCCCATACCATCACAGATGCTGGCTTTTGAACTTTGCGCCTATAACAGTCCGGATGGTTCTTTTCCTCTTTGGTCCACAGTTTCCAAAAACAATTTGAAATGTGCACTCGTCAGTCAACAAAACACTTTCCCACTTTGCATCAGTCCATCTTAGATGAGCTCGGGCCCAGTGAAGCTGGCGGCGTTTCTGGGTGTTGTTGATAAATGGCTTTCGCTTAGCATAGTAGAGTTTTAACTTGCACGTACAGATGCAGCTGTAGTAACTGACAGTAGTTTTCTGAAGTGTTCCTGAACCCATGTGGTGATATCCTTTACACACTGATGTGGATTTTTGATGCATTGCCTCCTGAGGGATCGAAGGTCACGGGCATTCAATGTTGGTTTCGGCCTTGCTGCGAATTCTACAGATGCTCTGAACCTTTTGATGATATTACGGACCGTAGATGGGGAAATTCCTTGCAATAGCTGGTTGAGAAATGTTGTTCTTAAACTGTTCGACAATTTGCTCACACATTTGTTCACAAAGTGGTAACCCTTGCCCCGTCCTTGTTTGTGAATGACTGAGCATTTCATGGAAGCTGCGTTTATACCCAATCATGGCACCCACCTGTTCCCAATTAGCCTGTTCACCTGTGGGATGTTCCAAATAAGTGTTTGATGCTCTGCTCCCAGTCTGTGGAATGCTCTCCCTGACCACATGAGGGCACCACAGACTGAGGACGCTTTTAAAAAAGGCTTAAAAACCCTTCTTTTTTCTTTTTTTAAATTTTTTTTTTTATATATGAATACTAGTTCTAGCAATTTGGCTGTTGTAGTTTTTATTTTTATTATTTTTTTATTTTATTTTTTTAATACACTGTAGCACTTTGAGGTTGTTTACTCAATGTAAAGTGCTTTTTAGAAATAAAATCTATTATTATTTTTATTATTATTATTGATGAGCATTCCTCAACTTTCTCAGTCTTTTTTGCGTCTCTTGCCAGCTTTTTTGAAACATGTTGCAGGCATCAAATTCCAAATGAGCTAATGTTTGCAAAAACTAAAGTTTTACCAGTACCAGACTGCATAGGTTGAAAATGATTTGCAAATCCTTGTATTCTGTTTTTATTTACCATTTAAACTAAGTGCCAACTTAGTAATGATTACATTACTTAAAAAAATAATAATAATGCAGATATTTGGCGTTAACGCCGTTATTATTTAACAACAAGCACGATAATATTCCCGTTATCAACAATCACAATCATGTTAATTTTGTCTAAACATTGGAGAGGAAGAGTGTTATTTCTCCTCATCTGTCGAGGATGGTGTCATTTCCAATTGAGACGACAATAACAGAAGAAACCTCTGTGTGACAAACTGACATTCACTCTGACACATTCTTGTAAGCAGTCAGAGATGAACAGAAGTCGAGCAAATCTTCAACAAAATAGTGACGTGCCAACATGCCTTTACGTCTAGTGTGGTTGACACTATGTTGTTGTTACCTGCTGCAGGCCTATAAGCACTTCTGATACAATACCGATATTGGAGCCAGTACGATATCAATCCCGTACAATATTAACACAAGTCATAGTACACACTGGTATCATTTTGTAGTGTGGAATGTTAAAAAAAAAAAAAAAGTCAGTTTTTGCAGTGCACCTGCTGATCTGTATTTGGGATCTGCATAAGTCCAGAAAATTTGTGCGTGTAGTCCTAAGCTTCTTCTTTTCCTCTATCTTCTTGTTATGGGACATTCATCTTCCGCTGTTGCCATTTCTAATATAAAGTAGTGTAAAGTTCTTACTTATATCTGTCAGTAAACTCGCCATGAAAGCGCTAAAACATACCGGTGTAGTGAGTGTGCATTATTCACCCAAGGAACTTTAGTTATTAGAGAGTTCGTGTCGGACGGTTTTTCACGGGACACATTTCCGTTGTTGTTGTTGCACTAGTGAGCCACGGATGAGGAGATGCTGCTCCGTTATCGATTGAAGCAAAGTCTGAATGTCATTAAAACAGTTAGCGCCATCTTTTGACACTTCCTTGCACGCTACACCGCTACAACAAAGATGACGGGGAGAAGACGCTGTCGAAGGTGAGCCACGTAAATAAGACCGCCCACAAAACGGCGCATCCGGAAGAGACTGTCAGAAAGCAACTTGAAGATGATCTGTAAAACATCATCTATGCAACATTTTGACCAAAAAACCACCATTACATGTTATGTAGACCAGTGGTCCCCAACCACCGGGCCGGTACCGGGCCGCACAAGAAATTTAAAAAAAATAAAATAATAAATACATTTTTTTTTTTTTTTTTTTTTTATGAAATCAACATAAAAATCCCAATATATACATTATATATCAATATAATGTATATATTATATAATGTGTCCCACCGGTCCGTGGGACACATTTTCAAGTGTTGACCGGTCCGCAGCTACAAAAAGGTTGGGGACCACTGATGTAGACCACAAGGAAGTGTTTTACATTTAGGGAAAAATTATAATAATATGACCCCTTTAATGCGCCCTATAATCCGGTGCGCCTTATATATGAAAAAATGTTTTGTTTTTTTTTGTTTTTTTTTATGAAATCAACATAAAAATCACAATATATACATTATATATCAATATAGATCAATACAGTCTGCAGGGATACAGTCCGTAAGCACACATGATTGTATTTATTTATGTTAAAAAAACAAAATAAAAAAAACAACAATTAAATACACCCCCTCCCCACCGGTCCGTGGGACACATTTTTAAGCGTTGACCGGTCCGCAGCTACAAAAAGGTTGGGGACCACTGATGTGGACCAGTGGTTCTCAAATGGGGGTACGCGTACCCCTGGGGGTACTTGAAGGTATGCCAAGGGGTACGTGAGATTTCTTTTAAATGTCTGTCAAAAAGAACTGTGAAAAGAAATGCAACAATGCAATATTCAGTGTTGACAGCTAGATTTTTTTTGGACATGTTCCATAAATATTGATGTTAAAGATTTCTTTTTTTTGTGAAAAAATGTTTAGAATTAAGTTCATGAATCCATATGGATCTCTATTACAATCCCCAAAGAGGGCACTTTAAGTTGATGATTACTTCTATGCGTAGAAATCTTTATTCATAATTGAATCACTTGTTTATTTTTCAACAAGTTTTTAGTTATTTTATATATCTTTTTTCCAAATAGTTCAAGAAAGACCACAACAAATGAGCAAGATTTTGCACTGTTATACAATTTAATAAATCAGAAACTGATGACATAGTGCTGTATTTGACTTCTTTATCTCTTTTTTTCAACCAAAAATGCTTTGCTCTGATTAGGGGGTACTTGAATTAAAAAAATGTTCACAGGGGGTACATCACTGAAAAAAGGTTGAGAACCACTGATGTAGACCACAAGGAAGTGTTTTACATTTACAAAAAAATTACAATAATATGACCCCTTTAATGCGCCCTATAATGCGCCTTATATATGAAAAAAAAAAATTTTTTTTTTTTTTTTTTAAATAGACTATTCATCGGCAGTGCGCCCTATGGTCTGGAAAATACAGTAATATCATTAAGGAGAAAAGGCAGTGAATAAAGTGGAGATGGTTTCATGTCGTTTAGAACACACATGCACACAATTTCCACAGCTTTGGAGTTAACAGGGGAATAGTGTGGAAACTGCATGATTTAATCAGTGGATGGCAACTATTTAATCCCCCCTTTAAATTCTTCCTGGAGTACAGTGTGGTGCCTGCCAGCTGTTCCTCCGTAAAATGTGACAGCTGTAGAAAAATGTAATGCGACATGACACAGTGTTTCATAAAAAGGATGAACCTAAGAGCCCTTCATCAAACGTCGGGGATATATCGGCGCAAAAAAAATACCAGGCGGCCTCCTCCTCCCCACCGGCGGCACCGTGGGAGCTTTCACTGGCTTGACGGCAGGACAAATCGGAGCGGTGTATGGGAAAAACACGCAGTCAGCATAGAATTCAGTCTGACGCCGGTATTAAACGAGCATAGTTGCTTTTTAAACGGGGCAGTTTAAAAAGGATGATTTATTCAGCGGGACGGAGGTTTATTGGATTGGACAGACAACAGAGGGAGGTTTGATGATGGCAGGAGGTGCTTATTAGATTAATTTCAAGTATTATTCAGTACTAGACTTTATCTACCAGAGGATTGTATATGCACATTTCTTACAAAGGAAAGAACCCATTGCATGTTTGGTGTGTACAGTATTTGGAATTCTATAGATTTAGGGATTTGTTTGGGGGTCATTGTCCTGTTGGAACACCCAACTGCGCCCAAGACCCAACCTCCAAGCTGATGATTTTAGGTTGTCCTGAAGAATTTGGAGGTAATCCTCCTTTTTCATTGTCCCATTTACTCTCTGTAAAGCACCAGTTCCATTGGCAGCAAAACAGGCCCAGAGCATAATACTACCACCACCATGCTTGACGGTATGTATGGTGTTCCTGTGATTAAAGGCCTCACCTTTTCTCCTCCAAACATATTGCTGGGTATTGTGGCCAAACAGCTCAATTTTTGTTTCATCTGACCACAGAACTTTCCTCCAGAAGGTCTTATCTTTGTCCATGTGATGTCAGATTAAACAAACATTTAGCTGTTTGGCCACAATTCCCAGCAATATGTTTGGAGGAGAAAAGGTGAGGCATTTAATCCCAGGAACACCATACCTACCGTCAAGCATGGTTGTGGTAGTATTATGCCCTGGGCCTGTTTTGCAAAAGTGGTACAGGAATGGCTAAATCAGGCTAGAATGAAGGTTTTAGAATGGCCTTCCCAAAGTCCTGACTTAAACGTGTGGACAATGCTGAAGAAACAAGTCCATGTCAGAAAACCAACAAATTTAGCTGAACCGCACCAATTTTGTCAAGAGGAGTGGTCAAAAATTCAAGCAGAAGCTTGTGGATGGCTACCAAAAGTGCCTTATTGCAGTGAAACAAATATTAACATTGCTGTATGTATACTTTTGACCCAGCAGGTTTGGTCACATTTTCAGTAGACCCATAAATGTTACATGACTTAATAATAATGGAATTGAATACATACATGTGTTATTAAATGTGTGATTAATTTATTTAATGTAAATCATATTATTTAATCATTTAATTCATTGTTTCAATATTTATTTTTTATCATTGAATTGATCTTTTTATTGTTTAATTTAGTAATTCAATTGTTGATTTTATTATTTCATGATTTAACTTATTTTAGGATTTCAGTCCTTATTTAATGGCGTAATTCATTATTTCATGATTTAATCAATCATCTTGTGATTTAATTAATCAGTCAATTGATTAAACATGACATAATAAATGCAATATTAAATCAAATAATGGAGGGTCAAATAGGACACATTACATCTTTAAATATATACTGAAATGTTACATGACTTAATAATATTGGAATTGAATATAAACATGTGTTATAAAATGTGTGATTCATTTATTTAATGTAAATCGTATTATTTAATTATTTAATTCATTATTTCAATATTTATTTTTTATCATTGCATTCATCCTTTAATTGTTTAATTTAGTAATTCAATTGTTGATTTTTTTATTTCAAGATTTAATCAATTATTTCATGATTTAATTCATTATTTCATGACGTAACTCATCATTTCATGAATTAATTAATCATCTTGTGATTTATTAATTCATCAATTGACATAATACATTAAATATTTAATAAAAAATAATGGAGGGTCAAATAGGACAAATTAAATCTTTAAATATTTACTGAAATGTTACACGACTTAATATTGGAATTGAATATATACATGTGTTATAAAATGTGTGATTCATTTATTTAATGTAAATCGTATTATGTAATCATTTAATTCATTATTTTAATATTTATTTTTTATCATTGCATTCATCCTTTAATTGTTTAATTTAGTAATTCAATTATTGATTTTTTTATTTCAAGATTTAATCAATTATTTCATGATTTAATTCATTATTTCATGACGTAACTCATTATTTCATGAATTAATTAGTCATCTTGTGATTTATTAATTCATCAATTGATATAATACATTCAATATTTAATAAAAAATAATGGAGGGTCAAATAGGACAAATTAAATCTTTAAATATTTACTGAAATGTTACACGACTTAAAATTGGAATTGAATATATACATGTGTTATTAAATGTGTGATTCATTTATTTAATGTAAATCGCATTATTTAATCATTTAATTCATTGTTTCAATATTTATTTTTTATCATTGAATGTATCCTTTAGTCGTGTATCTTAGTAATTAAATTATTGATTTTATTGTTTCATGATTTAATCAATTATTTCATTATATAACTTATTTCATGATTTAATTCATTATTTCATGACTAAATTGTATTATTCCATGATTTAATCAATCATCTTGTGATTTAATTAATTCATCAATTGATTAAACATGACTTAATAAAATCTATATTTAATGAAATAATGGAGGGTACAATAGGACAAATTAAATATTTAAATACTTACTGACATGTTACATGGCTTAATAAAATTGGAATTGAATATATACATGTGTCATTAATAGTGTGTTTAATTGATTTAATGTATAATGTATTATTTAATCATGTACTTCATTGATTCAATATTATTTTTTTATCATTAAATGTATCATTTAATTGTTTAATTTAGTAGTTAAATTGTTGATTTTATTATTTCATGATTTAACTTAATATTTCATGATTCATTCAATCATCTTGTGATTTAATTGATTAACCAATTGATTAAACGCGACATAAATTCAATATTTAATCAAATAATGGAGGGTCAAATAGGACAAAGTAAATGTTTAAATATTTACTGAAATGTTACATTACTTAATCATAATGGAATTGAATATATACATGTGTTATTAAATGTGTGATTAATTTATTTAATGTAAATCATATTATTTAATCATTTAATTCATTGTTTCAATATGTATATGTTATCGTCAAATTTAACACTGCTAGCTCCTAGTAGCCCATAGCCTATCATGTTTACCTTTTGTAAATGACTTCACTAAAATACAATAAAAGATTGACCATGTTTGCCTTTTAGAAGGTTTTTAGATGTTACCTGTGTCGAACTTTGCACAAGTCAGCATATTGCAGGAAAGCTTGTACCCGAGCTTATATTAGAGATTTTTAGATGCAAGTCAATATCATAAAAATATCCAATATCAATAGCAGATCAGGACACCCCAAATGTATTTTATGCAAATTATTATGTTTTTACTGAACGCTCAGGTAGCTTTGTGTCCTGGGGAAGCTTTAAAACTGACATTATGGCTTGTAAAAACAGCAAAAGGACAATAATGGGAGGTGAAAATCATAATATTACAGTTTTAGACTTCATTCCACAGATGGTGGCAGAACAGAACCGGTCTACTTATCGTGATTAAGGTCATTTATCACGGTGGAAAAAGTAAGACTGGAAAACACAACCATTTGCTTATCAGGACATTGAAGTTAAGCATTATATTTCCTCAGTGGTCTCCACGGTGACAACAGTTTTGAAATAAATAATTCATTATTTCTGTCAAGTTGTTTGCCAAGTACGGCATAAGCTATTTGACTCAATTCTAATGGTTTGCGTGGGTGTGTGTTCTTTGCACCAGAAATGCCTTTCCGTGTTGAAGGAAATTGCTATTGACGAGTCGAGCAGTTCAGTGGAGAAACACAGTGTCCATTTGTCTATGTTCTTCTTAAAACACCTTTAAAACACCTGAGAGCGACATGAAGAAAGAGAGGAACCGTAAAGAATTCATCAATAATAATAATATTCAGTGTATTCAGTATGTTGTATTTAGTTGACATTTGAGAGGGGAGGACAGCATCCGTGATACTTGCAGAGTCCGCAGAAACACAACGATGCAAAGAGAGAAATATCCAATTAATTATTCCTCGGAGAAAATTGCACCTTAAAGGCCCAAATCAAACGAGCGTGTTTTAAAACACTGATTCAGCGATCCGGCGGACTAACGGCAAAGAAACGTAGAAGCCTCCGGGACTTATTTAATAGTCCGTACATATATAGTAGAACAAAGATCATTTGCGTGTAGCATTTGCCTTCAGGCTTGTTTGATAAAAGTATGTTGAAAAAAGTTCAGTGAGTTCATTCAATTGATATCTTTGCCGATTTGGTTAAAGTTTGTTTTCGAATACGGTATTTGCATTATTTTCATGGGACCTTCCATTTACAGTAGTTCCTTAATTACCGTATTTTCTGGACTATAAGGCGTACTTAAAATCCTTTCATTTTCTCAAAAATCGACAGTGCGCCTTATAACCTAATGTACGACATAATTTTGGTTGTGCTTACCGACCTCGAAGCAATTTTATTTGGTATATGGTGTAATGATAAGTGTGACCAGTAGATGGCAGTCATACATAAGAGATACAGTCTGGGTCAAATGTTTACATACACTTGTAAATAATGTCAAGGCTGTCTTGAGTTTCCAATAATTTCTACAACTCTTGTTTTTTTTTGTGATAGAGTGATTGGAGCACATACTTGTTGGTCACAAACAACATTCATGAAGTTTGGTTCTTTTATGAATTTATTATGGGTCTACTGAAAATGTGAGCAAATGTGCTGGGTCAAAAGTATACATACAGCAATGTTAATATTTGCTTACATGTCCCTTGGCAAGTTTCACTGCAATAAGGCGCTTTTGGTAGCCATCCACAAGCTTCTGCTTGAATTTTTGACCACTCCTCTTGACAAAATTGGTGCAGTTTAGTTAATAAATGTGTTGGTTTTCTGACATGAACTTGTTGACCACAGAACTTTACCTCCAGAATGTCTTATCTTTGTCCATGTGATGTCAGATGAAACACAAATTGAGCTGTTTGGCCACAATACCCAGCAATATGTTTGGAGGAGAAAAGGTGAGGCCCAGGATCCCAGGAACACCATACCTACCGTCAAGCATGGTGGTGGTAGTATTTTGCTGTGGGCCTGTTTTGCTGCCAATGGAACTGGTGCTTTACAGAGAGTAAATGGGACAATGAAAAAGGAGGATTACCTCCAAATTCTTCAGGACAACCTAAAATCATCAGCCCAGAGGTTGGGTCTTGGGCGCAGTTGGGTGTTCCAACAGGACAATGACCCCAAACACACGTCAAAAGTGGTAAAGGAATGGCTAAATCAGGCTAGAATGAAGGTTTTAGAAAGGCCTTCCCAAAGTCGTGACTTAAACGTGTGGACAATGCTGAAGAAACAAGTCCATGTCAGAAAACCAACAAATTTAGCTGAACTGCACCAATTTTGTCAAGAGGAGTGGTCAAAAATTCCACCAGAAGCTTGTGGATGGCTACCAAAGGCGCCTTATTGCAGTGAAACTTGCCAAGGGACATGTAAGCAAATATTAACATTGCTGTATGTATACTTTTGACCCAGCAGATTTGCTCACATTTTCAGTAGACCCATAATAAATTCATAAAAGAACCAAAACTTCATGAATGTTTTTTGTGACCAACAAGTATGTGCTCCAATCACTCTATCACAAAAAAATAAGAGTTGTAGAAATTATTGGAAACTCAAGACAGCCATGACATCATGTTCACTGTACGTGTAAACTGCAAGATGACGCCAGTAAACAACACCAAAACTGTAAATGTTCCATTGAGAATATAGAACATTACACACGGCGCTCAAAAATATGTCAAAATGTTTTTAGTACGACTTTGGTAAGCTATGAAGCCGCACCGCTTGATGGATTGTCGGTGCATTAAACATACGAGTATTATTATGGTGTGTGTGTAAGGACCGCAAAAAGGCACCTATTAGCAGACATTATCTGGCGTTTTGTTTCACAATATTATGCAAAACCAACTTTTCTTACCTTCTGGTACCTGCTGATGTGTATTTGGGATCTGCATAAGTCCTGAAAATGTGTGTGCGTCCGCCATTGTAGTCCGTGCCGACACCGTAGACATAAGCTGCTTCTTTTTCTCTATCTTCTTATTTGGCATTCATCTTCCGCTGTCGCCATTTCTAATATATAGAAGCGTAAAGTTCTGACTTATATCAATCGTAGCTACCAGCTATCAAAGTGCTAAAAACTGTAGTGAGTTTACATAATTCACCCACGGAACTTTAGTTATTAGAGGCTTCTTCTTTTTCTCTATCTTCTTTTCATGGGACATTCATCCTCCGCTGTTGCCATTTCTAATATAAAGTAGTGTAAAGTTCTTACTTATATCTGTCAGTAAAGTCCCCATGAGAGCGCTAAAACATACCGGTGTAGTGAGTTTACATTATTCACCCAAGGAACTTTAGTGATTAGAGAGTTCCGGTCGGACAGTTTTTCACGAGACACATTTTCGGGCGTTGTTGTTGCACTAGTGAGCCACGGATAAGGAGATACTGCTCCGTTATTGATTGAAGAAAAGTCTGAATGTCATTAAAACAGTTAGCGCCATCTTTTGACACTTCTTCCACTCCCGTCCTTGCACGCTACACCGCTACAACAAAGATGACGGGGATAAGACGCTGTCGAAGTATTATTATGGTGTGTGTATAAGGTAAGACATTATCTGGCGTTTTGTTTCGCAATATTATGCAAAAGCAACTTTTCTTACCTTCTGGTACCTGCTCATCTTTATTTGGGATCTGCATAATTCCAGAAAATTTGCGCACATCCGCCTTTGTAGTCCGTGCGGAACGCCGTAGTCTATAAGCTTCTTCTTTTTCTCCATTTTCTTGTTATGGGACATTCAACCTCCGCTGTTGCCATTTCTAATATAAAGTAGTGTAAAGTTCTTACTTCTATCTGTCAGTGAACTCGCCATGAAAGCGCTAAAACATACCGGTGTAGTGAGTTTACATTATTCACCCAAGGAACTTTAGTTATTAGAGAGTTCCGGCAATTTTTTTTTTTTTTTTTTTCTTTTTTTCATAAAGAAATACAATCATGTGTGCTTACGGACTGTATCCCTGCAGACTGTATTGATATATATTGACATACACATACACAATATGTAAATATTGTGTTTTTTATGTTGATTTAATTATTTTTTTTAAATAAATAAATAAAAAAATAAAAAAATTATTGCGCGGCCCGGTACCAATCGGCCCGGTGGTTGGGGACCACTGATGTAGACCACAAGATAGTGTTTAAAATTTAGAAAATAATCCTAATATGACTCCTTTAAAGTGCCTTATAATCCGGTGCGCCTTTTGTATGAAAAAAGACCTGAATAGACCCGCTCATCGGCAGTGCGCCTTATAATCCGGTGCGCCCTATGGTCCGAAGAATACTGTAGTTCCATGACTGTGCTTGTAAAGACAAAACACATCACCAATTGAATTTGTGTTTGACAACCCCCAAAACAAACTTTCAGACACATAATATTGTTTAAAAAACAATACTACAGTAATACAAACTACTACAGTGCAGTAGTTTTACAAAATAATGTAATAGTAAGTTAAAGCATCTACCTCTTCCAGCAGGATTTTCAAAATCCTATTCGGTCTGTTCAGATTGGCGTCCGGCCGTCTCATCAGACCCAACACGGACAACGAGCCAAGTCACCGAAGAAGGAACGTTGATCAATAAGCCCGGGGGAGCGTTAACCAAGTCCATAACTTTGTATCTCGGATAGCAGCGAGCATGTGACGACGTCGTCTTTTGTCAAGATCCCAGGCAAGCGTTGTGCGGCCAGAAGGTCGTTTGATTAGGAACCCGGCAGGAGAAATGTAACACAGGTCTAGCAGGACACAGAAAACTTTGGCATGCCCTAAACAATGAGCCAGCATTGAAGGAGGGAACAAGGTGGAAGTAAATATAACAATGAGGAACAGGTGGGCTGGCAGGACAAGGAACAGAAAGTCAAGGTGTAGCAAAGTACAAAGACCAAACAGGAAATACTGACAAAATAAGAGCACTGGGACAGGAAGTGATACTAAACCCAGGTAAATAACAAACAAGAGTTTTGGCATTGAAAAAGCAGCAATTTGTAGTTATGTTACCTCATACTATCAGAGTAGTGGGGGTGGAGAGTGGACACTTTTCAGGGGAGGGACACGACTCCTGGAAGCTGTCAACTTCTCTTCAGACTGGCTTAATTCCAATACCTCTCCTCTGCCTTTCTTTTTAACCTCCCGCCTTGGTTAAGGGGCGTTCCAGTTATCCGCCAGGTAGGAGGAAAGGGCGAAGTACCTCCCTCGAAGTGCTCGCGGACCTCCCTACACTATCCGGTGCCAGGAGAAATATGGCAGAGCAGAAACCCAGAGAAGCGTGGAAATGTAAGCAATAAGCGTAATTAATGATTGTCATAATAATGACACTGGTGGCACGTTGTGTAAATGGTAAATAAAAACAGAATACAATGATTTTTTCAACTTATATTCAATTGAATAGACTGCAAAGACAAGATATTTAATGTTCCAACTGCAATTTTTTTTTTTTTTTTTGTGCAAATAATCATTAATTTAGAATTTAATGGCAGCAACACATTGCAAAAAAGTTGTCACAGGGGCATTTTTACCACTGTGTTACATGGCCTTTCCTTTTAACAACACTCAGTAAACGTTTGGGAACTGAGGAGACTATTTTTTGAAGCTTTTCAGATGGAATTCTTTCCCATTCTTGCTTGATGTACAGCTTAAGTTGTTCAACAGTCCGGGGTCTCCATTGTGGTATTTTAAGCTTCATAATGCACCACACATTTTCAATGGGAGACATGTCTGGACTACAGGCAGGCCAGTCTAGTACCCACACTCTTTTACTATGAAGCCACGCTGTTATAACACGTGGCTTGGCATTGTCTTGCTGAAATAAGCAGGGGCGTCCATAATAACACTGCTTGGATGGCAACATATGTTGCTCCAAAACCTGTATGTACCTTTCAGCATTAATGGCGCCTTCACAGATGTGTAAGTTACCCATGTCTTGGGCACTAATACACCCCCATACCATCACACATGCTGGCTTTTCAACTTTGCGCCTATAACAATCTGTATGGTTGTTTTCCTCTTCGTTCCGGAGGACACCACGTCCACAGTTTCCAAAAACAATTTGAAATGCGGACTCGTCAGACCACAGAACACTTTTCCACTTTGCATCAGTCCATCTTAGATGAGCTCGGGCCCAGCGAAGCTGGCGGCGTTTCTGGGTGTTGTTGATTAATGGTTTTCGCTTTGCACAGTAGAGTTTAAACTTGCACTTACAGATGTAGCATCAAACTGTAGTTACTGACAGTGGTTTTCTGAAGTGTTCCTGAGCCCATGTGATGATATCCTTTACACACCGATGTCGCTTTTTGATGCAGTACCGCCTGAGGGATCGAAGTTCCGTAATATCATCGGTTTCGTGCAGTGATTTCTCCAGATTCTCTGAACGTTTTGATGACATTACAGACCATAGATGGTGAAATACATAAATTCCTTGCAATAGCTGGTTGAGAAATGTTGTTCTTAAACTGTTGGACAATTTGCTCACCCATTTGTTAACAAAGTGGTGACCCTCGCCCCATCCTTGTTTGTGAATGACTGAGCATTTCATGGAAGCTGCTTTTATACCCAATCATGGCACCCACCTGTTCCCAATTAGCCTGTTCACCTGTAGGATGTTCCAAATAAGCGTTTGATGAGCACTTTTCAAGTTTCCCCAGTCTTTTTTGCCACTTGTGCCAGCTTTTTTTAAACATGTTGCAGGCATCAAATTCCAAATGAGCTAATATTTGCAAAAAGTAACAATGTTTTTCAGTTTGAACGTTAAGTATCTTGTCTTTGCAGTCTATTCAATTGAATATAAGTTGAAAAGGATTTGCAAATTATTGTATTCTGTTTTTATTTACCATTTACACAACGTGCCAACTTCACTGGTTTAGGGGTTTGTGAATTTTGGCTTCAAAAACATTACATTCTGCAAGCTGACACGCCAGCACTTCCAAATTTTGCCAAGAACGTTGTCTTTCAAACAGTCTTCCTCTTAATAAAGACAGGTGAAAAAAATTGAGCACAAGCAAAGCCAAACATCGTGAGAGACGGCATCTTGAAAGTAAACAAACACTTGTCGCGTCTGCCTTAAGTTACAGCTTGCAAACCCCGAGGGTTGAAGACGTAGTGAGACTCGAGCGACGTCCGTATGCATAGGGGCGTTATGGTTGATTAAGCATTTTTATGCAATTTAAAGCGCACAAATTAAGCCAAAAATAAGGTATTGTTTTACTGTAAATTGATGAGAAATGTACACTTTTTTTATGGAGATGTCTAGCGGGCTCCTGTAGTTGCCTAATGATAAGTCCACCAGCAGCTGGAACGAACAAGGAGGATAGCATCTGGCAACCCGCGGCTCTAGATTTAGCGCCGCCCGATTGGCTCCCTGGACCTCTTTCAGAGATGTGTGAAAATGGAAAAAGATGAAGAAAAAAAACATATTTTTGTTTTAATATATTTTATGTAGGAGAACAAACATGACACACACCTTCCTAATTGCTAGAAATCCCACTGTTTATGCTATACACGCTTCACTGATGAGAGTATTTGGCAAGCACCGTTTTGTCCTAGAAATTTCAGCAATACTTGAACTCATTGAACTTTAACAACTTTCTCCGATGCTGCCACATAAAGACGTGTTTTATGCCACACCTTTCATTTTGTCCACCAAACGTTTTATACTGTGCGTGAATGCACACAGGTGAGCTGTGTTGATTGTATTGATTTGCTGGAGTGCTTATCAGGCATATTTGGCCAATCCATGACTGCAAGCTAATCGATGCTAACATGCTATTTAGGCTAACTGCATGTACATATTGCATCATTATGCCTTGTTTGTAGGTATATTTGAGCTCATTTAATTTCCTTTACTTATGTCCTCTGTGTATTTAATTTATATTTGCATGTCTCATGACACATTATTTGTATGTAATATTGGATACATTTCTGATAGTTGTTTGCGTGCCATGTTGTTCCAGACCACAGCAAATGTTACCCAGCTTGCAAAGATTGTAATAAATCCATTAGAAGAAGACAGCCTGCCCTTTCCTTTAACTTGGATACACACATCTGTACCTTTGGCCATTCTGAGCCAGTAATTTCCAGGAGTCATCTCGTCCTGTGAGAAGCCTCCATTTTACTAATGATGTCCAATGTTGCAAAAATGTGTAGACTAAAAATTGAAATACAGCATTTCTGTCAACGAAGATTTGCGTCAGCCTTTGATAGTAGGCCAATATAGACACATTATTTGTTGCCTTCATTATAACACTTATATAAGGCTTTTAATTTTTTGCAGCTCCAGACAGATTTTTTTTTTTGTATTTTTCGTCCAATATGGCTGTATTAACATTTTGAGTTGCCGACCCCTGATATAATCAGTTCGGAGTGCGGGAGAGCGGCTGCCTGAACACCGCAACCCGAAGCAGCTTTAGGTGTGGGTGGAAAAGTGATCCGTGGATGGATAAGCAAGCCTCAACAGCGCTAACAGAGAACATTGCCGACTTAGGTGGAAAGGCTGCAGAAGCTGGACCGCTGCTAAAGAAAACAAAATGATGTCGATCTCTAGCTAAAAGCTATAGCTCGCAAGAAACAAGATGTTTTGGAGGCGGATTTACTGGGTTCAGTCTGGCATTCGCTACTCCAACTAATGCCTGGGAGGCTTGTAATCACTATGTCTAGCATTAAACCACTACAGTTGGTACAAAATGTGTCTGTTAGACTTTTGACAAGAACAAGAAAGTTTGATCATATTATGCCTATACTGTATATACCTTTATATACATACTGTATATACGTTTATATACATATATATATATATATACATATATATATACATATATATACTGGCTCACCTGCACTGGCCTCCTGTGCACTTAAGATGCGACTTTAAGGTTTTACTACTTACGTATAAAATACTACACGGTCTAGCTCCATCCTATCTTGCTGATTGTATTGTACCATATGTCCCGGCAAGAAATCTGCGTTCAAAGAACTCCGGCTTATTAGTGATTCCCAGAGCTCCAAAAAAAGTCTGCGGGATATAGAGCGTTTTCTATTCGGGCTCCAATACTCTGGAATGCCCTCCTGTTAACAGTTAGAGATGCTACTTCAGTAGAAGCATTTAAGTCCCATCTTAAAACTCATTTGTATACTCTAGCCCAGGGGTCACCAACGCGGTGCCCGCGGGCACCAGGTAGCCCGTAAGGACCAGATGAGTAGCCCGCTGGCCTGTTCTAAAAATAGCTCAAATAGCAGCACTTACCAGTGAGCTGCCTCTATTTTTTAAATTGTATTTATTTACTAGCAAGCTGGTCTCGCTTTGCCCGACATTTTTAATTCTAAGAGAGACAAAACTCAAATAGAATTTGAAAATCCAAGAAAATATTTTAAAGACTTGGTCTTCACTTGTTTAAATAAATTCATTAATTTTTTTACTTTGCTTCTTATAACTTTCAGAAAGACAATTTTAGAGAAAAAATACAACCTTAAAAATGATTTTAGGATTTTTAAACACATATACCTTTTTACCTTTTCAATTCCTTCCTCTTCTTTCCTGACAATTTAAATCAATGTTCAAGTAAATTTATTTTTTTATTGTAAAGAATAATAAATACATTTTCATTTAATTCTTCATTTTAGCTTCTGTTTTTTCGACGAAGTATATTTGTGAAATATTTCTTCAAACTTATTATGATTAAAATTTAAAAAAATGATTCTGGCAAATCTAGAAAATCTGTAGAATCAAATTTAAATCTTATTTCAAAGTCTTTTGAATTTCTTTTAAAAATTTTGTTCTGGAAAATATAGAAGAAATAATGATTTGTCTTTATTAGAAATATAGCTTGGTCCAATTTGTTATATATTCTAACAAAGTGCAGATTGGATTTTAACCCATTTAAAACATGTCATCAAAATTCTAAAATTAATCTTAATCAGGAAAAATTACTAATTCATAAATTATTTTTTTAATTTTTTCAAAAAGATTTAAATTAGCTAGTTTTTCTCTTCTTTTTTTCGGTAGAATTTTGAATTTTAAAGAATCGAAATTGAAGATAAACTATGTTTCAAAATTTAATTGTCATTTGTTTCGTGTTTTCTCCTCTTTTTAACCGTTCAATTAAGTGTAAATATCATTAATTATTAATAATAACATAGAGTTAAAGGTAAATTGAGCAAGTAGCTCTTGGTTTCAAAAAGGTTGGTGACTCCTGTGTTAGATCCACTATGGACTGGACTCTCAAACTATTATGCTAGATCCACTATGGACTGGACTCTCACACTATTATGTTAGATCCACTATGGACTGGACTCTCACATTATTATGTTAGATCCACTATGGACTGGACTCTCACACTATTATGCTAGATCCACTATGGACTGGACTCTCACACTATTATGCTAGATCCACTCGACGTCCATTGCACCGGTCGCCCAGGGGGGTCCCACATCTACGGTCCCCTCCAAGGTTTCTCATTGTCATCCCATTGGGTTGAGTTTTTTCTTGCCCTGATGTGGTATCTGAGCAGAGGATGTCGTCGTGGCTTGTGCAGCCCTTTGAGACACTTGTGATTTAGGGCTATATAAATAAACTTTGATTGATTGATTGATTTGATTTAAATGTATGTAGGTTAAAAAAAAGCTGAAAGACAGCTCCTATCTCAAAAGACTTGTAAATGGGGGTACCACCGTACAATCACACCTGTAATCCAGCATCTTGACGTATTCCACACGCAGTCAACACATTATTTATGTCGACTGGTAAGGTATTTTAAGGTGAGGCAGCCTGGAAGGAGTTACTATGATCTTTTAGTATCTGTGTGATGTGTCATGTCTCATCTGCTATGTTCTACTCACAGCCTCGTACTCGCATACATTTTCTATGGAAATGAGTGCAGATCACAGAGTTTTTGTCTCTCAACCTTGGCTATCACATGCATGCATTCCTATTGTTCTGAGCCCAAACCGAAAACCAAGCAACCAGTCTCAGACCATGCAGACCTTCTCTTTCATGGACAAACCCGCCCACCCCCCTGCTGTCAGAGACCCCTGCGGTCTCTGCGGGGCACGCTGGATCAGGGACTCAGCCTCCCCCGTCTACCACGCCTCGGCTGCCATTCATTAGTAGACGACGCAACTTTTCGAGCATGTTAATGAATAAGTCGGGAGTAACGCGAGTGTGAACGGCCGTACGAGCGACGGACAGATTGATCGATTGTGAACGATGTCGACGGGAATTGTTATTGAGCCAACGCCTGAAGGAGATGATTAAAAAGTGTTTCACGACGCCATTAGCTGTCAACCAATCAGATGTGTGACAGCAGGGGTCAATAGACTATTTTTACTATCATCATTGTGCAAATGCTGCGAGTCAAAACAAGAATGAGGCAATGGTTGCAAGGCTTTGCGAGTAATTATAGAATTAGACTACTCAAGTCATTCTTATGCTGCTCACAGACCCCAGTCTGTTTTTGCATGATATTTGCCACATTGTTAGGACGTGTTGTGTTCTAGTAATCATATTTCAATCACTTCTGTCATTGACATTCATTTTTTGCAGACGAGTGTCCAGTTGTCCTTTTTATTATTGGAAACCATGACTCAGAGTAGACAACACGTAGGTTAGATTCAACAATACAAAGTTGACGTAAATACAAGACCACCCTGAATGTAAAACAACCACTTTTTTAAGTTACCGTATTTTGCGGACCATAGGTCGCATTAAAGGGGTCATATTATTATTATTTTTTCTAAATGTAAAACACTTCCTTGTGGTCTGCGATGAGGTGGCGACTTGTCCAGGGTGTACCCCGCAATCCGCCCGAATGCAGCTGAGATAGGCTCCAGCACCCCCCGCGACCCCAAAAGGGACAAGCGGTAGAAAATGGATGGAGGGACTTCCTTGTGGTCCACATAACATGTGATGGTGGTTCTTTGGTCAAAATGTTGCATAGATGATGTTTTACAGATCATCTTCAAGCCGCTTTCTGACAGTCGCTTCAGGAGGCGCCGTTTTGTGGGCGGTCTTATTTACGTGGCTCACCTGACAACAAGCTAACCATACACTTGGGCAAAACAGAATCCATCCTATTTGGGTCCCACATCAACCTTAAGAAAGTCAATGACTTCACTATAAAAGTGGGTGACATTGTTATCACCAGGAAAGATGAGGTCACCTACCTAGGTTCCATTCTAGAGGCTAACCTTTCCTGTGATAAAATGGCAACCAAGGTAATCAAAAAGGTCAACTAACGAACGAGATTTCTCTACAGAATCTCCTCTCTGGTCAACAAAAGCCCCTTGAGGATTCTGGCGGGAACTCTCGTTCAACCCTTTTTCGATTACGCATGCACCTCCTGGTACCCTAACACCTCCAAAACCCTCAAATCTAAACTCCAAACATCTCAGAACAAGCTAGTCAGGTTACTGCTAGACCTCCACCCCAGATCCCACCTCACTCCTACCCACTTCTCTAAAGTGGGCTGGCTCAAGGTGGAGGACAGAGTAAAACAACTTGCACTGAGCCTAGTCTATAAAATCCGCTACACCTCCCTGATACCGAAGTACATGTCAAACTACTTCCTTAACGTCAATGACCGCCATAACCACAACACCAGGGGGAGCTCCACTAACCACGTTAAACCCAGATTCCGATCTAACAAAGGTCTTAACTCATTCTCTTTCTATGCCACATCAATATGGAATGCACTCTCAACAGGTGTAAAAGAAAGGGCATCTCTATCCTCCTTCAAAACCGCACTAAAAGAACACCTCCAGGCAACTACAACCCTAAACTAACACCCTCCCTTCCACATAATACCTCTTCGGACTATAAATAATCAAATGTAAATAATCATACAATCAAATGTAGACACTTTTTCTTATACTTTCTGATCTCTCTCTATGTCCACTACTTGCTATATATATCCATCCAAGTCAGTCCTACACTGTTTCACTATCCATTTCTCTGATGATGCAATTGTTGATGCTGATTGTTGATGTCTGAAGTGTTGATACCAACCAAACCTACCCCCGCCCCCCCCTCCATATCCCACATCCCGGATTGTAAATAATGTAAATAATTCAATGTATATACTCTGATGAGTATCTTGTGTGATGACTGTATTATGATGTTAGTATATATTTGATAATATTTGATAGTATATATCTATATCATGAATCAATTTAAGTGGAACCCGACTTAAACAAGTTGAAAAACTGTTTCGGGTGTTACCATTTAGTGGTCAATTGTACGGAATATGTACTTCACTGTGCAATCTACTAATACAAGTTTCAATCAATCAATCAAAAATATTCGACAGCGTCTTCTCCCCGTCATCTTTGTTGTAGCGGTGTAGCGTGCAAGGACGGGAGTGGAAGAAGCGTCAAAAGATGGCGCTATCTGTTTTAATGACATTCAGACTTCACTTCAATCAATAACGGAGCAGCATCTTCTCATCCGTGGCTCACTAGGTCGTAAATGTGTCCCGTGAAAAACCGTCCGACCGGAACTCTCTAATAACTAAAGTTCCTTGAGTGAATAATGTAAACTCACTACACCGGTATGTTTTAGCGCTTTCATGGTGAGTCTACTGACGGATATAAGTAAGAACTTTACACTACTTTATATTAGAAATGGCAACAGCGGAGGATGAATGTCCCATAACAAGAAGATAAAGAAAAAGAAGAAGCTTATCGACTACGGTGTCGTCACGGACTACAAAAGCGTATCCACGCAAATTTTCTGGACTTATGCAGATCCCAAATACAGATCAGCAGTAACTAGAAGGTAAGAAAAGTAGCTTTTACATAATATTGGGAAACAAAACGCCAGATAATATCTTACCTTATACACACACCATAATAATACTTAAATGTTGAAGAGCAGTACAATCCATCAAGCGGTGCGGCTTCATAGCTTACCAAAGTCGTACTAAAGCATTTTGATAGTTGTTTAAGTGCTGTGTGTAATGTTCTATATTTTCAATGGAACATATAACATTTTGGTGTTGTTTACTTGAGTCATATTGCAGTCTACACGTATCTCGTGTGTGACTGACTACTGGTCACACTATTACACTACATCACACATTATTCCGTACATTAGGCGCACCGGGTTATAAGGCGCACCGTCGAGTTTTGAGAAAATAAAAGGATTTTAAGTGCGCCTTATAGTCCCAAAAATACGGTATGTATTTTTTTAATATAAGGATTTTTTTAACAATAAGATAGAGAAAAAGAAGAAGCTTATCGACTACAAAGGCGGACACGCGAAAATTTTCAGGATTTATGCAGATCCCAAATATACATCAGCAGGTACCAGAAGGCAAAAAAAGTTGCTTTTGCATAATACTGCGAAACAAAACACCAGATATGTCTTACCTTATACACACACCATAATAATACTAGTATGTTGAAGCACAGTTCTGTGGGTGAATTATGTAAAGTCACTACACTGGTACTTTTTAGCGCTTCCATAGCGAGATAGAAGTTAGAACTTTACACTACTTTGTATTAGAAATGGCAACAGCAGAGGGTGAATGTCCCATAACAAGAAGATAGAGAAAAAGAAGAAGCTTATCGACTACGGCACTGGCACGGACTACAGTGGCGGACGTGCACAAATTTTCAGGACTTATGCAGATCCCAAATACACATCAGCAGGTACCAGAAGGTAAGAAAAGTTTATTTTGCATAATATTGCGAAACAAAATGCCAGATAATATGTCTGCTAATGGCTGCCATTTTGCGGTCCTTATACACACACTATAGTAACACTTGTATCTCTGACTACGGTAGCCGTAACGGGCCGACAATCCATCAAGCGGTGCGGCTTCAAAGTCGTACTAAAACATTTTGACAGATTTTTGAGCGCCGTGTGGAATGTTCTTTTATTTTCAATGGAACATTTAAAGTTTTGGTGTTGTTTACTGGCGTCATATTGCAGTCTACACGTATCTCTTATGTCTGACTGCCATCTACGGGTCACACTAATCATTACACCATGTACCAAATAAAATTGCTTTGAAGTCGGTAAGCACAACCAGAATTATCCCGTATATTAGGCGCGTCGGGTTGTTGATTTTTGAGAATATTAAAGGATTTTAAGTGCGCCTTATAGTTCGAAAATAGGGTAATTATTTTCCAGCAAGCCTCAAAATACAAGAAGGTAAGAAAAATGAGGACCATGACTCTCCCTTTGTCCACTCCCCACATGGTATTGATTTATCAAAACAGTCAAGGTTCCGTTTTTTTCACCCTGCTATTTCTTATACACCGCCAGTTCTTTGTCCGGCTTTATGACACTCCAAAAGAGCATCCACGTTTGGTATGCAGCAAAGCGCAAAAGTCCATTGATTTCCTGTCTGTCTGTCTTATCAAGACATTTCTTGCCGCTCACCTACCCAGTCGCCCACATGCACAGACTCCGAGAACATATCGTTGGCGAAAATCAAATAAAAAACCGACTCTTTGCATGTGCACGGGTTATTAATTTGAGAAAGTCATTAATTCATAGTGGTGAGTGACGGCAGCTGCACCAGATTGGATACGACTTCCAAATTCTGTCACTTATTGGACGGCAGCTGCAGCTCGGAAGACACGGTGAGACAAAATAAACAAGCGAGACGACAGCTCAGAATCATTAAGTTATACCGGCGGGGGGATAGATTTGGTGTTTTTCCATCAACTATAAAAGGTGTGCATCGTGAGTATTAACAAGCTAATGGGACTAAAACTCTGAAAGTCATTATCCTCCGCCGTCATTTAGATGAGAAGTAAACATTGGAATGACTGATTTTCAGAATGTTCAGACTACCTTTATTGTCATTGTATGGAAACAACGAAATTAGACAGCAATCCAGCTCAAAAAAACCTAGTCTTAAAGGCCCTAAAAGCCACTACTACCGACCACGCAGTCTGATAGTTTATATATCAATGATGAAATCTTAACATTGCAACACATGCCAATACAGCCGGGTTAACTTATAAAGTGCAATTTAAAATTTCCAGCGAAACTTCCGGTTGAAAACGTCTGTGTATGATGACGTATGCGCGTGACGTCAATGGTTGAAACGGAAGTATTCGGACACCATTGTATCCAATACAAAAAGCTCTGTTTTCATCGCAAAATTCCACAGTATTCTGGACATCTGTGTTGGTGAATCTTTTGCAATTTGTTTAATGAACAATGAAGACCGCGAAGAAGAAAGCTGTAGGTGGGATCGGTGTATTAGCGGCCGGCTGCAGCAAGGAGGACTTTGACTTGGATAGCACACGCGCTATCCGACGCTAGCCGCCGACCGCATCGATGATCGGGTGAAGTCCTTCGTCGCTCCGTCGATCGCTGGAACGCAGGTGAGCACGGGTGTTGATGAGCAGATGAGGGCTGGCTGGCGTAGGTGGATAGCTAATGTTTTTAGCATAGCTCTGTGAGGTCCCGTAGCTAAGTTAGCTTCAATGGCGTCGTTAGCAACAGCATTGTTAGGCTTCGCCAGGCTGGAAAGCATTAATCGTGTAGTTACATGTCCATGGTTTAATAGTATTGTTGATTTTCTGTCTATCCTTCCAGTCAGGGGTTTATTTCTTTTGTTTCTATCTGCAGTTAAGCCCGATGCTATCACGTTAGCTCCGTAGCTAAAGTGCTTCGCCAATGTATTGTCGTGGAGATAAAAGTCACTGTGAATGTCCATTTCGCGTTCTCGACTCTCATTTTCAAGAGGATATAGTATCCGAGGTGGTTTAAAATACAAATCTGTGATCCACAATAGAAAAAGGAGAAAGTGTGGAATCCAATGAACCCTTGTACCTAAGTTACGGTCAGAGCGAAAAAAGATACATCCTGCACTGCACTATAGTCCTTCACTCTCATGTTCCTCATCCACGAATCTTTCATCCTCGCTCAAATTAATGGGGTAATCGTCGCTTTCGAATCGCTCTCGCTGCTGGTGTAAACACTGGGGAAGAGTGAGGAGCCCTTCAACCTGTGACGTCACGCTACTTCCGGTACAGGCAAGACTTTTTTTTATCAGCGACTAAAAGTTGCGAACTTTATCGTCGATGTTCTCTACTAAATCCTTTCAGCAAAAATATGGCAATATCGCGAAATGATCAAGTATGACACATAGAATGGATCTGCTATCCCCGTTTAAATAAAAAAAATTCATTTCAGTAGGCCTTTAAGACAACAAACAATAATAAAGAAAATTAAAAAATTAAAACTTAATAAATGTTAAAAACATATTGCACAGCAGAACTCTATCAGAGGTAAGCAGGTTAATAAAGTGGTGAGTGTTCAGGTATATTTTGGACTATTTTCAGTATAGTTCTATTAAATTATATGGATTTTTTTTTACCAGCTCGTGTTGCACTGGACTGCGGTGTTTTCTGTGTGTGACTGCAGGTCAACAGGCTCAGCTGGCGAGCTGATGATGTAACACCCGCTTATTAAATATTTAAACGTACAGCACATGTTGTGATGCTGGAGAACTTCATCTTGTTAAAGCGGGGACTGCACCTTTTTTGGGGGGATTTTTGCCTTTTGTTCACAATCATTATGAAATACAAGAACACGTGTCTTTTTTCTTCTTTTAGGATTCAAAAGATGATAAAAAACTAAACGCTCGGAAGATGCGGCTAATGGTACCGTATTTTTCGGACTATAAGGCGCACTTAAAATCCTTTCATTTTCTCAAAAATCGACAGCGCGCCTTATAGCCCGGTGCGCCTAATGTACGGGATAATTCTGGTGGTGCTTACCGACCTCGAAGCTATTTTATTTGGCACATGGTGAAATGATAAGTGTGACCAGTAGATGGCAGTCACACATAAGAGATCGTGACATCTCTAATAATAATAAATAATAATGTAAGGAGATCAGCTGAGCAATACGGGAAAATACGGTAATATACCAAAATGATAAACTCCATGAAATGTGGTGCGTTATTATGTGCAAATATCTACATCAACAATCTAGATGTAGTTTCAGTCGCCATTAAAGTTAAAGTACCTATGTCCGACCGGAACTCTCTAATAACTATAGTTCCTTGGGTGAATAATGTACACTCACTACACCGGTATGTTTTAGCGCTTTCATGGCGAGTTTACTGACAGATATAAGTAAGAACTTTACACTACTTTATATTAGAAATGGCAACAGCGGAGGATGAATGTCCCATAACAAGAAGATAGAGAAAAAGAAGAAGCTTATCGACTACGTTGTCGTCACGGACTGCAAAGGCGGATTCGCTCAAATTTTGCGGAAAATGTAATTTCAGTTCTTATATGTCTTGTACACTGCAAAAACTGAAATCTAAGTAAGATTAAATATCTCAAATAAGGGGGATATTTGCTTATTTTCTGTCTGATAAGATAATTCTTCTTACTAAGCAGATTTTATGTTAGAGTGTTTTACTTGTTTTAAGGGTTTTGGTCCTAAATGATCTCAGTAAGATATTACAGCTTGTTGCTGAGATTTGATGACCTATATTGAGTAAAACATGCTTGAAACTAGAATATCAACTGTTGCAAAGCTGTGTCATCAACACTCACAAGTAGGGATGTCCGATAATGGCTTTTTGCCGATATCCGATATTCCGATATTGTCCAACTCTTTAATTACCGATACCGATATCAACCGATACCGATATATACAGTCGTGGAATTAGCACATTATTAGGCCTAATTTGGACAACCAGGTATGGTGAAGATAAGGTCCGTTTTAAAAAAAAAATTATAAAATAAAATAAGATAAATAAATTAAAAACATTTTCTTGAATAAAAATTCAAGTAAGACAATACAAAAACAGTTACATAGAAACTAGTAGTTAATGAAAATGAGTAAAATTAACTGTTAAAGGTTAGTACTATTAGTGGACCAGCAGCACGCACAATCATGTGTGCTTACGGACTGTATCCCTTGCAGACTGTATTGATATATATTGATATATAATGTAGGAACCAGAATATTAATAACAGAAAGAAACAACCCTTTTGTGTGAATGAGTGTGAATGGGGGAGGGAGGTTTTTTGGGTTGGTGCACTAATTGTAAGTGTATCTTGTGTTTGTTATGTTGATTTAATAAAAAAAATTAATAAAAATAAATAAATAAACCGATACCGATAATTTACGATATTACATTTTAAAGCATTATCGGCCGATATTATCGGACATCTCTACTCACAAGTATAAAACTACTTTTTTAAAGTAATAATTTATTATTTCAAGCATGAAAAAAAAACATTTAACATGTGACATTTCAAACAATTTTGAACAGAAATAGCTCATGCACATTCAGATAAATTCTTCAAAATTAAAATTTTGTCCGGGGGCCGGGCTGTGTATATATATATATATATATATATATATATATATATATATATATATATATATATATATATATATATATATATATATATATATACATATATATATATTCTTTGCGCACTAATTGACTGAAAGAGCACGCACTTGGCGCGATGATGTCATGTTGTCGATGGAAAAATGCATTTTTAGACCATATGATTTGCCTGAGCGCCTAGGAGACCCCGAGAGTAACAAGCGGTTGCCTTGTTGCCTTTCCATTAAGAACAATAAATTAGTTTTTAGTATAAGTTTGCTGGTTTCAAGAAATGTAATGCTGAGCGCATATCATTATGTCAACATAATGGCACTAGCATTTATTAAATTTAAGAATATTTTTCAGCATATTGAGCAAAAAGGTCTCCTTTTTTTCTGTCAAGAAAAATGCACTTATTAGTGAGAAAATACTTATTTTAAGGTATTTTGGGGTTCATTGAGGTTAGCTAATTTTACTTGTTTTTGAAATTCTTGACAAGCCAAATTTTCTTGTTCTATTGGCAGATAATTTTGCTTAGTTCAAATAAAATACCCCTAATTTATTTTTATTTTTTTTCTTGTTTTTGAACACTGACTTTTTGCAGTGTCGACATGTTTTATGGCATTTCATATTTTGTAGTGCTGCGATAGCGTGTGAAACGCTTAACAGTCCGACACACACACACTCGTGGTACGGAGACTAGTGAGGTGCAAATGCCAAAGGGATGTTGTCCACTCCTGAAAAGCACCAGTGGCTCCCATAATGCTGCAGTTTCATGGAGCCTCCAAGCATCCTGAAACAGAGCGGAACACTCTCTCCACTGACAAATGTCATCTGGATTTCCGACCGGAGTTTAACGACTGTATTAAAAGCCCAATTAATCTATGGTAATGATAATGCACGGTTATTGCCCTGAGGCATATCAGACAAATCATTTTTTTTATTGTCATCTGCCACATTATTAAGGAGGCATGTGTTAACATTTGGAATTGACAATTCATGTCCACAGTATTGTACTTATTGTATTCCAACAAAATACCAAAGGTAAATATGTTTTATTCCAACATTGACTATTTTTTATCCTGTCTCTTGACCACTCTTTATTTATTTGGCATCCACCCTACAGGCTAAATCAATTTGAATGTGTTTTAATGCACCCAAAATGTTCTGATTTTGAAGTAAAACAAGAGTTTCAACTAAAATCTATGAGCTTAAATTAAAGGAGCCATAGTGCCCAGATGACCGAGACTTAACTAACAAGTTCTACTTATGTACAAAACCCAAAACCAGTGAAGTTGGCACGTTGTCTAAATGGTAAATAAAAACAGAATACAATAATTTGCAA
Organism: Entelurus aequoreus; assembly: GCF_033978785.1. Classification (NCBI taxonomy): domain Eukaryota; kingdom Metazoa; phylum Chordata; class Actinopteri; order Syngnathiformes; family Syngnathidae; genus Entelurus; species Entelurus aequoreus. The sequence continues at coordinate 20,494,699 of NC_084750.1, read as the reverse complement.
ATCCTTTTCAACTTATATTCAATTGAATAGACTGCAAAGACAAGATATTTAATGTTCGAACTGAAAAACGTTGTTATTTTTTGCGAAAATTTGCTAATTTGGGTTTTGATGCATGCAACATGTTTCAAAAAACCTGGCACAAGTAGCAAAAAAAGACCAACAGAGGAAAAGAACCATCCGGACTGTTCTAGGCGCTAAAGTCAAAGCCATTTATCAACAACACCCAGAAACTTGCTTGGCCCAAGTTCATCTAAGATGGACTGATGCAAAGTGGAAAAGTGTTCTGTGGTCTGACGAGTCCACATTTCAAATTGTTTTTGGAAACTGTGGACGTCGTGTCCTCCGGAACAAAGAGAAAGAGAACCATCCGGACTGTTCTAGGCGCAAAAGTCAAAGCCATTTATCAACAACACCCAGAAACGCCGCCGGCTTTGCTGGGCCCGAGCTCATCTAATATGGACTGATGCAAAGTGGGAAAGTGTTCTGTGGTCTGACGAGTCCACATTTCAACATTTTTTGGGAAACTGTGGACGTTGTGTCCTTCGGAACAAAGAGGAAAAGAACCATCCGGACTGTTCTAGGTGCAAAGTTCAAAAGCCAGCATCTGTGATGGTATGGGGGTGTATTGGTGCCCAAAGCATGGGTAATTTACACATCTGTGAAGGCACCATTAATGCTGAAAGGTTTTGGAGCAACATATGTTGCCATCCAAGTAACGTCTTGTTCATGGACGCCCCTGCTTATTTCGGCAAGACAATGCCAAGCCACATTCTGCACGTGTTGCAACAGCGTGGTTTCGTAGTAAATGAGTACGGGTACTAGACTGGCCTGCCTGTAGTCCAGACCTGTCTCCCATTGAAAATGTGTGGTGCATTATGAAGCCTAAAATACCACAACGGACTGTTGAACAACTTAAGCTGTACATCAAGCAAGAATGGGAAAGAATTCCACCTGAAAAACTTCAAAAATGGGTTCTCCTCAGTTCCCAAACGTTTATTGAGTGTTGTTAAAAGGAAAGGCCATGTAACACAGTGGTAAAAATGCCCCATGCGCCAACTTTTTTGCAATGTGTTGCTGCCATTAAATTCTTAGTTAATGATTATTTGTCCCCAGTTTCTCAGTTGGAACATTACATATCTTGTCTTTTTGATTTGCAAATCATTGCATTCTTTTTTTATTTATGATTTACACAACGTGCCAACTTCTCTGGTTTTGGGTTTTATATGTTTTGCTCCTAAAAAAAAATCTGGCAGTCATTTCCTAAAATACAAATTAGTTTTTGAGTAATGTGTAGAAAACCAACCATACTTGGAACACCCCCTTTCCATGGCCAGACTCGATATGGCGCCCCCTCTTGGAGTGACGTCATCTGCAGAACTGGAGCCCATTTACCCGCATACCCAGTGTAGATAAAGGCGTGTAAAACTATTATTTTGATCACTTTACTGCATGTTTTTGTCACCGCGGTCCATTAATACTTCAAAACTGATATGGTTAACATTATGAGCAAAAAATGAAATCACCTTTTCCGGACTTTAATAGAGACTATAGTTTGCGTTCCCTCATTTCCTCAAGCATCTCGAGGAAAACATCAGTAGAAGAGGACACAAAATACAATACTAGCGGCTTAGGTTCATTTTTTTTGTTTTTTGACTCAGTTTTTCCCCCCTAGGGAGCTCCTAATTTTCAAAATCGCGTTTGGCTTGAGTTTAAGATTTTTACATCCAAACTCTGACCAAACCTTCTTCTTGGAAGTCAGAATAATCAAAATGGTGCCTACTTTCTTCATATTGCCATCATTTGGAAATGAATGCAGGCTGACCCCTTCTTTTGATATATTGCTACAACCAACAACAATACATCTGACAGACATATTTGATCCTTCCTTCAAATTCATTCACCCATCCATTTTCTACCGCTTGTCCCTCTTGGGGTCACTCTCATATTCATAAACCTATCCCTAGGTGCATGTCTTTGGAGGTGGTAGGAAGCCGGAGTACTTGGAGGGAACCCACGCAGTCACAGGTAGAACATGCAAACTCCAAGCCTGGGGATCGAACCCAGGACCTTCTTGTTGTGAGGCACACGCACTAAACCCCAGTCCGGCCGTGCTGCCTTCCTTCAAATTAGGCCTCAAAATATTGTGATTCGGGAGAAAGATGCTACCATACATACATACTACGTCGAATGAAATTGCCTTCAGTGTTTTGGTAGGGCATGTTGGCGTGACCCCAGGATGCAGAGAGACAAGGCGACGTGCAGGTTCATAATTACTTATGGACCAAAAAACAGCAGAAACAAAAGGCTAATGCAAGGCACGTAGCGACAGTCGAGTAACTCGTGCACCGGCGCTGGCAAGGCGCAACGGGTGAACCTAAATAGACTTGATAAGAAATAGAAAACAGGCGCGCTGGCAGGAAACTAAGCAAGACCAGGAGTTCAACAGAAAGTACAACCAAAATAGGAGCACCAGGACAGATAATGACCCAGAAGAGAGAAACATACCTAACAATTTCCAAACGGTCATGTCAAAGTTAAAAGTTAAAGTACCACTGATAGTCACACACACACTCGGTGTGATGAAATTACTCTGTGCATTTGACCCACCCCCTGGGAGGTGAGGAGAGCAGTGAGCAGCAGCGGTGGCCGCGCCCGGGAATATTTTTTGGTGATTTAACCCCCCAATCCCAACCCTTGATGCTGAGTGCCAAGCAGGGAGGTAATGTGTCCCATTTTTATAGTCTTTGGTATGAACTCAAAACCTACCAGATCTCACTCTAACCTCTAACATTAGCAGGCTCATGCAGCACTTTTTGGAGCTTAAAGTGGGCGTTTCAAAATGTTAAAAAAAAAAATTTTAAAAGCCTAAAATCACAATGGCAGTTAATTCTCAAAGTGTGGAGAAGTAACTGGGTGTTGTTGATACATGGCATTTCAGTCCAGCTTCTTCAGCTCTTAAAGTCTGATATTGACAACCAAATGTCCATTACTGTGGTGTGTGGCCTGCATTCAGTGGTACGCAACAGAATCACATGATTCAAGTAGTGTTTTATTTTCCTACATTCAAACACAGTGTTACTGTTCAAACTGCGTGTAGTTTTACAGTGGCCAAAATATTAAATATTCGTGTTAAATAAAACCTACCGATCTCAGGGCGGACACTCTAACCACAAGGCCACTGTGCCGGATTGGGGCTGTATGTGGGATCATGACATCCAGTCTTCTGTAGGGGGACATTAGCAGGCTCATGCAGCACTTTTTGGAGCTTAAAGTGGGCGTTTCAAAATGTTAAAAAAAAAACAAGCCTAAAATCACAAAGGCAGTTCATTCTCAAACTGTGGAGAAGTAACTGGGTGTTGTTGATAAATGGCATTTCAGTCCATTGCAGTCTTAAAGTCTGATATTGACAACCAAATGTCCATTACTGTAGTGTGTGGCCTGCATTCAGTGGTACGCAACAGAATCACAGGATTCACACAGTGTTACTGTTCAAACCGTGTGTAGTTTTACAGTGGCCAAAATATTAAAATGTACGTGTTAAATAAAACCTCTGCCTTGTTTTTAATGAATACTTAGGCCTACTACACTACTGTATTTTAATAATGGTCATTATGGGGGGTACTTGGAGAGCCAAGTTTTTTCTGAGGTAGTACTTGGTACTGTAGTGGATTGTCCGAAGCTTAAACAGCAACTAAAGTGAATTTAGTACAAAAAATGTATTTACCCATAGTCAAAAGTGCAAGTCGGATTGAGCTGTCCCTGCAGACAAAAAACCGTCCTCCGGAGGACACACGAATCAAGCAATCTCTCTGAGTCCTGGTCTCCTGGCCATTTTTATCTAATAATAATAATAATAATAATAATAATACCTGGGATTTATATAGCGCTTTTCTAAGTACCCAAAGTCGCTTTACATGTTAAAAACCCATCATTCATTCACACCTGGTGGTGGTAAGCTACTTTCGTAGCCACAGCTGCCCTGGGGTAGACTTATCTGTTTCTTTGTGCGTCAAGGTCCTGCTGTTTTCGACATGTTTGTTTTGCAACATCCTTGAATCCCCTAGTCATGCTTAGACAATCAAAACATTTTGTAGACTGGTCGGCACGACTTCATATTGAACTTTGGCCTACTTCTAGTCCTTCAATGGCTTAGAATAGAAGAGAAATTAAATGAGCGTACATTCTTGACAGACATGAAATATAGTTCAAAGGTCAGAAATTCCACAACAGTAAAAACAAAAAGGTTTGAGAACAACTGCACCATGGTTTCTATTTTAGGGGGAGGGGGATTTTAACCCTTGTGTAATGTTCATATTGTTGTTACCGTTGCATTTTGTGGCTTTTAATGCCTCACAATCAAACACTTTTATGTTAAAATACTGAACAGATGTTTATTGGGATAAGGTAAACATCTGTTCAGTATTTTAATATAAAAGTGTTTGATTGTGAGGCATTAAAACACTTTTATGTTAAAATACTGAACAGATGTTTATTGGGATAAGGTAAACATCTGTTCAGTATTTTAATATAAAAGTGTTTGATTGTGAGGCATTAAAAGCCACAAAATGCAAGTGGTCCATCAGACCCACAAACGCTGGCTGAGTAACAACAATATGAACGTTGCACGGAAAATGTCTCTGCCAGTTTCCGCATCCCGCGGGGATTCTTCTTCTGTGTTTCTGCACCTGCGGTTCCCACACAAGGTTGCAACATTGTTGGTCAACACTGTCTGCTCTCATTTTCTCGCACATTTGACCCTCTGATGTTCTGTGTACCTACACTCTGTCCTCCTCCTGTCTAGGCCTGCTGTGTGTGTGTGTGTGTGTGTGGTACACAGAACATCAATTTCCAGTGGACCCGGACATCTTGTATGTAATAGAAATGTGTAGGGGTGGTGTATGGTGTGTGGTCATTAAATATGTATTCTGATATATGTTCTTCACAGAAAATGAGCCAAAGTCAGTGAGTCTCAGTTTGAAAAATTAATTAATTGTATCATTTTTCTTTTAATAAAAAATGAAAACGGGTCCCACAGACCCGAACACCACACAAGGGTTAAATCATGGTTTTTAGGTCCATAGCTATGAAATAAGTGCCACTGTTGTCAGCATTAGAGGGTGTTTTTTATTTGGTCTATATCAGGGGTCACCAACCTTTTTGAAACCAAGAGCTACTTTTTGGGTACTGATTAATGCGAAGGGCTACCAGTTTGATACACACTTAAATAAATTGCCAGAAATAGCCAATTTGCTCAATTTACCTTTAACTCTATGTTATTATTAATAATTAATGATATTTACACTTAATTGAATGGTTTAAAAGAGGAGAAAACACGAAAAAAATGACAATTAAATTTTGAAACATAGTTTATCTTCAATTTCGACTCTCTAAAATTCAAAATTCAACCGAAAAAAAGAAGATAAAAACTAGCTAACTCGAATCTTTTTGAAAAAATTAAAACCATTATTTATGGAACATCATTACTAATTTTTCCTGATTAAGATTAATTTTAGAATTTTGATGACATGTTTTAAATAGGTTAAAATCCAATCTGCACTTTGTTAGAATATATAACAAATTGGACCAAGCTATATTTCTAACAAAGACAAATCATTATTTCTTCTAGATTTTCCAGAACAAACGTTTTAAAAGAAATTCAAAAGACTTTGAAATAAGATTTAAATTTGATTCAACAGATTTTCTAGATTTGCCAGAATAACTTTTTTGAATTTTAATCATAATAGGTTTGAAGAAATATTTCACAAATATTCTTCGTCGAAAAAACAGAAGCTAAAATGAAGAATTAAATTAAAATTTATTTATAATTCTTTACAATAAAAAAAAAAAATTTACTTGAACATTGATTTAAATTGTCAGGAAAGAAGAGGAAGGAATTTAAAAGGTAAAAAGGTATATGTGTGTAAAAATCCTAAAATCATATTTAAGGTTGGATTTTTTCTCTAAAATTGTCTTTCTGAAAGTTATACGAAGCAAAGTAAAAAAATTAATGAATTTATTTAAACAAGTGAAGACCAAGTCTTTAAAATATTTTCTTGGATTTTCAAATTCTATTTGAGTTTTGTCTCTCTTAGAATTAAAAATGTCGGGCAAAGTGAGACCAGCTTGCTAGTAAATAAATACAATTTAAAAAATAGAGGCAGCTCACTGGTAAGTGCTGCTATTTGAGCTATTTTTAGAACAGGCCTGCGGGCTACTCATCTGGTCCTTACGGGCCACCTGGTGCCCGCGGGCACCGCGTTGGTGACCTCTGCTCTATATGGTCTTGCACAAACGAGTAGAACAATGGCTCACCAAGTACTCTGACTCACACAGCAAGAGGGATTACGCAAGAGAAAAGAACGCCAAGGAGAACAACGCGTTGGAGAGAGGAACGGTGGGTGTTAAAGACGCCGAGCGATGGATTGATTCACGATAGATGACGAGAAAGAACCCGGAGAGTCTTGGTTATTTAGGAGTCTTTTGGACGAGAGGTTCAACGCCTCCAAGCGAAGCCTTGGTTTAGCACTTGACTATGAAAACGAGAAGTGGTGTTGTTCAACTTTCAATCGCAGTGTGATGGAGTTTGAAATTGCCGCACATCGCAGCTGAACAGCTAACGTATATTATCCTCTTGTTTTCCTCTCACTTTTACGGGCCTACTTCTCACTCAAGGTTTTCTTGTGTTTTTATTATACCTTTAATCATTTCCTACGGCAGAATGGACTCGATGTGACGTGTGAATAAATATTTTTATGTGAAGATACTTTTTGGACCCTCCGATTATGCTGTGTCCTTAAAAACAGGGTTTGACATCTTTAGTGTGGAAGTACACTATGTTGCCAAAAGTATTTGGCCACCTGCCTTGACTCACATATGAACCCATTCCTAACCCATAGGGTTCAATATGATGTGGGTCCACCTTTTGCAGCTATTACAGGAAGGCTGTCCACAAGGTTGCGGAGTGTGTTCATAGGAATTTTCCACCATTCTTCCAAAAGCGCATTGGTGAGGTCACACACTGATGTTGGCTCTCAGTCTCCGTTCTAATTCATCCCAAAGGTGTTCTATCGCAGTGGTCCCCAACCGGTACCGGTCCGCGGACTGATTGGTACCGGGCCGCGCAAGAAATAAAAAATGTAATTTTTAATTAAATGTTTTTTTTTTTTTCTAATTAAATCAACATAAAAAACACAATATATACATTATATATCAATATAGATCAATACAGTCTGCAGGGATACAGTCCGTAAGCACACATGATTGTATTTCTTTATGAAAAAAAAATAAAAAAATAAAAAATAATCCCCCCCTCCGGTCTGTGGGACAAATTTTCAAGTGCTACAAAAAGGTTGGGGACCACTGGTCTATCGGGTCCAGGTCAGGACTCTGTGCAAGCCAGTCAAGTTAAATGGTAAATGGGTTATACTTTGTGGGGAGGCGTGGCCTGCGGAACTGCAGCGAGGCGGGGCTCCGAGATGGGCGACAGGTGCGTAAGATGGCCCACCTGGGCGCAGTTGTCTCATCACCTCTCACTGTATAAAAGGGCAGCAGCCGAGAAGGACGGGCCAGGAGAGTTGGAGAGGAAAACAGGCACACGAACACGAGCGCGACGGAGAGCAAGACGGAGACGGAGACGCAAGCGGCCAGCTGAAAAGCAACCCAAAGAGCGCGACCGTCACCAGAGACCCGGGAGGCTGAATAGCGACCGGAAGAGCGAGACGGCGGAAGAGGCGAGTGCTGAAAAGCGACCCGACCAGAGAAAGCATAAGAAAGCTGAGGTTTATTGAAAAATAAACAAAATCTCAAAACTGCAACGCCGTCATGTCTCTCCTTGGTGGTCAGAGGAACCCGGAGGGAAGAGTCCTTCCACATACTTGTATAGCGCTTTTCTACCTCAGTGTTTCCCACACATTCATTTATTTGTGGCGGCCCGCCACGAAAGAATTACGTCCGCCACAAATAAAAAAAATAAAAAACAAAAATATATATATATATTTTTTTTTTGTCCTGTCCAGCTTCTCAGGCAAATCATATAGTTGATGTAGATGCCCATATCGGCTGTTCAGATTTACTTTACAAAAGAAAAGTGTAGGATACTTCTCTTGTTGCCTTATTTGTATTTGACCACTACTGTTTTCTGTTTATTTGTTTCTGACTGTGGCAGGACACCTCTGCCTCTGTTTCACTTTATGTTGCTGGCAAATAATATGTTTGTAGTAGTAGGCTAAAGTTACATTATTTAGTATGCACTAATTAAAGGGGCAGAGCTTTAAGAGACATTTTAGCTTTTATATTTTATAAGATATATTTTTTGTAAGAACCACAATTAATAAATATATTTCAGTGAATAACTTATTGTTCAAATCTGTATATAAATATGCACATAAAGTGTTGTAATTATATTGTAAAATGGATGGATGGATGGACGTTTAAAATAAAACAGTTATTATTAATTAGTAAGTATACATTTTTTTAGCCTTTTTAGAGAAAATCATATCATTGTAGTAAATTATGCAAATTACTCAATTATGTCATGGGTGACCACGCCCATAGCCACGCCCCCACGGCCACAGGTATCTTGGCAGTTTATGGGAAACACTGTACCTTCAAGGTGCTCAAAGCGCTTTGACACTATTTCCACATTCACCCATTCACACACACATTCACACACTTGCCATGCAAGGCGCTAACCAGCACCCATCAGGAGCAAGGGTGAAGTGTCTTGCTTAAGGATACAACTTGACATGACTAGGTTGGTAGAAGCTGGGGATCAAACCAGGAACCCTCGGGTTGCTGGCACGGCCACTCTCCCCACCGCGCCCCGCCGTCCCCTTACGTTCATCCACACCAGACTCTCACTGAGCTCCCGAGTGCGGCCCGTTCTTTCACAAATGTTTGTAGAAACAGTCTCCATGCCTAAGTGCTTGATTTTATACACCTGTGGCCGGGCCAAGTGATTAGGACACCTGATTCTCATCATTTGGATGGGTGGCCATTTAGTGTACTTGAGAACCCAGACCTCAGCCCCATCCAACAAATGACATATGTACTAGATATGGTGCAATGTACTGTATAACAATTGACATTAATGAGCACTTTAACAGAGGCATTACTAGTAACATTTTGGTAGACCAGTGACTAGTGACCAGACATAACTGTCCCACACTTTCTGTTTCTGGGACTTGTGTTTCCTGTACGGCAAATTAAACATCAAGTATCATATATTTACATTATAGCAAAACACAGAATGGCCATACAGGGCATGAGAAAACTGTAAAAGTAATTATTTGGGAAACATGTACGGTATACCCTGGAAGTTTAAAAAAGAACTAGCAACTTATTATTTATACAGTGTCCGTGAAAACAAAGGTAATAATTGATTGATTGGCATTTTTACCACTGCGTTACATGGCCTTTCCTTTTAACAACACTCAGTAAACGTTTGGGAACTGAGGAGACACATTTTTGAAGCTTTTCAGGTGGAATTCTTTCCCATTCTTGCTTGATGTACAGCTTAAGTTGTTCAACAGTCCGTTGTCATATTTTAGGCTTCATAATGCGCCACACATTTTCAATGGGAGACAGGTCTGGACTACAGGCAGGCCAGTCTAGTACCCGCACTCTTTTACTACGAAGCCACGCTGTTGTAACACGTGGCTTGGCATTGTCTTGCTGAAATAAGCAGGGGCGTCCATGCAAAAGACGTTGCTTGGATGGCAACATATGTTGCTCCAAAACCTGTATGTACCTTTCAGCATTAATGGTGCCTTCACAGATGTGTAAGTTACCCACGTCTTGGGCACTAATACACCCCCATACCATCACAGATGATGGCTTTTCAACTTTGCGCCTATAACAGTCCGGATGGTTCTTTCCCTCTTTGTTCCAGAGGACACGACGTCCACAGTTTCCAAAAACTATTTTAAGTGTGGACTCGTCAGACCACAGAACACTTTTCCACTTCGCATCAGTCCATCTTAGATGAGCTCGGACCCAGCAAAGCCGGCGGCGTTTCTGGGTGTTGTTGATAAATGACTTTCACTTTGCATAGAAGAGTTTTAACTTGCACTTACAGATGTAGCGACCAACTGTAGTTACTGACAGTGGGTTTCTGAAGTGTTCCTGAGCCCACGTGGTGATATCCTTTACACACTGATGTCGCTTTTTGATGCAGTACCGCCTGAGGGATCGATGGTCCGTAATATCATCGCTTATGTGCTGTGATTTCTCCAGATTCTCTCAACCTTTTGATGATATTACAGAAAGTAGAGGGTGAAATCCCTAAATTCCTTGCAATAGCTGGTTGAGAAATGTTGTTCTTAAACTGTTGGACAATTTGCTCACGCATTTGTTGACAAAGTGGTGACCCTCGCCCCATCCTTGTTTGTGAATGACTGAGCATTTCATGGAAGCTGCGTTTATACCCAATCATGGCACCCACCTGTTCCCAATTAGCCTGTTCACCCGTGGGATGTTCCCAATAAGTGTTTGATGAGCATTCCTCAACTTTCTCAGTCTTTTTTGCCACTTGTGCCAGCTTTTTTTTAAACATGTCAAATTCTAAATGAGCTAATATTTGCAAAAATAACAACGCTTTCCAGTTCGAACGTTAAGTATCTTGTCTTTGCAGTCCATTCAATTGAATATAAGTTGAAAAGGATTTGCAAATATTCTGTTTTTATTTACCATTTACACAACGTGCCAACTTCACTGCTTTTGGAGTTTGCACAAACCATGTCCAAGAAATCAATCAAATGTGTAAATTGAGGTTCCACCGTACTATTAGGCGATATTCATTAATTGACGGTAGTATCAGTGATGACATTAAAGTTTAGTGTGGTGGGAAAATGCTATTGATTTGATCATAAATTTGTATTTATTACATAGAGTTTGAAGGTTAATTGACACCTGCAGCAAAATAAACACCTTTATTGAATAATTGACTTGAATGTTGTGTTTTTTTAAAAATGTCAAGCTGCTGTTTATTACTTGCACAGACAGTGGTCCGCCCTGCCTGCAGAGAAATAGTGGCTTGACACAGTCATGCAGGAGGTCTGTGTGCATGCATGCATGCTGCACCCAAAAAAAAAGCTGCTTGTTAAAAGTCAGACCCGTCTATGCTGAGGCCCTTACATATTCCATTTTCATTCTAGCCACTCTACCGCAACCTATTTCCATGGAAATTAAAGCATATTGCAAACAACATGGATTTCCTTTTCCGGACACATGCAGAGGCGCATATGCTCAAGAGAAATAGTGGATCATGTGGAATTTTGCAGCGTAGAATTTGGGGTATAAAACCAGCGGTGGAGGTTGGATTTATAAATAGGGAAGGGAGATAAGAGGATCAGTGTATCGGAGCTTTTCTTTGACGCCCAATCCTCACCATGTTGCACCGTCATACAATGATAGACTTATAATTCGTGTGACAGGAAAAGTCATGTAAATAAGATTTTGATTATATTTCATGAATGGCTAAACTAGCAGACAAACCACAAGCATGAATGAGTTGGGTATTTTACTTTGTGAATTAGCTTCGTACAACTTTATCGTTCTGGGAGCATGACTCATATTGACATTGGAGATGTCCGATAATTATCGGCCGATAAATGCTTTCAAATGTAATAACGGAAATTATCGGTATCGTTTTTTAAATTATCGGTATCGTTGTTTTTTAAAGGTTTTCTTTTTTTTCTTTTTATTAAATCAACATAAAAAACACAAGATACACTTCCAATTAGTGCACCAACCCAAAAAACTTCCCTCCCCCATTCACACTCATTCACACAAAAGGGTTGTTTCTTTCTGTTATTAATATTCTGGTTCCTACATTATATATCAATATATATCAATTAGAGATGTCCGATAATATCGGTCTGCCGATATTATCGGCCGATAAATGCGTTAAAATGTAATATCAGAAATTATCGGTATCGTTTTTTTTATTATTAATATCGGTGTTTTTTTTGGTTTTTTTTATTAAATCCACATAAAAAACACAAGATACACTTACAATTAGTGCACCAACCCAAAAAACCTCCCTCCCCCATTTACACTCATTCACACAAAAGGGTTGTTTCTTTCTGTTATTAATATTCTGGTTCCTACATTATATATCAATATATATCAATTAGAGATGTCCGATAATATCGGTCTGCCGATATTATCGGCCAATAAATGCGTTAAAATGTAATATCGGAAATGATCGGTATCGTTTTTTTTATTATCAATATCTGTGTTTTTTTTGTTTTTTTTTTGTTTTTTTTTTATTAAATCAACATAAAAAACACAAGATACACTTACAATTAGTGCACCAACCCAAAAAACCTCCCTCCCCCATTCACACTCATTCACACAAAAGGGTTGTTTCTTTCTGTTATTAATATTCTGGTTCCTACATTATATATCAATATATATCAATACAGTCTGCAAGGGATACAGTCCGTAAGCACACATGATTGGGCTGGTCCACTAATAATACTAACCTTTAACAGTTAATTTTACAAATTTTCATTAATTACTAGTTTCTATGTAACTGTTTTTATATTGTTTTACTTTCTTTTTTATTCAAGAAAATGTTTTTAATTTATTTATCTTATTTTATTTGATTCATTTTTTTAAAAAGTACCTTATCTTCACCATACCTGGTTGTCCAAATTAGGCATAATAATGTGTTAATTCCACGACTGTATATATCGGTTGATATCGGTATCGGTTGATATCGGTATCGGTAATTAAAGAGTTGGACAATATCGGCAAAAAGCCATTATCGGACATCCCTAATATCAATACAGTCTGCAAGGGATACAGTCCGTAAGCACACATGATTGTGGTGCTGCTGGTCCACTAATAGTACTAACCTTTAACAGTTAATTTTACTCATTTTCATTAATTACTAGTTTCTATGTAACTGTTTTTATATTGTTTTACTTTCTTTTTTATTCAAGAAAATGTTTAACATTTATTTACCTTATTTTATTTTAGTTTATTAATTTTAAAAAAAAGGACCTTATCTTCACCATACCTGGTTGTCCAAATTAGGCATAATAATGTGTTAATTCCACGACTGTATATCAGTATCGGTTGATATCGGTATTGGTTGATATTGGTATCGGTAATTAAAGAGTTGGACAATATCGGAATATCGGATATCGGCAAAAAGCCATTATTGGACATCCCTAATTGACATCATTTCTTTTGGGGCTCTGAAGTTGTAATTCAGGTGCTGAACATTCACAATTAGAGGAACTGGTTTTAATAGTGTTTTGATGCAGAAAAACATGTAAAAAAATAGAGATGTCCGATAATACCGGACTGCCGATATTATCGGCCGATAAATGCTTTCAAACGTAATATCGGGAAATATCGGTATTGTTTTTTTTTATTATCGGTATTGTTGTTTTTTTTTTGTTTTTTTTTGTTTTTTTATTAAATCAATATAAAAGACACAAGATACACTTACAATTAGTGCACCAACCCAAAAAACCTCCCTCCCCCATTCACACTCATTCAAACAAAAGGGTTGTTTCTTTCTGTTATTAATATTCTGGTTCCTACATTATATATCAACATATATCAATGCAGTCTGCAAGGGATACAGTCCGTAAGCACACCTGAGTGTGCCTGCTGCTGGTCCAACAATAGTACTAACCTTTAACAGTTAATTTTACTCATTTTCATTAATTACTAGTTTCTATGTAACTGTTTTTATATTGTTTTACTTTCTTTTTTATATAAGAAAATGTTTAAAATGTATTCATCTTATTTTATTTTATTATTTTTTTAAAAAAGGACCTTATCTTCACCATACCTGGTTGTCCAAATTAGGCATAATAATGTGTTAATTCCACGACTGTATATATCAGTATCGGTTGATATCGGTATCGGTAATTAAAGAGTTGGACAATATCGGAATATCAGATATCGGCAAAAAAGCCATTATCGGACATCCCTAATTGACATCATTTCTTTTGGGGCTCTGAAGTTGTAATTCAGGTGCTGAACATCCACAATTAGGGGAACTGGTTTTAATATTGTTTTGATGCAGAAAAATATGTAAAAAAAATAGAGATGTCCGATAATATCGGACTGCCGATATTGTCGGTCGATAAATGCTTTAAAATGTAATATCGGAAATTATCGGTATCGGTTTCAAAAAGTACAATTAAAACGCCGCTGTGTACACGGACATAGGGAGAAGTACAGAGCGCCAATAAACCTTAAAAAATACCTACAGCTTTTCACACACACAAGTGAATGCAAGGCATACTTGGTCAACAGCCATACAGGTCACACCAAGGGTGGCCGTATAAACAACTTTAACACTGTTACAAATATGCGCCACACTGTGAACCCACACCAAACAAGAATGACAAACACATTTCGGGAGAACATCCGCACCGTAACACAACAGAACAAATACCCAGAACCACTTGCAGCAATTCGGGAGTCTCCCGGGAAAATCGGGAGGGTTGGCAAGTATGCCCTACGTCCGTGTTTTACCGGATATGTACAGCGGCGTTTTAAAAAGTCATTAATTTTACTTTTTGAAACCGATACCGATAATTTACGATATTACATTTTGAAGCATTTATCGGCCAATAATATCGGCAGGCCGATATTATCTGACATCTCTAATGTTAACATGAGAATTTTAACAGCTAGCACATGTCAAGTACCAAAATATCTGACTCTGAGGTGTATGCATGCAATTATTCCGTACGTTAGGCGCACCGGGCTATAAGGCGCACTGTCGAGTTTTGAGAAAATGAAAGGATTTTAAGTGCGCCTTATAGTCCGAAAAATACGGTATATACTGTATTTTTTTTCTTAGGACTTAGGGGACGGCGTGGCGCGGTTAGGAGAGTGGCCGTGCCAGCAACCTGAGGGTTTCCTGGTTCAATCCCCACCTTCTACCAACTTAGTCACGTCCGTTGTGTCCTTGAGCAAGACACTTCACCCTTGCTCCTGATGAGTCGTGGTTAGCCGCCATTAGTGTGTGAATGTGTGTGTGAATGGGTGAATGTGGAAATAGTGTCAAAGCGCTTTGAGTCCCTCAAAGGTAGAAAAGCGCTATACAAGTATAACCCTTTTACCATTTAACTTGACTGGCTTGCACAGAGTCCTGACCTGAACCCAGATAGAACACCTTTGGGATGAATTAGAACGGAGACTGAGAGCCAGGCCTTCTCGACCAACACCAGTGTGTGACCTCACCAATGCGCTTTTGGAAGAATGGTGGAAAATTCCTATAAAAACACTCTGCAACCTTGTGGACAGCCTTCCCAGAAGAGCTGAAGCTGTAATAGCTGCAAAATATATTATATTATTTACCATTTATCATTCATCTTAAAGCTCAATGCGTCTGTACTGATGACATTAGTCGACAATCCTGGTAGGTCAACACCCGGAGTCTAGTGTTCACAATATATTTGTTGTCGTGGTTATTGTAAACAAGTGCAACACATTAAAGGCCATTCAATGTGTTTTAATCCCGACAGTCACACATGTTATGGGTATGAGTCATTTCTTTTCCGTCAGGACTAATCACTAAGTACACAAACCCGCAGACACACTCATGTCAGACACTTGCTTCTGGCGTAGGATGAAAGATTCTTTTGGAAAAGTGAACAGCCAGAAGGGCGCTCATGCAGAGCTCATCCCGCCGTCATAAAACAGATTCATTTAGACGTTTTAATTTTCGACATTTATTCGGGCATCAATCGATTGAAGGGACAAAAGGTGGTATTGCATCCTCGCTTCTTACCTACGTTCACTCCATTATTGCACTTAAAGCTTTAATCATCCATTTCCTCTCTCTCTGGGGTTTAGCAAAGTAATGATCTGGCGTGGCACTGGTACTCTCTTTATGGCACACTCAAGGGCAATCGTATGCAAAAAGCATTGCGTTGATCTAAAGCTTCCTACCAAGAATCTGTCCGATTGTTAGTTCATTAGGTAACTCAGCCATGAACTTAGCATCTACTTAACCTTATACAATGTAAGACCATACGAAGCTCCTGGAGACCATCGACTCGTCAGACCACGGAACACTTTTCCACTTTGCATCAGTACGTCTTAGATGAGCTCGGGCCAAGCGAAGCCGGCGGCGTTTCTGGGTGTTGTTGATAAATGGCTTTTCATTTTTTAAATTTTCTTTCATAATTTTCTGGAAAAAAAATTGTAGTTTCAGGAGTACATGGGGGAATTTATTTTGTTTATAATTTGTATTTTTTTTCATTTTGTTTTTTTAGACATGTATCTCGTGCGCAAGAGAAACTTTGTATAAAGTTATAAAAAATAAAAAATAAAATGGTATAATTTTTTCTTTTTTTTTCTTTGGACATGTATCTCGTGCACACCAGAAAGCTTCTCGTGCGCATGAAAAACTTTTTATAAAGTTATAAGAAAAAAAAAATACAATTTTATAATTTTTTTTTTTTTAAGACATGTATCTCGTGCGCGCACCAGAAAGCTTCTCGTGCGCATGAGATACATGTCTAAAAATATATATATATTAAAAAAATATATACATTTTTTTTTTAGACATGTATTTATTTTTTATTTTTCATAACTTTATAAAAAGTTTCTCGTGCGCACGAAAAAGATACATGAATTGAAAATATAATATATATATATATATATATATATTTTTTTTAGACATGTATCTCGAGATACATGTCTGAAAAAATAAAAATTAAAAATATTTTATAATTTTTTAGACATGTATTTTTCGACATGAATTGTTAGACATGTATTTTTATTTTTATTTTTTATAACTTCATAAAAAGTTTCTCGTGCGCAGGAGAAAGATACATGTCTTAAAAATAAATAAATAAATAAATACTTTTTTTTTTTCTTTAGACATGTATCTCGTGCGCACCAGAAAGCTTCTTGTGCGCATGAAAAATGTTTTATAAAGTTATAAGAAATAAAAAATAAAATTTTATAAATTTTTTTTTTTAGACCTGTGTCTCATGCGCACCAGAAAGCTTCTCGTGCGCATGTCTAAAAAAAAAAATGTATTTTTAGACATGTATTTATTTTTTATTTTTCATAACTTTATAAAAAGTTTCTCGTGCGCACGAAAAAGATACATGAATTGAAAATAATTTTTTAAAAGTTTTTTTAGACCTGTATCTCGAGATACAGGTCTAAAAAAATAAAAATAAAAAATAAAATTATTATTGTTTATTTTTTTTAGACATGTATTTTTCAACATGTATTGTTAGACATTTTTATTTTTTATAACTTTATAAAAAGTTTCTCGTGCGCACGAGAAAAATAAATGTCTTAAAAATAAATAAATAAATAAAAAAATTATAAAAAAATGTTTTTTCCCCCATGTCCCTTTAGGGGCTCCGTAGGAGGGATTACCGGATTAGAAAAAAAATATTTTTAAAGTAATTTTTGCATTTCTTTCAACAATGTAGTGTGTGTAGCCAATACCTTTCCATTTGTTTTAATAAGCTTGGAAATGGGTTGGGTCAAATGCAGCAGATAATTTCACCACACCTAGTGTGTTGTGTGTGTGACAATCATTTGTACTTTAACTTTAACTTTAAAACTAGTGCCGTTAAACAAACTTCTAGTTATAGTGACAGCCCTGGTTTCAATTCAATGAAAGAACGTTGCCTAGTTTATGCATAAATGATGATAAAGGGCATACGCAGCTTATAGAAATAGTGAAAATATAAAGCGGTCAGATGGTAAATTCTTGTCAGGTCAGGTTTTCCTCTCTATAAACATCTTTAATATAAAAGGATATCCTGAATTACCAGAGAAATACGGGGTCGATTTGGGTCTGCCGCAGCTGTGACCCAAAGTTCCTCATCTTCCAATCAACTGAATTAGCATGTAAAATTGCAGACCATCCAGCTGGCGCCTGGTCTGCTTAATATGGGTGATGATAGCGGGGATGGTGAAAGGTCAGAAATATTTGGGTAATTTGCAGCCAGGATAACTTCCATTTGCCATCTACTCGTACTCACACTGATACAAAACGGGAGGAAGTGGGGACAGTTTTGGCGTCCAGCCACCTCTGCTTTTATCAATCCCTAAACAAAGTTTGGCTGGACCTTTTGGTCTTTAACAACACTTTCCACAAGACATCCCCACGGCAAACACTAAGCCCTTTTTGTTTGCCCCGTTAGTTTTAGAGTCCTTTCCGCCTACGGGGAGATGGAGCGGAGGGACTCTCATCCTGCATGGACGCTGGGTTTAGTCGGAATGTGTCATGGAGACTGAGGGGTTTTGGAAGGAGTTTGACCAAGTTGTGGCTTCTTCTCTCCGCCAACATGGCTGACCTCTAAGTTTTACCGATGACTCTCTCTTTTGAAGCAGACCGATCTGCAGATAGGTGTGCATATCTACACCAATTTGATGAAAATACAGTACACGTCATGGTGGCGCATGGTTGCCGTTGGAACTAAGGAAGTACCGTATTTTTCGGACTATAAAGCGCACTTAAAATCGTATTTTTTTTCTCAAAACCTGACAGTGCGCCTTATAAACCGGTGTGCCTACACTGTAAAAAAAAAATCCTATTTTTATGGTTAATTTACTCTAAATTTCTACTGTAATTTTTCTATTTTTTTTTAAATTGTTTATAAAACTGTAGAATTGAAGACATTATCTGTAAATAAACAATCCGCCTGTTATTTGAAGTAATATGCCAGTAATGAAAAACTATGTACATTTCTATTTTTTTTACAGAAAAATACCAAATTAATTATACATAGCATTTTCTGTTTTCTTAAATTACTTTCAAATTCATGTAAAATTCCAGTAATTATCTTTCATTAATTATGTAGCTTGTTATATAAAAGTCTATGTCCATACTAACAATCTAACACAGGGGTGTCAAACTCAAATACAGAGTGGGCCAAAATTTAAATCGAACAAAGCCGCGGGCCAAGGTTGAACAAATGAACCTTTAACGTACTCTAAGACAGTGTTTTTCAACCACTGTGCCGCGGCACACTAGTGTGCCGTGAGATACAGTCTGGTGTGCCGTGGGAGATTATCTAATTTCACCTATTTGGGTTAAAAATATTTTTTGCAAACCAGTAATTATAGTCTGCAAATGATGTGTTGTTGTTGAGTGTCGGTGCTGTGTAGAGCTCGGCAGCATAACCATGTAATACTCTTCCATATCAGCCTGTAGCTAATTGCTTTGTAGATGTCGGAAACAGCGGGAGGCAGTGTGCAGGTAAAAAGGTGTCTAAGGCTTAAACCAAAAATAAACAAAAGGTGAGTGCCCCTAAGAAAAGGCAGTAAACTTAGAGAAGGCTTTGCAGAACGAAACTGGCTACAAAGTAAACAAAAACAGAATGCTGGACAACAGCAAAGACTTACTGTGGAGCAAAGACAGCATCCGAATGTACATCCGAACATGACATAACAATGTCCACACAAAGAAGGATAAAAACAACTGAAATATTCTTGATCGCTAAAACAAAGTAGATGCGGGTAATATCGCTCAAAGGAAGACATGAAACTGCCAAAAAAAGAGAAAAAGGCCACCAAAACAGGAGCGCAAGACTAGAACTAAAACACTACACACAGGAAAACATAAAAAACTCCAAATAAGTCATGGCGTGATGTGACAGGTGGTGACAGTACACCTAATTTGAGACAAGAGCTATAGTGATGCATGCTTGGTTATGGTTTAAATTCATATCCAACAACTGCGACAACGACTTTTTACTGTCAACTGAGTTTTGTTTTTTTATGATTTGTGCTGGTGGTGTGCCTCCGCATTTTTTCAACGCAAAAAATGTGGCTTGGCTCAAAAAAGGTTGAAAAACACTGCTCTAAGAGCTATCGTCACGTCCGCTTTTCATCCATTCTAACACCGTTCAGACCCAGACACAAGATATGTGCGGCTTCTGTACGCACACACGAGGGAATGCAACGCATACTTCATCAACAGCGATACAGGTCACACTGAGGGTGCCAGTATAAAAAACTTTAACACTGTTAGAAATATACGCCACACTGTGAACCCACACCAAACAAGAATGACAAACACATTTCGGGAGAACATCCGCACCGTAACACAATATAAACACAACAGAACAAATACCCAAAATCCTTTGCAGCACTAACTCTTCCGGGACGGTATTGGAATTAGCGGTGAATGTGGTGTTACCGCGGCACCGCCGCAATATATAATCGGCGGGCCAGCTTTAGTGTTGATTTGATATCGCCTCAAGGGCCAAGTGAAATTACACGACGGGCCAGAGTTTGACACCCATGCTGTAGAATAAAGGTATTTTTCTGGAGAACTGCTTGCATCGTCACTTTATTAAAGGTGGTTGGTCTTAACAATTCAGGAAAAAACCTGTAAAATAATGGTATTTTTCTGTGGAACTGCCAGCATTGTCACTTCATTAAAGGTGTTTGATCGTAATAATTTGGAAAAACTCTGTAGAATAAATGTATTTTTCTGCAGAACTGTTTGCATCGTCACTTTATTAAAGGTGGTTGATCTTAATAATTTAGTAAAAATCTGTAAAATTACGATAGTTTTCCGCAAAACGTTTCATTAAAATTTCTGTAAATATAATGTTTTTGATCATTATTTGGTTTACAATGTTTAACTTTAATTTTATGGTTTTCGTTTGGTAGATGACCGTTTTTTTACAGAATTTTTTTTTTACAGTACGGAATAATTCTGTTTTTTCTTACCGACCTCGAAGCTATTTTATTTGGTACATGGTGAAATGATAAGTGTGACCGGTAGATGGCAGTCGAACATACACTACCGTTCAAAAGTTTGGGGTCACCCAAACAATTTTGTGGAATAGCCTTCATTTCTAAGAACAAGAATAGACTGTCGAGTTTCAGATGAAAGTTCTCTTTTTCTGGCCATTTTGAGCGTTTAATTGACCCCACAAATGTGATGCTCCAGAAACTCAATCTGCTCAAAGGAAGGTCAGTTTTGTAGCTTCTGTAAAGAGCTAAACTGTTTTCAGATGTGTGAACATGATTGCACAAGGGTTTTCTAATCATCAATTAGCCTTCTGAGCCAATGAGCAAACACATTGTACCATTAGAACACTGGAGTGATAGTTGCTGGAAATGGGCCTCTATACACCTATGTAGATATTGCACCAAAAACCAGACATTTGCAGCTAGAATAGTCATTTACCACATTAGCAATGTATAGAGTGTATTTCTTTAAAGTTAAGACTAGTTTAAAGTTATCTTCATTGAAAAGTACAGTGCTTTTCCTTCAAAAATAAGGACATTTCAATGTGACCCCAAACTTTTGAACGGTAGTGTAAGAGATATGTGTAGACTGCAATATGACTCAAGTAAACAACACCAACATTTTATATGTTCCATTGAAAATATAGAACATTACACACGGCGCTCAAAAGTCTATCAAAATGCTTTAGTACGACTTTGGCAAGCTATGAAGCCGCACCGCTTGATGGATTGTACTGTGCTTCAACATACCAGTATTATTATGGTGTGTGTATAAGGTAAGACATATTATCTGGCGTTTTGTTTCGCAATATTATGCAAAAGAAACTTTTCTTCCCTTCTGGTACCTGCTCATCTTTATTTGGGATCTGCATAATTCCAGAAAATGTGCGCACATCCGCCTTTGAAGTCTATAAGCTTCTTCTTTTTTTCTATTTTCTAGTTATGGGACATTCATCCTCCGCTGTTGCCATTTCTAATATAAAGTAGTGTAAAGCTCTTCCTTATATCTGTCAGTAAACTCGCCATGAAAGCGCTAAAATATACCGGTGTAGTGAGTTTACATTATTCACCCAAGGATCTTTAGTTATTAGAGAGTTCCGGTCGGGCACATTTCCGGCGGATGAGGAGATGCTGCTCCGTTATTGATTGAAGTAAAGTGTGAATGTCATTAAAACAGTTAGCTCCATCTTTTGACACTTTTTCCACTCCCGTCCTTGCACGCTACACCGCTACAACAAAGATGACGGGGAGAAGACGCTGTCGAAGGTGAGCCGCGTAAATAAGACCGCCCACAAAACGATAGGCTGTTGTCAAAAACGTGTGATCCGATTGGCTATCGCAACTGTCAATCAACTGTATGTGTTCTCAAATTCATCCGCTAACGGTCCCGATGAGTATCCAATCAGTCTCGTTAACATCAGGCTACCTAGATAGGCTACTGTCAACAACTTGTGATCCGATTGGCTATCGCAACTGTCTATCAACTGTATGTGTTCTGAAATTCATCCGGCTCAAACCAGTGAGTATCCAATCACAGGACGCGTAAATATCACGTTCAACCTTAGGCCAGCTGGAAGGCCTTACTGACAACAACTCGTGATCTGATTGGCTATCGCAATTGTCTATCAACTGTATGTCCCCGTTCACTTACATTGCACGGACGTCTGCATTGTTGATTCTGAAGGCCTTTGATCCTACCAAGCAGAAGGCTTGTAAAACTCCACTGTGTAGGATGGGGAGCGACATGAGGATGTGGGTTTCTTTTATGTATTGTAATCCACAGGAAGATTGTGTCTTGACCCGAGATCTACAAAGCGGAGAGAAAGCAGGACCTGCCCAAGCTCCAGGCACCTCTTCTTTGAACTGTTTTACGACCTTTTCTTTGAACTGTTTTTAATCAAAGGCTATGGCTGTTTACGACCCCCCTCCCTTAGAAACAGCTGTTGCCATGTAATCAGGGAAAGTCCAAATAAAAGAGGAGGCGTACAATCTTTCGTCAGAGCGTGGAACACTGAGCAAGGGTACAGGTGTACGCGTTTCTCCTCAATTGAGCCAAATTTAATTCTGTCTCTGTTTAATTCCTTGCTTCTTGTCTTGTTTAATAGATGTCATCCGTGTTTGAACCTGACAATATGACATGGAGAATATGAATACTTTCAGATATTTATGGAAAGTAAATACAAAAATACTTTTATCTTTAATTATGATCATGATTTCTGGTTACGTTAGGCCAGACCACTGGTGACTACACACCTTGAAGTGAATAATTCATATTCTTGAATGATCCTGCACATGTTTGAGCTCATTAGAACATCACGTCATAGCCTGCATTATGGTGTTTAATTACAGTATAATGGACTTTTTTTTTTTTTTTTTTTTTGCTCCACTGATTTGCTGCCTGGACAAAGTGACACCTCAGCTGCTGAACCGCCACAAATACATTGACTTTGTCACGTGGAGGACGAAAGTGAAAAGCTACTGGGTCATTTATGCAGCATCCGTGCTGCATTAATACTGCAGGCGCTGCCCTTGGTAATATGGCAGAATGTATTGTCATAGGAGGACTAAAAGCCCTTCAGAAGTCTTTCACGGTTTGCTTTTTTTTCCCCCCTCGCGAGTACAACTTTTGCGGTAAAGTTGCCGGAAAAATGACAAGACGAGAAATCTTCATCAGACTTTCATCCGTAATTAAAAAACGGGTGCAGAAAGTGTGGCGAGTCGAGCATTTAAAACCAAGGCAGCATGTAAAAGAATCACTTAGTGCAATGAACACAATCTATTTATAATTAGAATTTGGAAGAAGAAAAAAAAAGTGACCTAACTCAATTCTTGAGGAAACAGGAAAAAGCCTGGCTTTATATAATACATAACACCTATGCTCGATACTTCATTAAGCGTGGCTTCCAAAAAGAAAATTAACAGATCATTTGTGGAGTCAGTCTGCATTAATC